>NW_026000249.1:16079498-16084665 GCF_001458135.2 Marmota marmota marmota | reverse complement strand
AGAAGGGGAATAGCTGGGTCAAATGGTGGCTCCATTCCCAGCTTTCCAAGAAATCTCCATACTGCTTTCCAGATTGGCTGTACCAATGTGCAGTCCCACCAGCAATGTATAAGTGCACCCTTTTCCCCACATCCTCGCCAGCACTTGTTGTTGTTTGACTTCATAATGGCTGCCATTCTTACTGGAGTGAGATGGTATCTTAGGGTGGTTTTGATTTGCATTTCTCTGACTGCTAGAGATGGTGAGCATTTTTTCATGTACTTGTTGATTGATTGTATGTCCTCCTCTGAGAAGTGTCTGTTCAGGTCCTTGGCCCATTTGTTGATTGGGTTATTTGTTTTCTTATTGTTTCTCTTGCTGAGAAAAAAACTTTTTAGTTTGAGTAAGTCCCATTTGTTGATTCTTGTTTTTAATTCTTGTGCTATAGGTGTCCTCTTAAGGAATTTGGAGCCTGACCCCACAAGATGTAGATTTCAGCCAACTTTTTCTTCTATCTAACGCAGAGTTTCTGGTTTGATATCAAGCTCCTTGATCCATTTTGAGTTAACTTTTGTGCATGGTGAGAGAAAGGGATTTAGTTTCATTTTGTTGCATATGAATTTCCAGTTTTCCCAGCACCATTTGTTGAAGATGCTATCCTTCCTCCATTGCATGCTTTTAGCCCCTTTATCAAATATGAGATAGTTGTAATTTTGTGGATTGGTCTCTGTGTCCTCCATTCTGTATCATTGGTCCATCTGCCTGTTTTGGTACCAGTACCATGCTGTTTTTGTTACTATTGCTCTGTAGTATAGTTTGAAGTCTGGTATCACTATACCACCTGTTTCACTCTTCCTGCTTAGAATTGCTTTTGCTATTCTGGGTCTTTTATTTTTCCAGATGAATTTCATGATTGCTTTATCTATTTCTACAAGAAATGCCTTTGGGATTTTGATTGGCATTGCATTAAACCTGTAGAGTACTTTTGGTAGATCGCCATTTTGATGATGTTAGTTCTGCCTATCCATGAACAGGGTATATTTTTCCATCTTCTAAGATCTTCTTCTATTTCTCTCTTTAGAATTCTGTAGTTTTCATTTTATAAATCTTTCACCTCTTTTGTTAGGTTGGTTCCCAAGTATTTTATTTTTTTGAGGATATTGTGAATGGGGTGGTTGTCCTCATTTCCATTTCAGAAGATTTGCTGCTGATATACAGGAATGCCTTTGATTTATGCGTGTTGATTTTATATCCTGCCACTTTGCTGAATTCATTTACTAGCTCTAGAAGTTTCTTTGTAGACCCTTTTGGGTCTGCTAGGTATAGGATCATGTCATTCGCAATATATGAGTAGTTTTTTTAAATATTTGTTTTTTATTTGGACACAATATCTTTATTTTATTTATTTATTTTTATGTGGTGCTGAGGATTAAACCCAGGGCCTTGCACATGCTAGGCAAGTGCTCTACCACTGAGCCACAACTCTGTCACATGAGTAGGTTTTTGGTTGTTGTTGTTGTTGTTATCAATCAAAAGTGTGTGGTAACTTTTGTCCCATGGTATTTCTTCATATTTGGGGGCAATATATGATTTTTCCTTTGTTTCATTAATTTTGATTTCCCAGTGATACAAAACGTGAATTTATTTTTGGATTGGACATAATTTGTTTGTAAAACAGTTAATATATCTTGGTTTCAATTTGTTCAGCATATTTATTTTCACTTTCTTTACATTTTAATTTTTAAAATTTTTTTCTATAAAATCTTTTTTATTCTTTGTTTTTATTTTCCTTTCCTATAAAATCTTTGTCAGTTTGGTGTAAAATTCATATGGGTCTCATTTAACATTTTTGGAGAATACTTTTCTATTTCTATTTTCTGGAAATTTTGTGCAAGGATGGTGATATTTCTTTCTAAACTATGTAGAAAAGCTCATGATATCAAGTGCCAAGATAGGAAATTCTTTCACATGAAGATATCTTATTACAGATAAAATATTTTTTTAAAATATTTACCACATATATATGTGCCCAAATTTTTTAAAGCCATGATTTTATTTGAATTTAGTCATTTCACCTCTTTTTTGGAGGGAAGGTACTGGGGATTGAATCCAGGGAGACTCATATCCCTAACCCTTTTTATGTGTTCTAATTAGTTACACATGACAGTAGAATGCATTTTGACACATCATACATAAATGGAGTATAACTTCTCATTCTTCCAGTTGTACATGATGTAGAATACAGGCCATGTAATTGTATATACACATAGAGTAGTAATGTCTGATTCATTCTACTATCCTTCTAATCCAAAGTACCTTCTATTCTTCCCTGTCCCCCATCCCCTTATTGTGAATTAGCATCTGCATATCAGAGAAAACTTTTGGACTTTGGTTCTTTCAATTGGCTTATTTTGCTTAGCATGATATTCTCCAGCTCCATCCATTTACCTGCAAATGCCATAATTTTCTTGTTTTTCTTTTTAAATTTTTTTTGGTAGTTGTAGATGGACAGAATGCCTTTATTTTATTTGTTTATTTTTATGTGATGCTAAGGATTGAACCCAGTGCCTCATGCATGCTAGGCAAGTGCTCTGCCACCAAGCTACAGCCCCAGCCCAATTTCATTTTTCTTTAAGTCTTAAGTAATATTCCATCATGTATATATACCACATTTTCTTTATCCATTCATCTGTTGAAGGACACCTATGTTGGTTCCATTGTTTAGTAATTGTGAATTGAGCTGCTATAAATATTGATGTGGTCACGACACTATAGTATGCTGACTTTAAGTCCTTTGATATCTATAGCCCTTTTTATTTTTTTTTATTTTTTGAGACAGCATCTTGTCAAACTGCTTAGGGTCTCACTAAATTGCTGAGGCTGGCCTCAAACTTGTGATCCTCCTGCCTCAGTCTCCTGAACTGCTGTGATTGAACTCACATGCTAAGACACCTGGCTTATTTCAAATTTAATGGCTACAATTGCTTATAATTTTATGTCTTTATCTGTATAATGTACAGTGATGACACTTTATATTTCTGGTATGAATAATATGTGCTTTATATATTTTCCATATCACCCTACCTAGATTTTTATCAAGTTTATCTAGGTTTTCAAAATAAAAATAAAATTTTGGCTTTGTTGATATTGTCTTTGTATTCTTAAAAAATTATTAATTTTTTTTGATTGATGGAAATCATTTTCCATTTTTAATTTTCCCCTTTCCCCCTTTACTTCATTTTATATTACCATATAAAATTCTTGCAATGAGTGATCAGATCCTAAATTATCCAGCATTTTTTAATTTTTCATTTAACATGTAAACTTTTATACTTTTATTTATGTGCCTGTTAACAGATTCATCCCACATTTGAAATCAGGTTTATTGAAGAGTAATGAACACACAATATACTGTGCAATTTTAAAATGTGCAATTGAACATCTTATTGTAATTAATAAAGGAAAATGCAAGTTACCTGACAACCTATTATTAATGATTTTTTGGATGATATTTTGTTTCCTAATGTCATACAATGCAAGTAAGAAGTTATGCTTATTGCCTTAAATATAAAAGAGTCAGAAAGGAAAGAAATAATAAGAAAAAGAAAATATATGTAGGAAAATATTTTAGTTGTGAACCATTTATACGAAGTTGAGCTTTAATTAGTCAGTGAAATCATTAAATTGGAGGCCACAAGAAAAACTGTCACAGAAAATTATGTTTTTATTGTTTGCAGTAGGATTAAATTTCATTTGTAAGGTAGAGTTTGTCCATGATTAATGATCATGTATTTTCATAATATCAGAAAAATGATAACAATAATTAGAGTTAAGTATCATCTATTTTTCTGATCAGTATTTGGCACAAACCTTAAAGTTATGACTTATTGTGTAGTATTTTCTTTCTATTTCTTATAACATATATAACATGTTTAGTGAAAATTTCTCTTCTCAGAAAAAATGTGTTTAGAAATTTAACTGTATAGAATCCAGAAAATCTTGCTAAATGCAATTATTAAATCTAATTTATAGATATTTAATATGTTCTGGAAAAATAAACAAAATCTGTGAATAAATGTTGAAATATTTCTTCTTTTCCAATTATTATGCATTTTTTTCATTTCCTTGCATTATTTTCCTGGCTATAACCTTTGTAAACTATTGAATAGAAATGGTAATAGTAAGTAGGCATCCTTGTCTCAATCCTGGTCTTAGGGTAAGTTTTTCGATATTGCATCAGTAATTATGAATAGTTGTAGCTTTCTTGTTTTTTTAAAAAAATATTACCTGGATGCTAAATTTGCCAAATGGTTCTCTGTATTTATTGTAAGAGATATAGTCTCTTCAAATGATTGATTCTTTGCTTCGTGGTCCCTTCAAAAATGTTATTAATATCTTCCAGCTTTCCTTTCCAGTTTACTCAGTATGATGGTTCAGCTGAAATGACAGCTTTGCCATTACTGGAAACAGACAGTTTAGCACATACTGTTTTGAAATATGTTTTAGTTTCCATTGGTTTTCCTCCTATAGTCAGTTAATCCAAAATCTATGTCATATAATTAAGCATCTTTTAAGGCAAATAATTGTCCTAAGAAGTGGATTTTTTTTCTGTCATCATTTGCTTGCATTTACTACATCTAATAAATTAATATATTGCCTAAATGACTTTTTAAATTTCCTACATCTGTTGCATATACACACAGGATCACTTCTGAGATACAGCCTTTTATTTATATTTTATTACTACAACAAGATACCTCAGGCTAGATACTTTATGAAGGAGAAAGGTTTTTTGTTCACACTTTTAGAGTTTAAACATCCAAGATAAGAAATTCTCATCAGTTTGATCTCTGATGAGGCAATGGTGGATGGTATGACAGAACTTGCATGAGAGGAAGAGATCACATGGTGAGACAGGAAGGCAGATAGAGGGGTTGAACTAGTCTTGCTCTTTTATAACTAGTAATTTGTTCAAGTTGTATTACTGAAAGAAAAAGGAAAGGAAATTGCAATTTATTTCACAGGCAGTTACTGTGTATATAAATATGTTATGTGTATAAATGAATATATATACACACATAACATACATACATACATATATATACATACATATACATCTATATGTGTGTGTGTGTGTGTGTATATATATATATATATATATATATATATATATATATATTCTTGTAAA
>NW_026000249.1:16064979-16075420 GCF_001458135.2 Marmota marmota marmota | reverse complement strand
CTTTTTTTTTTTTTTTTTGTTCATCCACCTTGTGAAGAAGCTGCCTGTCTGCTTTCTTGGTTTCAGCCAAGAATGTAACTTGTATCCTGCCATCTTGAAACACTGTCTCTTTCTTTTGTATCTGCTCATTTTCTATTTTATATTTTGAAATGCTACATTTGCATTTTCATATTTCATTATATATTTTATTTTTCCTTGATAGTTCATCCCTGTTTGACCCATAGGTTATTTAGAGGATATTTTGTTTGCAAATTTATAATTATCTATTATATTTTGTTATGGATTTCCAGCTTGATTACATTGTGCTTATAAAGTCAAGCATCAGTGATCAAAAGGAGGCAGATTAAAAGCAACTGAACAAGGCTTTATTGAGATTCACTCCCGGGTGAGACCCTCCAGTCCAACAGAGCGGTCTGGGGGAATCACACAGAGGCTTAGCTGGATTGGAATTTTATTGGGATTAAGGTAGGAAGGAAGGGTTTGGGACAGAAAAGGAAAGTTTAAAGAGTCCCTTGTCCTCCTGGGGTTGGTCGGGGGATCTTGCTGAGATTCATGTCCTTCCAGGATTGGTCAGGAGACCCCGCTGATTGACAGGTGGTTGAGGCACCATCACTGCTTGTCTGTCCGCACCTGATTGGTTATTCTTTCACATGTGCGTGTGTAGCCTGGTGCTTTGTTCCCTTAGGCAAACAGTGACCTAACAGTGATGAGAGAAGAAACTGTATATATCAAAATTCTCTTAAAATTTTTTAGCTTTGTTTTCTCTCTCAGGATGTGGCATAGCTTAGTGTATGTTTTGTGGGAATTTGAAATATATATATGTTCTTTTAATTTCAATTAGAACCTTTTGGTTGGAGGTATTATTGGGATCTTCTATTTCATTGCCAAATCTCCCTAGTTGATCTGTGAATTGTTATGAAAGGGGAGTTGTAGTTTCTAGTTGTAAATATAGATTATTTTATTTCTCCCTTTTGGCTCCATCAGTTTAATTTCATATATTTTACAGATAGTTTGTTTAGAACATACACATTTAGAATTGTTATGTTTTGTTATTGGATATATAGTATCCCTCTGTCACTGAGAATTTTCTTTACTCTGAATTCTTTATTTGATGATAATATAGCCAGTTTGCTTTCTTTTGATTACTATTTCTATGATGTGTATTTCCTCATCCTTTTACTTCTAATCTACCATTATCAATATATCTAAAGTTTATTTTGTAGACATCAAATGATTGAGTCTTATTTTTTAAATACTCTCTGTTAATTTCTATCTTCTAATTGCTGTATGTACACCATTTCCATTTGGTTTTTCTGTTTTCCTTTGGGAAGTGGGCTATTGTGAAGTCACTATCTTAAGTTTTTATCTCAGGCTTCCATAACAAAATAACTTAGATTGGGTGTCCTAAGCAATTCATTTCTTATAGTTCTAGAAACTAGAAGCCAAGATCTGTGTGGCAGTAAGGTCAGGTTCTGGTAAGGTCTCATTTCCTGGCTGCCTTCTCCATGTGTCAGAGAAAATAGAAAGTTCTCAGGCTTCAAACTCTCTAATTTCTCTTTTTAACAAAGGCACTAATCTCATCACAAGATTCCCACCTTCATGAATTATTATAAACCTAATTATTTCTCAAAGGCTCTATCTCCAAATGCCATCACAGGTGTAAGAGCTTCCAGGTATTAATTTTAGTGAGGGCACAATTCAATCCATAGCAGTCCTTAATCTCTACTAAGCTTCTTCTGACACTCCCAACAAGGAGAAAAGAGGCATTTCATCACTTTTAAGGGGTGCAGAAATCAAGGCTTCCCACATCCTATCCTGATACAGATCTGTTAACCCAGTGTTGCAGGAAGTGCTGTTTGCCTTTCATCTAGGATCAAAGTCCCAGTGTCTACTAAGGCATGCCTGACAACATCGGGGCAACTTGATGTGACTCCTTTCAGCATGGAAAGGTTGGAATATTAGACTTCTATTAGGCCTTTGCTGGCATAGGAGAGAAGAGTGTCTGGCTGTAGTTGATGCTGTTGTCTATAAATATCTTCTGTACCATCAGACTGTCCCCCTCCTTTTTTAAAAAAATATATTTAGTTGTAGATGAACACAGTACCTTGTTTTATTTTTATGTGGTGCTGAGGATTGAACCCAGTGCCTCCTGTGTGCTAGGGAAGCACTGTACCACTTAGCCACAACCCAGCCGCTTTTTAGCTCTTTGACTAAAAAAAAAATCAAAAAAAAAAAAAAAATAGCATTTGTAGGGGCTTTTTTTTTTTTTTTGGTAGCACCCTTTGATGTTTCTGGGTTTCCAGTTTCTTTAGCTACAGATGTAAGATGTATAATGTAAAATGAAATCAAAACAAAGCAAAATGAAAAACAAATCAAAACAAACAACAACAACAAAACAGAAAACACTATTGCTTTGTATTCTTGGGTCGTCAGGTCTCAAACCAGTCTCTCATCTTATCTATACCTCTCAGAGGCTTAAATTATGTTTGTTTTATATATGACATCAAGATTTTTAGTTGTACTTAGAGAAATAGGAAAGGTATAACTATACTGTCTTCTCAGAAATAGACATCCAGTATTTTCTTAATAAAATGAACATTATAAGTATCAGATGTTTTGATACCATTTGCCTAATTTCCTTCAATCTAATCATTTCATTTATCCCATAAATTATTGTTATGTTCCCTACGTGTGCCAGGTGTGGATTATTTGCAGCATTTATATTGTTGGCAGAGAGACTAGTGGGAAAACGTATAATTACATATGAAATATATAATAGGTCAATTTTGTGATAATTGTTGCACAGTAATAGTAACTAGAATATTACTATATATTTTTATGGTGCTTTTAGTGATTTCTCAAAGGATTGGTATATGAATTCTTAACTTTTAATCTTCTACTTAAAATTATATAGCACTGTTTTCTGTAAAAAACAATAATCTTCTCTGCAAACTATATTTTATATACAAAGTTATATGACAATACATGTAACAATTAGTTATTATAATACATATAGAATATATGGGAAAGCAGTGAGGATTTATGCATGTATTAATCTGAGTCTATTTCTGTAATATGTATATATGTGTGTATATAAGCTTAACATGTTTTAATTTTAGTAATTATGTAATTATGAAATTATAGAGTACTTAAAAATGGAATTAATACTATCAATCTAAAGATATACCAAGATATAGTTAAATGGGCAATTACCTATTAAATAGGCTTCGTACTTAGTATAAATTGCAGTATTTAAGTACATAAGTTTTTTTTAATCTTAATACCAGCTTATTAAATTATAAAATGTTTATGGGTTTTTCAAAATCTATTTGGTATGTTTTAGCAAAGTTATAAATTTACCTATAATTTTGCATCATAATTCACTTTACGGAGCTATATCTTCCATGAATACCCATACATGTGCATTAAAATATAGGAACAAAAGAGTCAAAATAGCTATTTTTTTTTGTTTAACTGGCCATAGTTCTGTGAGTACTAAGGAGGTTTCAAAACCAATTAGTTGTATGTTAAATATTTACAAATTACATTTTAAACAATATTGCTAGAATAAAAAAGAATGAAGTTGTAATTTATTTACAGATATGTGTACAATTATGTAAATATGTTCTGCATTTAAATATATGTATATATTTATCTTGTTATATGTAGGTCACAAATAATCACAATTTCTTATGTGAAAAGTTACATTTGATCATTTTGAAACTTTAACTCTTAATTTTCCATATACAAAATAAAATATGTAAGTTTTAAAAACACATGGTGATGACATATTTCTCATTTTTTTTAAAGATCTGCACTTTGTATTTGTATTAGATAATATAGGAGGAGATAAGAAGTTAGGTAGATATTCACAGATTTAGAAAAGAATTAGAAAGGAAAATTGTTAGAAAAATATAAGCAAGTTATGAGGCAAAAATAATTTTGTTGAATTGTGAAGTTGAACCCCTACTCAGTAAGATTATTAAATAAGTGTCCATTTGTAAAATGGTCACAAAGAATCATCTGAAAATTGTTCTACTAAAATTAAATGTCAAGTGTATAGTTGTGTTTCTCTTATATTTCAAGATCTCTGTTATCATGATGGCAGAAAATATGACAACAATAATCAGGACTAAAATCCTCTGAAGTTTTATCTGATCAGTATATGGAAAAAGATGTAAAAATATGACTCTGTAGTGTAGTTTCCATGCCAAGTTTTATGTGTATAAAATGCTTAGTAACAGTTGCTATTCTTAGAAACGTGTTAATATTTAACTGTATGGAATCCAGCAATCTTGCATAATTTACTATTTAATTTCAATTGATGATTTCAGAGGAAGGTTTTTAATATTTCACCACCAGGTATATTTGCTGCAGTTTTTGAGAGTTGTGTGTGTGTGTGTGTGTGTGTGTGTGCGTGTGTGTGTTTAATAATAATTGGGTGGTAAAATTGGTCATATCATTTCTCTCTTTTTTGAGAGTAACATGATTTGGCCCTTTGTCTTCTTTCAGCTATTTGAAATCAAAATCATTATCTCATATTTGTTCATAACTCATAATGATCATGGTATATTATAGTTGATGTATCTGTGGGTTCTGTTTGTCAAACATAAGTTATTTTGGGTTGGGGATTGGGGACGTGGAAGGACAGAAGGGTGGCAGCACAGAGAGAGCTGTGAATTTGATAAGAATACAAACCACTGAGTTTCCTTTCCTTTATTTTCCTTATTTGGATATAAAGCATACTGAGGGAGCATTTTACTGTTTCTATTATGCAGAAAGGCTTATATAAATTTAGTCTCTGTGTGAGAGTATGTGTGTGCGCGCGCGTGTGCACATCTGTACCAATGACATGAAAAATCTTTTAAACTTTAGGGTTCATTTGTAGGGAGATATTTCATTACAGACGCAATTTATTTGTAAGATATAGGATACTTGAGATTCCCTAAGTTTTGTTATTTGTTAAGCTATGTTTTCTTTGGAGTTATTTTCTGCTTGTATAATGTCAAAGTTCTTAGCATAAGTTGTTCTTAAAATTAAGCAGCAATGGATGATTTCTGCAGTTCACCTACATCATTGTCAGAATTTGTAAAGGTTTGTATTATTTTTATTGTATAAATTCAAGATGTACAGCATTATGTATATTTAATTGGAGCTCATCTAGCAGCTTTGCAATTATATCTGTCACTCTAAATAGTATGAGTATAACCAAGTCAATATCCTTTCTTTACCAGGCATCCCAATAAATGGAGAAAAACAGATCACAGGCCTGATACTACTTTTTTCATTCTCATTCATATTTTGCATGTCTGATTCTTTATAATTGCAAGCTGTTTGTTTGTAGAAAATACTATAGAGATCATTGGGTGCGACTCAGCATTCACTTATGCTTCTGAAAGGCAGTTTTTTATGGAAGCATTTTATGTCATAGCAATCAAAGATTAAGAAACTGGGTCTTGGGTTTGGACAAGAATTTTCTTTCCAGTATGTATGTTCATTTAGGTACTAGACCCTTAAGAATGTCAAATGAACTTCTGCAGTGTTTTCTAGACCCTTTACTCAATAGTGGACTAAAGGCCCTGCTCAGTTGCTTATATTCTCTTCTCACTTACTGCTTAGTATCTTGGGTTCTCAGTCACCTCCATTTGAATTAGCAAAAGCCTTGAGGATAAGAGGTACCAAATTTGTGTCTCATCCACTGGGCCTCTCTTCTGAGACCCTGTCTTTGTAAGTACTTTATTTGTTGGATTTTTGTTGCCTTTAAGCACGTGTTTTAAGTTTTAGATTTCCCAATTTTTCTTGGTAGTATAATTGTCTTATAATATCTGTTTGCCATTATTGAAAGCTTATTACACCACAAACTCTATTTTTTAAAATAATTCAATCTGATATCAATTCATTTTAAGGTAAACATTCAAACCAAAAAGAGCATCTTTTTCCTTTTACTTAATTTATTTTATTTAAATATTTATTAATTTCATAATATTTCTTCACTTCACAAAATGATCCAGGTATTAACCATGTGATATAGCACTTTATTGAGAATTAGTGCAATAAAAAAGCATATTATTAAATATAAACTTTATAACTTTATATTACTCAGTTCCTGTTTCCATTGTGTACTTTACATAAATATGTTCAATCACTGGGCATTTTGTATACTCTGACTAGCCAGAACCCCACAGACTTTGGTCACTGCCAGACCTCTGATATTTCCATGCCTCTCTGCCTTGCATCCACTCTCTGCTAGCCCTTAATGAGATTTGTATACATATGCAGCCCAGCTCTTGATGATGGACCTAATTTTAACTCCCACATTGACTTCTGTCCTGGTCCAAGCATAGTTCCCTCATTTACAGTGCCATGACATGTAAATTCCAGCTGCATTATTATCCTCAAATTCCAACCTGTCTCATCAACTAAGTAACACTGCCGTGTTCTGTCTGGTCTTCCATTCACAGGGGAATTCATCTCAACCGCAGGGCCTGGAAGACAGTGCTATTACAGAGACTGGAATTAACAGTGTAAAATGGAATGAACCAAAAAATTAAATAAATGACTCCCTTTTGTAAAACATGAGATTCTTAACCCTAAAAATGCCTTTTGTCTATGAAAAGCTTCCATACATAGCTTTTGGGAGGAGAAATTGAAATCAGTCCTCTCACAAGATTCTAAAAGGATCAAATACATTGAATATACAAACAATGTGACTTAGTAATTTTACTTTCACTTATATAATTATTCAAACAATTCACATGTTCCAAAAGGCATATAGAAAATTGTATACTTCTAAATGGTAACAGTCTAAAAGACTACCATCTGGAAAAATCAGTAATATGTAGTATATTACACCAATTAATATGAAAACACTTCTACATGAAACCTAATAGGTGATACATGCCTGTAATCCCAGTGACTTGGGAGCCTTTGGCAAGAGGATCTCATGTTCAAAGACAGTGTCAGCAATTTAGTGAGGCCCTAAGTAATTTAGTGAGACCCTGTCTCAAAATTTAAAAAAAAAAAAATTTAAAGGACTGGGGATGTAGCTCAGTGGTTAAAAGCCCCTGGGTTCAAACCCTGGTGCAAAAAATAAAATAAAAAAATAAAAAGACAAAACAAAAAACCTGAATAAAGTCTCATGAATATGTTGAGGAAAGGAATCCTGACCAAAAAAGCTATCATATTGACTGAAATTATAAGTTTCCAAAATAACAGTGTTGTCACAATTATATTTTGAAATCAGACTCACATGAATGGTAGATCTTACAACAAATTTTATTAATAAAGGATAGATGCAAATATCCAGTCAAAAATGAAACAAATCATGCCTTTTTTCTTCTATATTAGGATGAATTTGATAAAACATTAGTTTTGGTGTTAAGTAATAGTTGTGCAAATTTTCTACATAGTGGAGTCATTTATTTAATTTTTTGGTTCATTCCATTTTACACTGTTAATCCCATAGTCTCTCCATGTTTGAAAAGTTTTTGGATATTATTTCATTGAATATATTGTTCATTCCTTTGGTTTGGACCTCTATGCCTTCCTCTATCCCAATAACTCTTAAATTTGGTCTTTTATGCTACCCCATATTTCTTGAATGTTCTGCTCATAGTTTCTTACCATTATCACTGTGTGGTATATGTTCTTTTGAAAATTATATATTTTATCTTCATTGTCTGATGTCCTATCTTCCAAGTGGTCTACTCTGTTGGTGATGCTTTCATTTTCATTTGAGCTTTTAATTTGGTTTATTGTTCCTTTCATTTCAAGGATTTCTATTTTTTGTTGTTGTTGTTTTGTGGGTTTTTTGTTTGTTTGTTTGTTTGTTTTTTAGAACCTCTATTTCCCTATTGAGGTGATCTTTTGCTTCCTGTATTTGTTTATGAAGCTCCTTGTCGAAGTGATCTTTCACTGCCTGTATTTGCTGTCTTATATCTTCCTTGAGTTCACAGAACATTTTAACCATGTACATCCTAAACTCCTTCTCTGTCATTTCTTCTGCTGTGGCTGCCAATGATTCTAATGATGTGGTGTCTTGATTTGTTTGTGGTACTTTCTTCCCTTGTCTTTTCATGTTGCTCATGTGTCTTCCTTTCCAGCTCTGTGGGTCTGGGTGTTATTGTTTTTACCCTATATGTCTGTAGTGCTCTTGTAGGGTTCCAAGATCTCTCCTTTGTGGGGAAGGAAAATGTTAACAGATCCCAATAGCAACAATATACCACCTATGAACAATTTGTTGTTATTAAGATGTTTACAATTTAATCTCAATGTACAGAAATGTTGGACTCAATTATTATCTAAAATTTAATCAGTAATTTTGTAAAAAGGTTTACAGTTTCTGATGGTGGACAATAAATTGGGGGTGGGGTGTAGGATGATATACTGAGGAGGTAGGATGTGAGGATATAGAGTTAATATATCTTAGGAAGTATGAAGGAAAATCTAGTGAAGAGGGTTAGTAGCAAGAGAATAGACAGGAAGTAATTTAGGGTAGGCAAGTACTTGGGAAGACAGTAGAGTACATAAAACAAACACACATATGTATTTAGAAAAATACAAACGTTAAAATAGTACAATTTGGGCTGGGGATGTGACTCAAGCAGTAGCGCGCTCGCCTGGCATGTGTGCGGCACGGGTTCGATCCTCAGCACCACATACAAAGATGTTGTGTCCGCCGAAAACTAAAAAATAAATATTAAAAAAAATAGTAAAATTTGGTAGGGGAAAGAAAAATGAAAGAAGAAAAAAGAAAAAAAGGGCATATACAACATCTCTATATTATATTATTCAGATGACTCAGTCCTCAAAATCCTATTTCATGCAAAGTTCTTGGTTTCACATATGTTGGGGGTGTGAGGGACAGAGGATAGAGGGGTAGAAAAGAAAGAAAAAAATATTCAAAGGAAGAAACCAGGGTTGTTGCTAGTTTTAGAAATCTGTATCTTTCCTGCTTCTCTTCCCATCCAATAGGTGGGGCTGTCTGTTGTAAGCTGGTGTCTCTGCCCTCTGGATGGTGGAGGTAACCAGGATGGGAAGACTGGTCTCAGTGTAGGGCACATGGAAGCAGGGAGTGCTACCCACCAGTCCATGAAGAGAGACTGCACTTCACTGGTCTCTTTTTGGGATTGCTTGTATGACTTGAGGGCCCAGTACTATCTTCCTATCTTGCCTGGAAATTTCCCAGCTCCTGGTCTGTCTGTTAGGCTCCAAACTTTAGTCCTGTCTCCCTCTCCCTTAGCAGTTCCCACCTGTGGGACCTCTCACACCAAGGCTTACACCAGGTGGGCGGTGCCCTGGTCACACTGCACACCTGTTCAACTGAGAGCTGTTTTGTGTTGGGTAGTCGCTGTGTTGAATTTTTGCTACTGGGGAGAGAGAGAGTTGGAAACCTGATCTGGGAGCTGCCCCCACCAAATAATGGTGAGAAAGGTGATCCAAGATGGAGGCAGTCTGCTTCCAGCTCCGGGGTATCTGGTGAGGTGGGGGGAGCCGGGTGATGGCATTGTGCTGTAGGTAGGTAGCAACCAAGTGACCTGCATGGGATTGGAGCGAAATCTGAGAGTTCTGCAGAGGTGCTGATAGGTGATTCTGCTAAGGTGCTCACAAGCCCTGCATAGACTAGAATTTCTGGCTTTGGGTTTTGGGAGCCAGGGGTCTTGAGTCCTACCAGAACACTGAGGCTCGGAGCCCCGCGCAGGGGTCACATCACTGGTGATTTCTGCAGAAATCAGCTGTAAAGGGGTCCTCTAACACTCTCAGAAATACAATATTCTGACTAGGTGAGATCTGGATCACGGAGACACAGAATGCTGCCTCCCTCTGGCCCTCCATCTTTTCTCCTCTAATCCCATAGTCTCTCTTAATAGCACTTAATAGCACGTTCTCTGGCCAATGACTCTGAATAGATCCATAATTTGCAGGGTTGTTAGTAAATAACCTAAACAGGCAAGGTATGCCTTGGTAAAAAGTATCTATTAACATGTTTACAAGGAGTTATTATCAATGACACCATATTTACTAGGAAATAATTTGCTCTTATCAGATATTTCAGGTAGGGAATACTTACAGGCCGTCTCTCATTCCTTTCCTTAGCAGCAGGCACAATCAATTTAAGATGTTAGGAGTCAGGGAAGTGGCTAACTATGGGAAATATGGAAGGCATATGATAAGAGGAAGCAAAATGTATTGATGTCCTCTATTCTTCTAGAAGTCTGACAGTGTTTTTCTCAATATTTCAAAAGTTCCTAAAGATATTTTAATTAAAAATTATTGAGACCAGAGGAGGAAGCCGCCCGGTGCCAGCCAAGCCAGAATGGAGGAGGAAGCCCGGCCCCGCCCCTTGTGCTAGTCTGGAGGAAGCCCATCAACCCTTAAAACCCATCAAAGGGGGTGTGGCTACCAGCACGGTTCTGCAGCTGATCCAGGTACCCGGTTTCCA
>NW_026000249.1:16043351-16052211 GCF_001458135.2 Marmota marmota marmota | reverse complement strand
CAGAAGTAATTTATTAAAAGCACAGTACTTAATTTGTTTGTGATTACGTATCAATGAAATTGAAAAAAAAAATTGTTAGTTGTGATTTGGACTGGATTAGAGTCAAGTTATAACATATATAATTGGCCTTCCGTGTCTTCAGGTTGCACATCCATAGATTCAACCAACTGCATATCAAAACTATTTGAAAAATTTCATACCTATTAAACATGTACAGATTTTTTCTTATAATTTCCTAGCCAATTGCAGTATAACAATTTATATTGCATTTAAATTGTCTTAGATAATGTAAGTAATCTAGAGATGATTTAAAATAAACAGGAAGATGTGTGTAGGTTGAATGCAAACACATCATTTTATAAAAGAGGCTTGAGCATTCACAAATTTTGGCATGGGGGTTCTGGAAGCAATTCCCAGAGATACTGAGAGATGAATGTAATTCAAATTTGAAGGAATGATTCTGATTATTTATAATGTGTCTGCCTTCCATTTAAACAAATGCACTTGTGGATAAATGGCCATATTTGTGGAAATTCATATATACAATATGGAAATAATATAGTGGAATGCCTAGGACTGGGATACAGAAGGATGATTGTTAGGTTTGATTCTCCTATTATCTCCATAAACTTAGGGAAATCTTTTTGCTTTTCTGACCTTATTATCATTTTGTCAATTATGCAAAGCAAAACTTAAGAGACTCCATTTCATGTATATGGCAGGAACCTGGACATAATCCATAGGATTCCACAAAAATGCCAACATTTAAATATGCATTTAATTATATGTCCCACCTTCTATTTAAGCATGCCATTTTAAAGTCATTATAAGAACAAAAGGTGTTCCTAAGGTTGAAAAGATTTATCCTTTAATAACATAAGAAAAATTAGTAGATAGGTTATTAGTACCCAAATACTCTTAATTAATGACATGAGCTCATATACTTAAATATAAAGTGAAGCTATTATTTTATCTACCTATTTTTAATTTCCCAGTAAATTATCTTCACCCAGGTGAAGTACTGTTTGTGTTGGAACTAAAGGGGCAGAAAAAACACAATTTTCAGAACAGTACTTAGGTTCACTTAGCTCTTTCTTTATTCTGTTTAACCAAAGTCTAACTTCCTATTAATTTTTTCCATTAGCCTAATTTTTAAATATATGGATTTACAGAATATACTGAATTACTGATGTGCTTTGACATAAATTTAAACTGAATATGATTGCATGTGTTTCAATGTGGCAAGAGTTGAACACTTTAGAAAACTAAATCTTCTACTTAGTAAATATTGATGATCATTTCAATCGTTCACACTTTCATTAATTCTTCTCAATGTTTTCCTATATTTTACCATGTAAAAATCTTGCCCAACTTTCATTAAAATTTTACCTAAGAATTTGATAATTGCTGAAGTCATTGTAAACCATATTTGAATTAATTTAATCTTTTAATTATTGATAGTATTTGGAATTACAGTTAGTTTATTTTTTATTAATCCAGTAATACTGCTAAATTCACTTATACATAGTATATAGAATGATGGTAGTCTATAAATATACAAATTCAGTATGTGATGGTAATCTATAAATATACACATTCAGTAGCTTCATTTATTCTTTTCCAAATATTATATATATTTATTTTCTTTTTTTATATTATTGCCATACATACTTGTCAAATGGAGCTGGTGATATTAGGAATCCTTTTCTCATTTGTGATCACAGGGGAATATTTGAATATTTCAGCACTGAATATATAAGCTCCAGTTTTATGATTTTTTCTGTTCTTAAGTGGTTAATGTTATGACATTTTTAGATCTTTTATAATAACACCATTATTATGTTCTTTGTTTTACTGAAGTTGTTTGATTTCAAAATGTCAATCTATGTGAATTCATTCTGGGAGAAAACCCAATTTGTTCATAGTATATCAGACTTGATATAATTTTGGATTCAGTTTGTTAGACATATTTATTTTTCATTTTACCATGAGAGACATACTTTCTCATTTTCCTTTTTATAAGATATTTTTCTCAGTTTGGTTTAAAATTTATACAGAACACTTAAAACATTTGAAGGAGTTGCATATTGTGTTTTTTTTTCTCTACAATGTCTTATGTAAGATTGGTTTTATTTAATTTTCAATTGTGGGGAGAAATTCACCAATGTAATTACAAGAGCATGGGACTCATAGGAATGTTTTTCATTATAGTTGCAATTTTAATAAACATAGACTGTGAAAATTTCCTGCTTTTTAAATCTTTTTTAGTTATAGTTGAACATGTGCCATGCACATGCTAGGCGAGCGCTCTACCGCTGAGCCATAACCCCAGCCCCTCCTGCCTTATTTTTAAAGTTGAGTTTATTTGGTGTTTTACATTTCATATAATTTCAAAATTATTGGCATTTAATCACTTCTATTTTGTCTTTCCACATTAAGTTTTTTGTATTCCTGATGAATGAATCCTTTCATCCTAATTGTCCTTATTTATCCCTAATTGTCTTCTTTTCCTGAGAGTCTAGTTTGTTTGGCAGTAATGAACCTATTCCAGTTTTCTTAAGGTATAATTCTGTGTGGTATATACTTTTCTCTACTATTGCTTTTAACCTAATGTGACTTTCAATTGATTATTCCCTTCATATAAATAGCACATATTTCGGACTTGCTTTTTTTCTAGTCTGAAAAATCTCGGCATTTTAATTGTAATTTTTAGACATAAAAATTAATAATTTTATTAATAAAGTATGATTTAAAGTTGATCATCTTGTCACAATTTTCTATTTTCCCTTACTCTATTTTTCTATTCCTCCTTTCTGGCCTACTTCTGTGTGTACTATATATTTGTCATTATTCTATTTAAATTCTTTCCTCAGGATTTTAATTGTGGCAATCTATTTATTTATTTATTTAGTTAGTTAGTTAGTTAGTTTTTGTGACAGTGTCTTGCTGTGTAGCCCAAGCTGATCTCTAACTCCTGGGCTCAAATGATCCTCCACTTCAGCCTCAGAAGTAGCTGGGATTACAGGCATGCGCCACTACTCCCAGCCACTATAGCCAATTAAAATATGCTAGTATATTTTTTACACTCCCTTCTTGCAAGAAATGGGGATTTATAGCCCTTGCCTAGATTCTTGACCAGGCTTAGTGAGTCTTGTTTCCACTAAAATAATGCAGCTGTTGTGAAATTATAGAAATTCCTAGATTTAAATTCCTACGCTAAAATTAAGGCCAACTGCCATTATTAACCACCATAAAGAGACGGCACCATCTTGACATTCACATGGCAGGCTCTTCTGTAGTTCACCATGTGCAGGAAGTGCCAGTACTAACTTGAATTATGCTTTGTTAAGCAATAAATTGCCTCAGGTTTGTTTATGTGGCTTGTCTTATTTCATTATAAGTTTAGAAGGATAATTTTGCTGGATACAAAATTCTGTATTGACAGTTGTTTTTTCTTTCAGCATTGAAAAGATTTCACACCATTTTTTTCTGATTCTTCAGGGATTCTATATAGAAGAAAGCCATCTTTTAAATCATACTTCTGGGATAAGTAATACATCTTTATTTCTCAGAAGGTTTCATTTGGTATACATTTGTTCACTTCACTGATACTTTTTATAGATACATAACATAATTCAATAATCAATTATTTAAAACATTTTAATACCTATATTATCATCTCAAATATTTCTTATGTAAATAAAAATATAACTCATTTTATTGACAATTAAAAACCACAGCAAAATTTTAACAAAAGGTCCCATGAGGAAGATATCCATTTTATTAAAATATTAATTTAATATTAAATTATACACAAGATAAAATAATTTTAGAAATTTCTAAGAAAAACATGGTATTTTTAGTAATTTCTCATTTATTTATAATGTTAACATGAAAGAGAAAATATGTGAGGAGAAATCAAAGCTTCTTATAAATAATAATGAAGTGACACTTGTATTACCTATTGCAAACCCTTTCTTTGCAAATCATATTCCATATGTGATTTATGTGACTTTAGTCCAGGTAGGACTTGATGTAGTAAAAGGCAATACATAAAGTAGAAGTAGAATTAACAAGAGTATATGTATAGATTTAAAATAAATTATTAATACAATTATTAAAATTATTAACAAAATTATTGATGTTTCAAATAATTACAAATTATAAAATAACAAAGGCAGTAGTAAAATACACAAATTTACACAGAATACGCATAAATGTTCATTAAATATCAAGCATATCTGTCAAATATTAATTGAATATTTGTTAAGAATACTTCAAATTATATAAGATACTTTTTATCTTCATAAAAAATTTACAAGGGAGAATAAAATGGTACTGGGTGTTTAAAAACTAATTTAACATTAGCAAAGTAATTTTTCACATGCTTTAAAAAATAATTTGACTTTGAGGGCTGTATCCAGTTACAAATGAACATAAACATATAGCTACTAAATTGGCAATGAAATTATTTTTTAATAAATTATATTGTTTTTATTTCATGGATATTATCAACCCAATCAGTAGATCTTATATACATCCAGATGATGTTTCCATGATATATTGTTAATATAAAGAAAGCAAATTGTAATTTCACATATGTACACGCTTATGAATATAAATTTATGTGAATATGAATTTATGTGAACATTTGTTCTCAGGCACACTTCCATGATAATCATAGTTATTTCTGAGAGAAAAGATGCAAATTTAGTTTTCTTGGTACCAGGGATTGAACCTAGGCGCTCTTAACACTGACCCACATCCCCAGCCCTTTTTATTTTTTATTTTGCTAAGTTGCTTAGGGCCTCTCTAAGTTGTTGAGGTTGGCCTCAAACTTGAGGTCCTCCTTCCCCAGCCTCCCAAGCCACTGGAATTGTAGGCATGCATCTGTGCATCTGGCACATATTTAGTTATTGATAATTGTACAATGAGCATAAGCCAAATTTATAATTAGTAAAAGAAAATTAAATAGTAACGTGATAGGATAACACTAGTGATTTTTTTTTAAACAACTCATGTTTGCCTTTGTTTTTCTTCCAAGTTAGCACAGAAACAGGCTGAGAGAGAACTAGAAAACAAAAAGGAAAGAAATAAGGAAACATAAACAAGTTTTGTTGAAAAAAGTACTTTATAATACACTTTAAAATAATTAATCTATAAGTAGTAAATGAGATCATTTATCAAAGGATCATGGCTAAAATTGTGCAGAGTGCTTTCTTATTGTTTCCTTGGACTAAATATCAAGTATATTTTTTTTTTTTTTATTGGTTGTTCAAAACATTATAAAGCTCTTGACATATCATATTTCATACATTAGATTCAAGTTGGTTATGAACTCCCAATTTTACCCCAAATACAGATTGCAGAATCACATCAGTTACACATCCACATTTTTACATAATGCCCTATTAGTAACTGTTGTATTCTGCTACCTTTCCTATCCTCTACCCTCCCCCCTCCCTCCCCTCCCATCTTCTCTCTCTACCCCATCCACTGTAATTCATATTTCTCCTTGTTTATTTTCCCATTCCCCTCACAACCTCTTATATGTAATTTTGTATAACAATGAGGGTCTCCCTCCATTACCATGCAATTTCCCTTTTCTCTCCCTTTCCATCCCACCTCATGTATCTGTTTAATGTTAATCTTTTCTTCCTGCTCTTCCTCCCTGCTCTGTTCTTAGTTGCTCTCATTATATCAAAGAAGACATTTGGTATTTGTTTTTTATGGATTGGCTAGCTTCACTAAGCATAATCTGCTCTAGTGCCATCCATTTCCCTGCAAANTGAATTACAGTAGATGGGGTAGAGAGAGAAGATGGGAGGGGAGGGGAGGGGGGATAGTAGAGGATAGGAAAGGCAGCAGAATACAACAGTCACTAGTATGGCAATATGTAAAAACGTGGATGTGTAACCGATGTGATTCTGCAATCTGTATACGGGGTAAAAATGGGAGTTCATAACCCACTTGAGTCAAATGTATGAAATATGATATGTCAAGAGCTTTGTAATGTTTTGAACAACCAATAAAAAAAAATAAAATAAAAATAAATAAATAAAAATTATTTACCACCAAGCAGCCGTGCTGGCAATATGAACTGGGTTCAAAGTGGCTGGCTGTATCAATAATGAATAAAACGGTGAAGAAACCATGAGCACAAAAACATAAGTTTCTAAGGCAGGATGGCTTGGCTGGGCTCGGTGACCCCAAGGATCAGCTTCAGCACTGGAATGAGCAAGAGAGACAGCATTTCCTGAACTCTGGTATTTATTGGGGGGAAAGACATTCAAGAAAGTTCCACCCAAATAAGGCAAGGGATTGGATTTCAGAGGGTGAAGTCTTGCTTGGTGATGTTTTGGTCAGCAGATTGACATCTTAGAAATCCACACCCATCACAGGTGCTGTGTGGCATGAAAGGCAGAGCAAGCAAAAAGGCGCACATACGTTGCACAGCCCAATCAGGCAGCAATGTCAGTGCAGTTCCCTCATACACTCAAATGCGCATAGCTCACACACTCAGCCCATGGCTGGCTCATGACAATTATTTATTTTATGTAAGGCCAAAGATACCTAATTTAAATGACAGGAAGCAAAACCAAGTTGAAGGAATAAAATGTACAGTAAAATGCCACAAAAGTAAACTAAAGATCTAAGTTTAAAGTATATTAAAATAAACAGAAATTAAAATGATGTAAGTGTGATTAGAAGGAAAATTTCAAAATACTTTATTCTGATGATTGATGAACTGAATCTAATGTGAACCTAGATAAGAAATTACATGAAAATTGGCAAGATATATTGAAATAGTAAGTTGACACCTGTTTTGTCACACACTGCAAGATATTTAATTTCTACAGTGGTTATACAATACATAATATTTATTTTTCAGAAAGAATTTTATATCTACAATATTGTATATAGCCTTATTATTTAATGAGCATTAAATAAAGCTTTTAGGTTTTGTAAGGAGTAGGAAATGTTGCTGGATCTTTGAAAATTTATTTAAAGTTCTTAGCAAAGTTTTAAGTTATGTATACTTTACATAGTAAGTCTTCTAGGATTGTGTAGTCACTTAGACAAGCACACAGAAGTATGGCTACAAAACTGTAAACAGATAATTATTAAATAAATGATGGTATATCCATAATATGGTTACTATTCAGTTTTTGCAGTCGATCAGGATGTCAATAGTTATTTATGGAAAATACCTCCAAGACATATTACTAAGGGAAAAAGCATATTGTAATTTAATTTCAGTTACTTGCACAAATATATATGTTATGTACTTTGGTATATATTTATGTATACCCATATACAGACCTTATTGCTAATCATAGTTACTTCTGGGAAGAAAATGTATTTGCATTCTTTCAAATATTTACACTGAAGACAGTGTATTTGCATGTACTAAAGAAAATTTGCAGAAATAGCCACAGGATGGTCTAGAACTAATGATTACTTAGAAATATCCACTCTTTGCTTTTTTCTTCTTTTTTGAAGTAGTGCAGAACAGGATAAAAAAAGTGTGCTTAGAGAATGGAAAATTAGAAGGGGTTATAAAATAAAAGATATAAAATTCATAAATAAGTTATATGAACTTAAAAGAATCTGACCTCTATTTAGTCAGAAAAAAAATATTACAGAAGGGTTCATAAGTAAAATTGTCAGAAGGAAAGCTTTTTTCTTCTTTGACTAGAATTAAATGTCACATGTTTTAAAAAGTCTATCTTATATTTAGTACTCTGTTCCCATGATAGCAGAAAAATGAAAATAATGATCATGGTTTTAATTACTCAATTTTTATCTGATCAATGGACAGAGAAATCATTAAAAGTATTATTGTACCCTGTAGAATTTTTGTGCCATTTTTTTGTTGTTGTTTTTCTTACAAATATTTATTTTCCTCCAAATTGATTGCTTTTCTGTAACGATATGGAAAGTCTTCATTTCCCTTTCCCCAAATGTTGAAGTTCAAAAGCCAGGTTTTAACGATACACTAATCTTCATCTCTTTAATGTCTTGTGTGTTGATTTAATTTCATACGTAAATATTTATATTAGTTTTCCTCAGGGACTTATACATTGATACAATCTCTCTCTCTCTCTCTCTCTCTCTCTCTCTCTCTCTGTCTGTCTCTCTCTCTCTCTCTCTCTCTCTCTCCCCTACACAGATATATACAAATATACAAACTTTTTATTCTAATCTTACACCTTGACAATACAACTTCAAATATGCTTTATGCAGCTGTTCCTTAGTCAAGGTCATTAAGTCAAAAGGAAGTAGATTTCTGAAGAAATCTTGTTTGGTGGGGTGAAGGATCAATTGAGGGATTCTCATTTGTTCTTTCCCTGTATTCTGATCCACTAAACTTTTTTTTTTCTTGATTCTTTTAAAAAGGCTTGCAGAAGATGTTGCGAAAGCCCCCTTTTGGTCTTGCCTGGGATTTTGATCTCTGAAAGTTGTTTGTTCACTTTCTTTTTCTTCCTTTGAATAGAATCAGGTGGTGTCTTCTAAATGCATCTCTTCAAATAGGTCTGTTTTTTACTTTAGACCTCTGTTGGGGGAAGAAAGTCTGTGGTGCACTGTGGGGCACTGTGGGGGACCCAGGACCTGGCAGCCAGCCCCTGGGGCTTTGTGCCATTTCTTTTGATATGTGTAAAAGCCTTATGAAGGATTGCTCTTCTCAGAAAAACATAGTAATTAACTAGATTTAGACACTCCAGCACAAGCACACAGGCACACACACACATATACACACACACACACACAAATATATTTTAAATGTGTTGTACATGATACATGCATCCAATTGTATATGTCAACTAAAAGATTAAATTAATTCAAATATGGTTTACAA
>NW_026000249.1:16020155-16024599 GCF_001458135.2 Marmota marmota marmota | reverse complement strand
AAAAAGAAGGCGGGGCGCACTGAGCTTTCTTTGCCTCGGGTACTTACAATCCACTGCTGATTACACATTCATCTTCTCCGCCCGGAGCGAAGCGAAATATCAAGTATATTATGAACTTTATATGTCAGGGTTTCTATTACCATGCCATCAGAAAAATATGACAGCAAGATTAATATTATAATGTACTTAATACTATTATAATATTAATATATTAATTATCTGATAAGTAAAAAAAAGCCTTAAAATATAAACATCCTGTGGGATTTTGTGTCATTTCTTATGATGTGTATGAGATTAAGACTTGCTGTTCTCAAAAACAATGTGATTGTGTATGGTATCCATTAATCTTGATAAATTCTTGTATTAATTCTAATATAGATTGTTTTTAGATACTCTGGAAGCATAATTATGCTATGAAGATGGGCACCATTTCATGATTTCCAGTATTTATCTTTTTTTTTTTCTTTTTCTTGCATTATGGTCCTGACTAAATGGCCCCTAAAATGTCGAATAGAACTAGTGATGGTGGATTTTTTTATTTTGATCTGAAGAAGCTGTTTTTCAATGTTGTGCCACTAATTATGTGCTGTATGGTATGGTTTCTAAGTTCATATAAAAAACTCATACATAGGTAGTAAATTATATCAAATGGTTTTTCTGTGCCTGCTGTCAGAGTGACATGGTTTTGTTCCTCTATCAAGGTTGTTTCATTTGAAAATGTTAAACCAATAAGAATCCATTTTTGTTTTCAACTAAATTCAGTCATGGTGTACTAAATTTGGTCGTGTTGAAGTATATTTGAATTCTGTTTGTCAAAAATTAAGTTTTAATTTGATTTAGTTGTGAAGAGGCATACAAACCTTTGATTTTCCTTTTGTATAATATCCTTATCAGTTTGTTATTAAGTTTTTAGGATTTTATTAACCTTTTTGGGGAGAATTTTTACTGTTTTTCTCCTATGTAACAGGTTGTTCAAGATTGATGTATTTTAATTCTCAATTATATGGGAAAGATAAGAAATTCAGTTGTGCAGACTTGGAATTGCTTGTAGTTAGGTTTTCCTATTGAGATGTAGTTTATTGATTGAGATTTCTTAGTTTAATTATTTTGCTATTTTTTAATTTCTTTACTTTAGGAATATCAGATTTATTGAATAAATTTGCTTAAAAATGCCATAATGTCTGCCTCTCCAGCATCCTAGTGATGATCCTTTCTACATTCCTTCTATTGATAATATGTGTGTTCTTTTTTATTCATTGACCAGCCTTGCAAGGGATTTATCATGCTTCTATCTTTAGAAACAAAGCTTAGATTTGTCATGTTTTGATTTAATTAACTAATATCAATTTTATTTTTTGTGTTTAAAAATCTGGCTGAAATCCCGCTTTATTTTCTAACTTTATAAAGTTTGCTTCAAACAAATTTGTAGGATTTTACATTTTGTATTAATGCTCTAAATTTTTCTTTAGACATATATTTAGTTACATCTCACGCAATTTTGAACATTACAGAGATGTTGTTTGATTTAAAATCGACAGTACATGTTTAGCTGTGCGTGCGTGCGTGTGTGTGTGTGTGTGTGTGTGTGTATGCTGTGGGGGCGGATGGAGGAAGGAGCGATACCGTGAATACATTTATTCCTCTCCCTAGATTTCCATATGCTCCTTTATATTTCCTCTTCTAATCCTGAGGTCTTCTCTGTTTCTCCTGTTGTGGACATTCTTATATGAGACTTTTTATGAATATACAATTTTATTTTTCTTGACCAAACTTCACAGAGTGCAATGGCTAGGTCATATAAGAGGTGTATTTAAAAGGTGTTTTAGAATGTGTCAATATGTTTTGCAACATCATTACACCACTTTCTGTCCTGCCAGCCTCTAAATTTATGGGTGTATACAAGTCATTGTTCTTTTCTACTGATCCCCAATAATGCAGAAAATGAATCACAGCTCTTATGCTAATCTTTTTTTCCAATTTATGCCTTTGCATATATGGTTATTTTTAATTATATGCTGGATGTTCTATATGAAATGCCATAGGAGTGATTGTAGGCTCTGATTGAATTTGTCTTCATTTTAGGGATCATTTACTTTTTATCTCTGAGCAGCGGTTAGCATGTACAAAGTTCATCTCATAGCAGTCAGGGAACTAGTCCTTTTGAAGCTGAATATCAGGTTTTGTGAAGTGTTTTCTATTTCTGGTTCATATTGACATTTAGGACATAGTCCCTCAGGGAAATCAAATGAACTCCTAAGGTTGTCTTTCCAGAGCCTTTCTCGTTGGTGCTCCTTTAACTCTGAAATTTTCCTCCCTGAGTTTTTGAGATTGCTGGAAGCCCTGCTTATCTATTTAGTTTCTAAATTACAATTGGAGTTTCTTACTTGCCTTCTTTGCATTAGTGTGTATTTTAAGGGGAAAAGGAGGTACCAGGTTGGGATCTTATCTCTAGTGTTTCTCTTCTGAGATTTTGTGTCCTTGAAATAATTACTTCATTGGGTTTGTAGTACTTTCAAGTAATACATTTAATGCCTTCCAGCTTTCCTAGTTTTTCTCAGTAGAATGGTTGGCCTGATAGAGCTAAGTCACTACTAAAAAGAAGTATCTCCAGCTAGGAGTGGTGGCACATACCTGTAATCCCAGCATTTCAGTGAGGCTGAGTCAGATGGATTGCAGGTTCAAGGTTAGCTTCAGCAATTTAGTGAAGCCCTAAGCAACTTAGAGAGACCTTGTCTCAAAATTTAAAAAATTTTAAAAAGGGCTGCAGAAGTAACTCAATGGTAAAGCACTTCTGGGTCACTCCTCAATACCAAAAGAAAAAAAAAAATAGAGGTAGCTCCATATATTCTCTTTAAGTATTTAGCTTTTGCCCATGTATACCTAAATTTTTAAGATAAAATATTTCTTTAGAAACAAGTAATCTGAAGAGTGATTATTTTCTACCTTTATTTACTTAATGTGCTTCTGTCATATTTTTTCATTGATTGCCTAAATATTTGCCCAGTTCCCAACGTATGCCAGGTTTGGATTATGTGGTGGAGGTACATTATTGAGGTACAGCCTCATGGAAAGCAAATAAATAAATATGGCATATATTATAAGGTATAAATTTTGTGGTAATTTTTAAAGACACTTAGTAACTAAAATGTTACCTTTACTTCTTTATGTTATGTTTATTGATTGCTTTAGAAATTGGCATACGAATGCTTTACTGATCTTGGTCTACCTGGAGTTAAGAAAGAGTCAGTTTATGTAAATGTAACCTCAGAAGAAGAAAATTTCATTATTTCCCCCTTTTCTTTCTTTTCTTTATGATCTTTTTGTCATATAAATTGTTAAGCTATTTTAGTGAAAATTTTATGTTGATAATTCATTTTTTTCCTTTAATGTTCTTAAATGAAGCAAACATATTTGGTTAAATGTGCACATATTAAGATAACATTTCAATGCATTGTGAAAGTCATATTTTACATAGAATGTATTATTTAACATTCTTATTAGGAAAAGCAATTGTCTTTTTAGTTTTTGAGTTTTCCATTTCAATTTTTCTTTGAAATATGGTTTATGTAGTACAATGTGATTTAATTTCTTAAATTTTCTTTGTTATTGATTTGTAATTTTAATTTATTGTGTTAGGAAACATACTTTCTTTTATTTCAAATCCTTTTAAGTATTGAGTTTCCTTCTATGGGCTAGTAAGTGATTTACGCTGGAAATGTTCCCGGGTATACATGAAAAGAATCTGTATTCTGCGGTTGTTGGATAGACTATTCAGTAGATGTTTACTAGGTCTAGGTGTTTTATAGTGGTGTTCATATCCCACTTATACTTTTTGTTAATTTTGTGTCTAGTTCTAGTTTTTCAATTTTTTATTTGTTTTAATTAGTTACACATGACAGTAGAATGCATTTATGCACTTTGATATATCATACATAGATGGGATATAATTTCTCATTTTTCTGAGTGTACATGTTGCAGAATCATATTGGTCATGTAGTCACATATATACATACAGTAATAATGTCTGTTTCATTCTACTATCTTTTCTATACCCACATCCCCTCCCCTCCTATCACTTCCCTCTACCTAATCGAAGGTAATGCTATTCTTCCCTAGTGCCCCCTGCCTTATTGTGAATTAGCATCCACATTTTATAGAAAACATTTGGCTATTTTTCAAAGTAGTAACTATGTGCCGTGATAGGTGTGTTAATGATTGTGGTAATCATTCATTTCATGATGTATGCACGTATCAAGTGTTGTATATGTTATATACCTTAAATATGTTCAATTTGTATTTGCTAATTATATTTCAATAAATAAAACTGGAAAGATTTTTTCCAGTGAGTGAAGGAATTCTCCAAATATCATTTTCTTTTTTAAATTTATTTTAAAGAGAAGAAAGGGGAGAGAGAGAGAGAGAGAGAGAGAGAGAGAGGGAGAGA
>NW_026000249.1:16003163-16019598 GCF_001458135.2 Marmota marmota marmota | reverse complement strand
GAGAGAGAGAGTAGAGAGAATCATTTTTTTTTTTTAGATGGACACAACACAATGCCTTTTATTTTTTATGTGGTGCTGAGAATCAAACCTGGGTCCCGCCCGTGCTAGGCGAGCGCTCTACTACTGAGCCACAATCCCAGCCCCTTTTTTTTTAATTTTTAAAAATCTTTTTAGTTGCAGATGGACACAATACTTTTATTTTATTTGTTTTTTTGTTTGTTTGTTTGTTTTTTGTGGTGCTGAGGATTGAACCCAGTGCCTCACGTGTGCTAGGCAAGTACTCTACCAGTAACCATAACCCAGCCCCCAATACTATTTTCAATTAGTTTAATTTTCCTTTCAATTCTGTTAGTTTTTGATTGAAATATTTGGGGGCTCTGTTGTTAGGGCATATCTGTATGTAATTTTCTAAAAACATTTTGTCTGGTATTAATATGGCTGCTCTAGCTTTCTTATGGTTGTCTTTTATTTCTTTTTCCATTATTTCCTCTCAGTATATTTGCTTCTTGAATCTAATGTTTGTCTCATGTACCCAGCATATAGTTCTACTTCTTTTTTTATTCCATCTAATAATCTTCGTCATTTCTCGGATTGCTTAATCCATTGACTTTTTTTTGTGGGGGGGAGTAAAGCAATAAACAGTGTTCAATGAATGAAATTCATTTTACATAATTATTCTACCAGGGATGTGGTAGAAGAGAGAGTGTAAACTGGATTATCCACTTTTGGATGAGTAGTAACATCAGGCCAGTTTAATGAATTTAAAATTCATGTGAAATATAATTTTACAACAATATTTATAATTGTAGCATCACATTTAGTCATATAAAAATTCCTTACAGAATTATACTAAATTTTTTTAAAATAACCTAATAATTCCATTTCCTTTTTCCTGTTGTAATATTTCAACAAATATAATCCTAACTCCTTCATGAATTATATTAATAAATTTTCATCAAAATAAGTAACATACTATAAATTAATTTGCTATTTGTGTCCAGTGAAATACAGCCCATTATGATAGATTGTTCACAATAAAATATGTTGTACTTTAGGAAAACTTTCAACTACTTACATATGTAACTAGAAAGTTGCATTTGAATCCATTACAGTAGAGTAAAACTCTGGGTCTGCACTTGATTTTTAAAAATTATAATCTTTTTTCTCAAGTGTCCTTACCTTGGAAGAATATACAGTGGAAAGGCTTTCAGAAGAAGTCATTAATTGACAACTGATAATAAAGGCTGAAAATTCTATTTTTCTAAAATAGAGGAAATCATCCAAGTAATGGTTATACCAATATTTTCTAGGTCACTAGTGAATCTTTCAGCACAAATTGTGCTAAAGTACCTTGCCTTTAGTTGAAGTTAACAGTTGTGTAATTGTAATTTTCAATCTAATATTTTTCTTTCTCAGAATTTTGTGAATTGTAATTTAAGAGAAATAATGTCAATAGAAAAAATGCATATTTGTAGGACTTTTATAATGGGAAATTCAAGGATCAAAAGGAATTTTCCAAGAAATAGTCTTCCTATATAGTAAAAATATATTTAATTGTAATATAAAATGTACTGATTATTTCTTGAGACCCCCCCCCATTGCATTGTTCTATATTTGATAGGCTTGCTAGAGAGACACTGATTTTTAGAACTGGACCATCCCTTCATTTAAATGTAGAAAAGTTTTAGAAATTGTAATTAAGATATGTTTTTGTAGGACATAATATTCTGGGACTGAGAAATTTTTATTATTGGTTCCTTGTTGTCATTTCTATATAATTTCCCTGAAAGACAGAGGTCAGTGTGACATAAATGTTACCTTAAGTTTTCCAAACAGCTCATGTTATCATGATAAAGAACATATTGCATTTTCCCACATTTTGCTTTGTAGATTAGAAATTATAATTAAGGCAGAGAGGTGTAAAGCTAATTTTCCTTTTACTTAATAAGAGGAATCTAAAACTTTTGTTAAACTTAACCAATTTTCACTTCTACACTATAACATCAGTGGCAATAAGGGGAGACTTACAAAGTATGATGATGACAAAGTAGAAGAGCACTCAATATTACCATCTCCACTTGCTCTCCTACCAGGATTTCTGGAAATTGTGGTAAAGAGTCAGCATGGAAGTCTCTACTGACTTGAGATAAACAAAACTTTAGACTCTGAGGTCTATTAGATTAGGCAACACATATGTTATGATGACTGCTATATATCCATCACAGACCTAATTGCCAGGTGCACAGTAGATTCTATCAAAACACCAAGTTGGGTATGTCCACAACAACTTCTCTGAGACCTTAAAAAACTACATATCAATGATGGATAATGAATCATTATAAGACCACTCCTAGAAAGAGCTTAGTGCAGTACCTGGTATATTTACTCACTCAAGTAAATTAAGACTATAATAATAACTAACTGCATTAAAATGTAAACATATGATTAATATATATTTGCAATTTCTTTATATAAATTATGCCTTCAGATTCATAGCAGTGACCTGGTTATTTCATTAAGCTTATCATCATAAGGATACTTGAAAGCCTGTTAGTATATGGTTTAATTTGCTGTCAGACATGTTTTCTTTTTAATACTACTGATCATAGAAATCTGATTTTTTAAAATGCCAACAGAAAGAGAAAACAAAATTTATTGGAAATTTTAAAATTCCCTACAGAATTGGGTTTTATTTTAAATTCAATTAAAATATATATTGTTTTAATTTTTTCTTGAAGGGTAACACAGTAAAAATGAAAATTGTGCTTTGATATTACAGTACACATGAGGTAATTAGTGTTTTTTTATATTTGTAGCATTGCTTAGAATCCTCAAATCAGATTTCTAGTCAGAATTTTGTAGTATTAGCAAATTGCAGAAGCTCTTTCATATTTAAGTCAAACACTACTTGTAACCAGTAGATGAATAATTGGATTATACTTTATCATTTTAAACTTGAGCATTGCTTTTTTTTTTTTTTTTTGGTACTGAAAATGGAACCCAGGGGTGCTTAACCACTAAGGCACATCCCCAGCCCCTTTTAATTTTTACTTTTATTTTGAGAAAGGATCTCACTAAGTAGCTTAGGGTCTCACTAAATTGTTGAGGCTGGTCTAGAACTTGCAATCCTCCTACCTCAGGCTGCTAAACCACTGGGATTACAGGAGTGTGCCACCATACCCAGCAATCATTATTTTTTTTATTAGTATGAGTACTTTGCTTAACTTTAACATATTTTACAAGAATCATTTATAAACATAATGTAATATAATGTGATATGATGTGTGTGTTCTCTTAAATGTATATAAAGAAGACTGGTTAACTTGATAAATGTTAGTTGTGCACCACAGATGAGAAGTAGTTTATAGAAGGAATATTGGAAAAAGCTGAATGATTGCTCCTAACATGCAATGTGTTTTATTATTATTTTTTATGTCCTTTCACACTTGTATCCCACTTTCAGCGTGTTTCCATGAAACTTATGGAGACAAGGGAAACTGGGCCAAAAACATCCATCCCACATTTACTGTGCTATTGTGTCCTAAATAATATATAGCGAGAATATGATTTTGGTAAGATCATTAACTTACAATCTATTGAACAGGAATGATCCTCAAATATGAGTTTAAAGCAGGGGTTAGCTTTTTTTTCTGTAAAATACTAGATAATAAACATTTTAGACTTTGGGGACCATGTTCTAGCATTAGAACAGTCAGATCACATATAAGCAAAAGTGTGTGGCTCCCTTCCACACAAACTTGCTCTTTCAGCAATAAGCAATGGGTCTGATATTGTTTGAGGGTTGTAATTTGTCAGCCTTTGACTTAGACAGTGGATTCCCATGCCCATATTTTCAAAGAAAATTTCTCTGGCATGAAATCAGAACAAAATTTTATATAATACTTATTTCCAAGTTACTCAGTGATATATGAAAATTAAATGTTTATAACTAAAAATTGATGTACATTATAATAGAAACTATGTTAACTATGTATTTAGTAAAAAATTAATTGAATGTAGGACATATTGAACTAAGGAATAGTGGAGTTTCAAATGAAGAAATACTTATATGAAGTTATAGATAATTTGCAGATCTATTTTAAGATCATTATGTATTCTATAAGGATAGATTCATTCAGATGACTCCTATTAAGTTGATAAAATGTTGAATAACATAGGTACTTGACTTAGAATGCACATTTGAATTCTCTAGAGAGTTTAAGAATCACAGATGAAGTACCTCCACTTATGTACTACAGCAGAATAACTGATAATAAAATTAACCCCCTGCCATGAACAATTAGAAAAACGTACAAAATATGTGAAAAAACTCTCTTCCAACTTGGGCAACTAGCAGTGCAGTTGGATTTTTAGGAGAAGGGAAAGAACAAATGAGCCCTACAATAGCCCCAGATTTTTGCCTAGAGGCACTTACCAGGCTTTGGCAGAAGGAGGGTGACCCCAAACTGAGAAGAGTGGACTTTCAAGATTTAAGAGTCAGAGATAAAAGTTTGGAAAGCTGAGATGGCTGGAATTTGTGGGGCAGAGTAACAAAGCTGAGGGTGTTCTTCACTTAATGTGGCTCATATATCTGAATTGGGGTCCTCTTGAATGTCTTGCTGAATAAATGTCACATGCATAAACTGAGACTACACAAGGTCAGACAAGATCTATTAGGGAGCTATAAACTGAAAAATTCCCAAAATTCACTTGCAGCTGGGGAATAACTAAGGAATGTGGCCTTATCAATCACCCTGATAATTCAGTAGCAACTTTAGAAAGGCCACATTATAAGAGGAAGCTATGCTAGCCCTAGAGTAAAGCTAAACTTGACCCATTGTATAAAAAGCTTAGAATAAAATCTCAAGAAGGAAATGTTGATAGGCAAATACATAAGATGCCCAGAAAGAGCTCAGTATTCTTTTGAGGAAAACACCAAAATCAAGATTGACATTAACATTCACAATTGACAAGCATTCAATCAAGAATTATCAAACATTCACATAGCAGAAAATTATGACTCTTAACCAGGAAAAACAAGTTTAAAAGATCCAGAATTGACAGAGATGGCACAATTAACAAATAATTTAAAAGTCATTATAATCATGCTTAAGGATGTAATGCAGAGAGAAATAGAAACTTGAAGAGAGAAAGAAAAAGTGGGGAAAAGACTTGGAAGTTACATTATCAAACATCTGGTTATTATGGCTGTGGCTGCATTCATCCTATATATCCTTAGTCCATTTATTCTTGATTGGTCAGCAAAAGAAAATAATTATAGCTAATTCTCAGCTACTAATATCTCCTTTACCAGGCATTATATTTAAATAAACTACTATTTAAACTATATATTAATATTCTTTTTTACTGGAGGCTATTCAAACACATGCCACCCCTAATAAAATTAACTGATGGAGTTATAAGTACTCAACTAATTTTACTATTAAACATTTCTTAAATAAAATACAATATGTACTTGTTAAAGTTCCAATGAAACAAAACAATCATTATTCAAAATAATTTTTAACAATACCTTTATTTAATTTATGTGGTGCTGAGGATCGAACCCATTGCCTCACACATGCAAGGCAAGCACTCCACCACTGAGCCACAACTCCAGCCCTCAAAATTAATTTTTAAAGTATTTAGCTGCCCTATATATTTGAAAGTTAAGTCCAAGTATGATTAGAGGATGTTTCCCCATAATTCACTTTCATTTTCTCTTTCAAAAAGATTTGCGTACCTGTACTAAATTTGACAAGGATAATTTACTATATTTTCCCAAGCAATTTCTGGATGTTCCAAAGATATATCAGTAACCATCATATGCTCCCATAATTAATGCCGGAGTTGAGTCAGCATACAGAAAGTGTGGCCTTTGGATGGCAACTCTTGGCTGAATTCCTAATGTTCTGTTTCAATTTCTGATGAGGTGATGAAGTGGAAAGCTTGTACGATGTAATTTTGCCATATGTTTCTTTTGGGATTTTTGAAAGAGGATCAACAGCTTAAAATCACCAGATGAAACATTTCCGTTTTTAGAGACTGAAATGAAGAAGGTCAAAACTAATGTTTTTTGAAATTCTACCTGAAATAACTGAAAACCCAAGTTGAATGATAGTAATACTTTTTAGGACTGCAGCAATATGGCACAAAATGTGTGAATACAGTATGATGAACACACATATTACATGTTCAGAATTAGGAACAGATACATCCTTAATTTGTATTCCAAAGATCAGCGCATGATGCTGATACTTTAAAATGTGTTTCAATCTAAATAATCCTAATACATTTTGAGACTTAATTTACAAATGTAACTTTTTTTTAGTAATTATATTTTAATAATCCTTGCAGTAATCCTAATACTTACCAAATGAATTTATTCTGAATGACAGTCAGTGGTTAGGATCTGCTTAATATTTTGCTTTCATAGCGATTTTATAAAATGGTCACTAATCCTAAAGAACACCTGCCTCTAAATGTTTCAAATTTATTTAGCATCAAAGAATTTTCTTGATGAAATCAATTACATGCATGCTTTTAAAGAAAAATTTAGAAATATTCTGATGCACTCATTTTATATTTCACACATAAGTGAGATCATGCAATACTTATCTTTCTTCATATAGATTCTTTCATTTGGCATATTATTCTTTAGCTTCATGTATGTTATCACAAATGGCAAGAGCTAATGTATAGCATGAAGAATACAAGTATTATTTTGTATTTTATGTTAAAAAGTTGCTAATAAAGAAAATTTAGGTAGTTCTACTATACATAAAAATGTAACTATGAAATATGATAATTTGCTTGACTATAGTCATTATCTCATTAAATATGTAATGTATATATGTATAAATACTATGTTGTACATCATACACACACAATAAAATAAAAATATATTCTTTTAAAAATATATTTATTTATTTATTTTTTAGGTGTAGATGGACACAACACAATGCCTTCATTTATTTATTATTATTTTTTTTTAATGTGGTGCTAAGGATCGAACCTGGGTCCCGCCAATGCTAGGCCAGTGCTCTACCACTGAGACACAATTCCAGCCCCAAAATAAGAATATCTTGATGAACAAGCCAAATCAAGTCCCACAGGGAATGAGTTAATGAGTATAGCCATAGCCAGGCACATCCATCTGATTCTCAGTGTAATGACTGTCAATGTAATGACATGCTACATATCAAATATACAATCAATATCACTAAAATTTTGAAGAGATCACTTTCTTTTTTGGACTGAGGATTGAACCCAGTGGTGTTTATCACTGAGCTACATCCTCAGCCCTTTTTATTTTGAAAAAAGTTCTTGCTAAATTGCTGAGGCTGGCCTGGAATTTGTAATCCACCTGCCTCAGCCTCCAAGTTGCTGGAATTACAGGTATGCACCACTGCATCCAGCTCATTTAATTTTTTAACTATGTTTAAAAATAAAATTATAAATTATAAGGAAATACAACTTAGGAGATACACAGCCTCAAGATTTATTTCTCAGATATATAAATGTTCAGTTCTAGTCATTTCTGTGTGCTGCAAGAAATAGGGAAATAAACTTTTATTCTTACTCTAAATGTATTAATTTTATCTCAGTCTTTTATGCCTTTTCTTAATTACGTATTTACATGCTAATTCTTCTTACAAATTAAAGAAAATTAGAAAGCATCCCACATACTTGAAAAGCTGTAAATTGCTTTTTGAAAAGAATATATAATTGAGCTTTTTCTTTCTAAGCAAGATAAAAAGGAATTTTTTAGTTATCAGGATGAATTGGTTATATGTTGAAAATCTAAAGATATTAAAATATATTACATATATATACATATACATATAATCATAATTTTCCTTTCATCCATTTTGAATATTTTCTTCCCTCATACTACCTCATGTACTACATTCACACAAATTCAAGGACAGAATAAGGAAGGATACATTTTTTTCTTCATATTAATGTTTGTAATTAATATATTAAAGGAATCAAAAAAAGATTGGAATCAGGTCTTTAAACATATTTCTTATCTATAATAAGAATTTTTCCATTCAACTAGTAATGAAACTATCCAGTTTTGAAAATTTTGTGTAGTAGTTAATTAATGTTCAACACATAAGTGAAAATCACCACAAAATGTAAACTGATTTGTCAAATCATGTCAGTACTATTGTTAAAAAAGCAAGGTAAACTTTTGTAAAAATAGTTTTTTCATGACAAGAATAGTTCATGAGGTAAACAACACATGATATGTTACCCACTGACAGTATTTACTTTAAATCAGGATGTAGAAACTAGAATCTCAGAGGCTCAACATAGCTAAAGTTATTTTTCTAAATACTGTATGAATCATATGTACTTATACAACAGGAGCTCTGGACATCATAGTCACTCAAAAACATAGGATGATAGAATCTTCAAATTGAAATATTTCCCTGATCTCTCAGAGTGAAGAATTGTAGTGAATCATCCTTTGGCTTATAAAGATTCCAATTATAATAGAGGTATATCTCTTTCCCCAATGTTTAAATGGATTATAGAAGTCATATAGCCATACCCAACTTTAAAAGGTTGAGGGTAATGCCATCCTAACATGTGCCTAAAAGAAGAGGATCAGAATGTTAAGAGACTTTATAATCAATTCATTAATTTTAGCGTTGATAAACTGGTTTTGTGAAAATCTTGGATTTTTTAAAAATTGATTTTTCTACTTTTAGCTAGGATTTTTCATTACTACTGAAAACAACTGTATTATTTGTGTGGGGTGCTCTGATGGGTTTCTTTCACCCTTTTCATTTTATGCTAAGTAAACTTCTTCCATTGACACTTGCTTAAATTTTCATAACCATTAATTGAACAATAAATAATGAGCTGGTCATGTAATCATGCTTCAAAAACCTTCAAGGTCTCTTCTTTTTTATGCTGGGCCTTTCTCCATTACCATTTGATACAAGATGTATCTTTTATGTCTACCTTGAATACTTGTCGTATTTAAGCTTTTCTTCCTGAGTTTCTTGAGATTTGATAGGTGAGTAAACTGTTTCTCAAACAGGCACACTTTAAAATGCTGATTCTATGATTTACATTCTAAAAGAATCTACTGACTATAATTTTGGAAATTACTAGAAAGGTGAAGTCAAGTCTACTAGAAAAGCTGTAATGGTGAATATAACTAGAAGAGGATGAGTGACTCTTTCTAGTCAAATAAAAAAAGAAGTACTAGGTAACAGCTTTTTTTTTTTTTTTTAAACTGGGGATTTAACCCAGCAGGGCTTTGTGAGGCAAATGCTTTGTTGCTGAGCTATATCCCAGGCCACTTAACTGCTTTTATGTAGTATTCACTTTATGCTTGGTATAGTTCTAGGTGATATATAGTCTTACTTAATCCTCACAGCAAACTGAAATAGAGAAAGATTAAATAACTTTCCAAGCTATTAAGGGTTAAAGCAGGAACTTTAAAAGAGCAGAATTTTTGCCCAGGTAAAATTGAGATCAAAATCTGTTCTCAAATGGCACTGCTTCTCCCTCCTTAAACTAGTTTCATAGATTCAGAATTTAGTAAGATCATATGATCTTTGTTAAAAATTGTAATTTTAGTTGTAAATTTCTCAGCCATGTCTTAGAAAGATCTAATATGCATGTCCTTGCTTCAGTTTGTAGTGTAGTATGTTCTGGCTTTTGATTGTTATAGTGATATTAATCATGACAAATTGTATGTTGATTCTTATGTATTATATTAACTATTATTTATTGGGAAAACAGTAGATATTTAAATTTCTTTTAGTTGAAAAAATGCATAAAGGGATTATAAATATTAAGGATTTAGAAAAAAGACGTCCTGCCATATAGGTATCCAACTACTTAATCTTTCTGACATCAGTTACCTCATCTGTAATATAGTATATACATTGAAGTATAGTTGTGGTAATCAAAGTTGATGTGTGTAGATCATGTAGTACTTGAAAACTAATTTCTTCATATGTGGTATAAGTCATTTAAAAATATACAACAACATACCTTATATACAATCAGAGATATGATAAATTGTGGTATAAAGGTGTATTAAGAATTGTAATGCAAAAATTAATTAATTAATTAAAAATATACAAGAAAGTTCAACTCAAGTGAAACTTATTTTCCAACCACAGGACTAATATAAGAAAAAGAAACATTATTTTCTAAGTAGAACATTAAATTATCTTTCCCTCATTAACACCACAAAATCCAATCTGAAGCAAAATTTAAAATTTGGAGTAATGATATCTTAGTATCAGAATAAGAGTAGTTTGAAATTTTTAGTATTCTAAGATTATACATTTTTTTTTTGCTTTATGTACAAGTACACTGATAAACCTGTTTTTTAAATCTAAGTTGTAAAGTATGGCTAATATGAATTTTGAAATAACATTTTATTGATAGGTAAAAGGAGAACAAATTTCTGAAAAAATATTCCAGTAAGATAAGGAAAGAATAAAATCACTGAAGTGAAAATCTTTTCACATATTAGGCTACTATCATGTATATGTAAAAATAAATAAATAAATAAAAGCTCATGTGAGCTTTAGAAGTCTAGAAAAGTATTCCCACTCAGACTTAAGCTGCTTGTGAAGAACTGAAAAAGATGAAATAGAAGGCTTTATTTTATCCTATTCATGTATAATGTCTGTAAGAATGCAATCATTTTTAATTTTGAATTAATATTGAAGTATTAACATGAACTATAAAAACATTTACTGAACCTACTCTATATGTGTCTCTGTGTTAGGTTCTAAAGACAAGGAGAAATGGTCCCTACCTGCATGCAAATCACAACCTAGTGGGGTAGAACCAATAAGAAAATCAATAAACTTAAAAGCAATAAGAATAAATTACTATGAAAATACAAAGGAAAAAGTGCTATATTCTTATAGAAGAGATTTAGAAAGCTTAATAAAAAATGATATTTTAGACTGGGCTTATAAATTTTCAGTAGGAGGGGGAAGGTGCATAGCAATGTAATCATGAGTAATGGGGGGGCAAAGATTGGTAGACTCCAGGTAATAATAGTAATTTATATCTTTGACAAAATATGTATAATACCTATTTTTGTTAGACACTTTTCCCAATAACTGAGATAATCAACTTAATAAGATGATAGTTTTATTTTGGATCACAATTTCAGTGACTCCAATCCCTGATTAAATAGTTCTATTGCTTTGGGCCTGTGCTGAAGGAGCACAACATCATGGAAGCACAGTAGAGGAAAACCACTTAACTCATGGCCAGGAAATGAAAAGAAGAGTGGGGAAGAAGAGACTGGGGTTTCACCATCTATTTGAGGGCATACCCCCAATGACCTGAAATCCCCTAGTAGGCCCTACCTTGAAGTGTTTTTACCCAAAAGCACCAACTTGTAGAACAATACTTTAACACATTGGTCTTTGGGGGATACGGAACATTTAAACTACAGCATAATTTCTTCATAATGCATACTTATAATTAACTATTTTACAAGGATATACAAAAAATATTCTACTTACTAAAACTTTGTAATGTTTTTCACAAAATGTTAACTTTGATTTAGCAAAATTACTTTAATGGTTTGTAAGGTGTTGGAAAAGCAAATACTTTATAACATAATTCTTTTTAAAATAGGATGTTGCCATAAAAACCATACTCAAATATGTGTGTGTATGTGAACATGTGTGCTTGTGGTATAATGAAGACATGTAAAAGCTTGTGTGATAATAGCAAAATTTTGTAAACAATATAGTACATTTTTCAAGTTTTTCTTATCAAAATATAAATAAATATGGACTTTATGGTAATAATTGTGGGGAAACTATTTTAACAAAACCTCCTGGTCTGAGTCTTAATATAAAACTGAGGGAAAAAAAAAACTGAGGATTAGAATTGCTAAACAGCATTGTTAGAAATAGGTCTAACATGCAATTAATAGTTTCTGTTGGATAAGAAGTTGATAGGAAAGTAACTACTGTTTAAGGCCTTACATTTACAATTTTAATCCATTTTAGTTGATTATCATATGTGTATATGATGAGAATCTAATTTCATTCTGCATTCTTCATGCATCCATTTTCCCCAATGAAATTAATTAAAGAGACTGTCCTTTCCCCATGGTGGTATTTTTTTTTTTTTTTGCATCAAAATCAACTAAATATAAATGTGTGGATTTATTTCTGGATTCCATATTCTCGTCCATTGATCTATATGTCTGTTTTAATGCCAATGCCATACTTTGATTAGCATAGTTTTGTAGCATATTTTGAAATCCAGTAATATGATGCCTTTAGATTTTTTTCTCTTTACTCAAGATGGCTTTAGCCATTGGGAGTCATTTTTGGTTTCATATGAACTTTAAGATTTTTATTCTAGTTTTGTGAAAAAATGTCATTGAGACTTTGAAAGGGATTATATTGAATTTATAGATCCCTTTGGGTAATATGAACATATTAACAATATTAACTTTCCAACCCCAAAACATGGAATATCTTTGCATTTATCTATGTATTCCTCAATTTATTTTATTTTTTAAATATTTATTTTTTAGTTGGACACAATACTTTTATTTATTTATTTTTATGTGGTGCTTAGGATCGAACCCAGGGCCTCTCATGTACTAGGCAAGCGCTCTACCACTGAATCACAACCCCAACCCTTCCTCAATTTATTTGACCAGTGTTTTAAATCCTTCAGTATCCAAAATCTATAAGAAATTCAAACTCAAAAACAATGGAACAACCTGATTAAAAAAAACAGACAAATTATATGAATAATCATTTCTCAAGGAATGATATAAAATATCCAGTAGGTATATGAAAACATTTTCAACATCGCTAATCATCAGAGAAATACAAATAAAACTAACATGAGTTCTTACCTCAGACTTGATAGAATGAGTATTACGACAAAGACAAATGATCACCAGTGTTGATAAAAACATGGTGAAAGGGGAACCCTTGAACATCATTAGTGAGAATGCAAATTAGTATACCCATTATGAGAATCAGTATGGTAGTATCTCAAAAAATTAAAAATAGTACTACAGTAAAATCTGGCCACTGAGTATATAACCAAAGAAAATGAAATCAATATGTCAAAGAGACATCTGCATTACCGTGTTCATCATAGCATTATTCACAAGAGTTAAGGTATGGAATCAACTTAAATATTTACTCAGGTTGGAATAGGTAATACAAATAGTATGGATATACAATGTAATAGTTTTTGACCTTGAGAAAGAAGAAAATTCTGTCATTTATGACAATATGTGTTAACATGGAGGACATTATACTAAGTAAAATAAGCCTGGCACAGAAAACAAATAGAATAGGTGGAATCTAAAAAATTCAAACTTATAGAAATAGGGAGTAAAGAGTGGTTATCAGGAGCTGGGGATGGTGGGGGGGGAGGACTGATTATATGTTGTTCCAAGAATATAAAATTTTAATTAAACCGGATTAACTTCAAGGCATCCATTGTACAAGTCACATGGTGACTATATAGTTAACAGCAATGTATGTTTGAAAATTGCTAACAGAATAGGTTTTAAGTATTCTCACCAAAAAAGATACATGTGTGAGGTGATGACTATGTTAATTAGCTTGATTTAGCCATTCCACAGTGAATACATATTTCATAATATCATGTTTTGCACGATGAAGATGTAAATTTTTATGTTTCAATTAAAAACAAAATACAGAACAATCAAATGAGACTAATTAAAACTTTATAGCATATATGATTTTTCAAATATATATCCTAGGGTTTTCAGCACTGTAATTTCATAGAGACCATTGTTGTAAATGATGGACTACAGGCAATATATGCTTTTCTCCTCCTCTTTCTACACTTCTTCTTCCTCCCTGTTCTTTCTTCTTCAGATAATTATATACCATATAATTGCCCAGAACTTGCTTTTTTTTTTTGGATGGGGGGTCCAGAGATTGAACCCAGTGGTGCTTAATCATTAAGCCACATCCCCAGCCCTTTTTATTTTTATTTTGAAACAGGGTTTTGCTAAGTTGCTTAGGGTGTCACTAAGTTTCCCAGGTTGGTCTTGAACTTGTGATCCTCCAGTCTCAGTCTCCCAAGCTGCTGGGATTACAGGTTTGCACCATCATTCCTGGCCAGAACTCTTAACTCATATATATTTCAACACCCCCAAATCCACCACTTGTAGATGATTTGTATTTACCGCCATTTTATAATTAGTGATGATGTTAGGTTAATATTGTTACTTGATAACTGAGATAAAACTGAGATCTCTTGTTAAATGAAACATTAACTAATAGTCTCATGAGATTAACTAGATATTATGACCAAATTATCTAGAAGAAACGTCGTGTGACTCACTCTCCATATATATTATTTAATTTAACCCAAACAATATAGACATGTGAAGATACAGGAAACCCACTTCCAAACCATACATTAAAGATGTTGCTTTTAAAATATATACATTATATCATTTGCTCAATAAATAATTGAAAAATAGCCTGTTTTGAGACACCACTCTTCCAAGTGTGGATGTTGAACACAAATCAACTTTATTAATTTTGTTGAAATGTCTAAAAGTAAACACTTGGATGTGTACATATTACCAAGGATAACATTTCATTTATAATTGCACAAATATTTTCTAACATCACACATGTTTATTATAAGACTATTGTTATAATTCTAGTATATCTAAGCCATTGAACAAATTTTAACAATTAAAATTTATCTTCACCCTTCAAACTGTGACAGATTATGTCTACTCTCTAGTAGTTCCCTTACTGACCAACCATACCATATTGTGTACTACAGGTGTTGGAACCCTGAGACTGTATTTTACAATTCCCTATGTTAATTGCTCAATGACATCTCTCTATGGGTCTCTCACACTTCCTCATATTTTGTAAGCAAGACACTAACTGCCCTATTGTAAAAATTTGGTTTCCAAAAAGGTTAATATGCCCAAAAGCCCCGAAAGATAAAAGCTAAAGATACTTTGAGGCAAATATGCATCTTTGTAAAAATAGCTTTAATATGCAGCTGATTATACAGTAGAGTTAAAGAAATTTTAATTAGTAAAATTATAAAGTAAAATGTAATAATATACATCTTCAACAGTATTTTAATAGAGATTTCAACTAGCTATTGTATTCCAGCTAAATTAAACTTCCTTTGTTCTTTTTTTATATTGAAATTTTACTTACTTACTTTTATGCATGATATTCAAAGCTTAATTTGGCAAAGATTATTTTATTTAGCAATAAATCAAAGCAAAAAGACTAGAATCAGTGGCACAAGACCTGGGTTATATTTTCTTTGGTCTCATTCTTATTAGATGCCTAATAAAAATCACCCAAATATCTCTTATGTATACTTTCCCTTAAAATTGGCAAAAAAAAAAAAAAATCAACCCTTGGGCTGGAGTTGTGGCTCAGTGGTAGAGCACTTGCCTAACATGTGCAAGGCCCTGGGTTCCATCCACAGCACCACATAAAAGTAAATAAATAAAATAAAGGTATTGTATCCATCTACAACTAAAAAAAAATAAAATATTTTTAAAAAAATCAACCCTATCTCCATCTCACATTGTTATGGTGTGGATTAAATGAAATAATGAAAGTCACATAGTTTCCATATTATACATTTATCTATCAAAAGTACTTTACATGTTATATATTTCTCTAGCAAAAGTAATTGGAAATTATGTATAATTGAGCTTATTACAAAAAGGTTCACAAAGTTCACAATTTAACTGATGGAAATCCCTTTCAATCCTTGTATACCTCTACAGCTTTCAATTATGAACACATAAAAATGTTAAAATATATTTAAATATTTTTGTGATTTCAAGCCAATCTCACATTAAACAAAAGTCTATCCTTCGGGATCAACAAAGAATAGGGAACAAAAATACAGTAATAAGGGAGTGATCTCATGCCATAAGAGTTTAAATAACTAATTTTTAAATCTCAACAAAGAACTTCTCATAACAAGATCTTGAGTACATACTAAACTTGAAATAAAACTTGAAAGCATTATGCTAAGTAAAAAAAAGCCCAAAACAAAAGGTTATATTCTGGGTTTCTGGTTCCATACAAGATAGAGTAGAATCATTTTTTCCCTGCTGTTCCCTGATAAGTACAAGTAAAACTTTTGGATAAAATAGAAGAAAAGACCATAAGTGAATTATAAAAGGTAAAAAGAGAATGACTGACTGACTAGCAAACCATAGGTCTTGAGGAATGACATGATATTTGGTTCTTTATTTTTTTATATTTTTCTATTTTTTTCCTTCCTACTTTAAAAAATATTCTATATATCCCCAATTGGGAACTGAATTAATCTGCAATGTAGAACACCAAACATGCACAGACCCTAAAAGTTTTTTTTTTTAAAAATTCAAGTAAAAGCATGATTCTCAGCCAAAAAAAAA
>NW_026000249.1:15989271-16003138 GCF_001458135.2 Marmota marmota marmota | reverse complement strand
CCAAAAAAAAAAAAGGGGGAGGCCAGGATGCAGGATGACAGAAAAAAAAATTTTGACAAATATCTCCACCCTACCCCTACCAAACACCAGGGGTTCCCCACTAACAATGATACCCTCCAATCCATAATGTAGAGACTGAATGGAGAATGTGGACTTCACATTCTTCTTCTGGTTATGTCAGGTGGAGCCCCTCACTTTTTTTATTTTTAAGAGAGAGAGAGAATTTTTTAAATATTTATTTTTTAGTTTTCGGTGGACACAACATCTTTATTTTTTATTTTTATGTGGTGCTGAGGGTCGAACCCAGCCCCCATGCCTGCCAGGCGAGCATGCTACCACTTGAGCTACATCCCCAGCCCTGGAGCCCCTTTTTAAATCCAAATAGGAGAGAAGAAGGAGGAGCAGGAAAGGGGATTTCTTTAAACAATAATAGGAAACCCTGAACAGATCCTTGAGGAAACCACATGTGAAATAGACCCACATTCTCATAACTAAATATGGAACAATACCCAGGTTTTCAGAGTTATGTGTGATTAGTGTCATTCACAAATGAAATAGGCTAGAATAATACTGCAAAGGCTCTGAAAATTAAATTTTCATTGGATCCCAAACCCTCAATAGTAGATGTGTTAATCAGCTTTCCATCACTATAACAAATATTAATATAATCAACTTAGAAAGAGAAAAAGATTATTTTGGCTCATAGTTTTGTAGGTTCCAGTCCATGATTGGTTGATTCCATTGCTTCTGTGCCTGTAGTGAGGAAGTATATCATGGCAGGAGCATGTGTCAGAGCAAAGCCACCTCATGGCCAGAGTCAGGAACAAAAGAGAGGAAGGGGCTGCTTTCCACTATCTCCTTTGAGGGCATGCCTCCAATGACCTAAAGACCTCCCACTAGGCCCCAACTCTTAAAGTTCCATCACCTTCCAATAGTGCCAAGCTGGGGACAAAGCATTTAATATATGGGACTTTGGGGGACACTTTAGGCCAGGACTTAGATGCTAAATCTAAAAAGGCACCTCTCTCCTTAAAATAGAATATTTAAACAGGACCCCAAATCTCCTAACAGAATAGCCAAAATATCCAGGATATAGTTGATGATCACTTATCACACCAAGAACCAGTAAAATCACAACCTAAAAAAAGCAAATTAACAGATGCCATTGCTAAGAGGACTCAGATGTTAGAATTATCTAAGAAGGATTTTAATCCAGCCTTCAAAAAAAAAATAAGAAAACACCTCCAATGAGTGATTGAGTGATACTTAAAATGCTTAAGAGGAATGAAAAATAATCTAAGAAAGAAATAGAAGACATATATCAAAAATTGAAATTTTATCAGTAAAAATATAGTAACTGAAACAAGAAACTCACTGGGTGAACTCAATAGCAGACTGTAGGTACAGAGGCTGAATCCCAAAAGAAGAAGAGAAAGATAAAGGGGATGAAGATGAATTAAACTCAGACAATTGGAAACTTTCTTTCTCCACCCTACAATACTAGCTGTCATTGGAATGGAGGATCCCACAACCAATGAACAACACAATCAGGGAAAAGTTGATAATTTATATTATGAGAGACATATAAAATACAACCAAAGTAAAGTAATGAAGTATACAACCAATAACTTTGGTCAATTATTTTGAAAAATGTTGAAAATGAAAATTCCTATATAAAAATATGACTTGTGGCATTTGTCTTAGAATGAGGCTCAGAATAAAATAGAAAAAAATAAGCCAGGCACTGTGGAACATGCCTTAATTCCCAGTGCCTCAGGAAGCTGAGACAGGAGGATCCCGAGTTCAAAGCCAGCCTCAGCAATTTAGCAAGGCACAAGGCAAACTCACTGAGGCTCTGTCTCTAAATAAAATACAAAATGGTGCTGGGGATGTGGCTCAGTGGTCAAGTACTCCTGAGTTCAATCCCTAGTATCCAAAAGAAAAAATTAAAAGTGAATCAATCAAAATTAACCATTCAAAAAGCAATGGGATTTTTATAATTTTATATTGATTATTATTCCAATAGCATAGCCTCTGTTTTCTACAAAGTGCTTCAGAAAACAGAAACAGAGGAAAAGCATCATCACTGTTTGGCAAAATTTTTGTTTTCAGTTTTCAACCCAAATTTTATTTATGGCAGTAGTACAAATAGTTTATTTCTAAATAGCAAAATGTCACACTGAACCATTAAAATAAATGCCTAACACCCAAATATCTTTTAACATTGAGAAATACATACTAGTAGGTGACTAAATTGTTGAGTAATTTTTTAAAAATAAACTGGTTATATGAGCTTGTAAATGACAGGAAGCATTTAACAGGAATGATTATTTGGTTTAGGAATAATTAAACCATAAATTTTTTTCCTTACCCTAGTTAGAAAGTGGGCCTAATTTTATGTTATAACCACTTGCATGTATATGGCAACAAAATATACACATGTGTGATAACAGAATCTAGTTTTCAGCCTGTTAGCCTTCACCTTACTTTTTTCTATGCCACAAGCAAGGCAAAATGAGATTACAGAAGTACACAGATAATTTATTTAAAACTGTCATAAAATATTAAAACACAGTTAAGGAGGTGTGGTTAGGTGAGAATGGAACACAATCCTGTTACACTTTATAAGACACTACCATATTCCTCCAGAGGCAATACCCACTAAAGCATCTCTCATAATAACATTAAGAAATCTTCCAATAATTAGCAGTAATTGAAGATCTATATTGAATTGTTCATTACTGTTTCATTTAAAACCAATTCCTGCTCTTGGAAGGATATGCTAGGAAATATCAATAAAAAATGTAGTTCTTAGTGACAATGTAAACTGCTATTGCCTTTCTGGAGGCAAATATACACACTGTGTTGAAATGTAAATGTGCATACAGTTTGCTCCGGTGATTCTGTTGTTTCAAAGCAAGAAGTAAAAATTTTTAAGAGGGGAGATTTTTAAATGTCCTTATCGCGCACGCGCGCGCACACACACACACACACACACACACACACACATAAACATGGGAAGTAATGAATATGTTAATTAGCTTGATTTAACCCTTCTTCAATGTATAGATTTATCAAAATACCATGTTATATACCATAAACATATAATTAAGTTTTTAAAATTAATCTAGAATTATTTTTACAATATTTTTAGAATTCTAAATTAATTAACAATTATTTCATTAAAAAAAGAGAATAGAACATTTGTTAAGAACACTAACCTTGGTGCTAGACAGGATGTATGAAAATACCAGATCTGACACATACTAGCTGTGTGAATTTTTATAAAGTCACTTTTTGCATTATGTGCAATGAGGATGTTGTAACAATACCTTTTAGTAGCATAGTTTAGTAGCATTCTCATTACACAATACTTGGCAGATAAACTTACCTTAAAGAAATCATGGCACAAGTGCAACAAGAAGCATATACAAGAGTACTCTTACAGTATATTTACAGAAAGCTTAATACAATAAATAATTGAAATAACAAACTAGCATAGAAGTATATAAACACTTGCATTACATATCTTGGATCACTGTGCCCTATACATAAATTAGATTTCATACTACAGAATGATAAGAGCTTCAATAAATATTAAGTGGGAAAATTTCAGATTGAAATACACCAAAGTATTTAATTTACCCTGAAAATATTTTAAAAATCAATTTGTCTTAAAACTATTTTAAGACATGTATTTAAATCCCTAGAAAGAATTTTGGAGTTATAATACCAAAAATCAACTTGGTATTAGTTTTGGTACCAATATAATACCAAATTGAAAACAATGGATGATTTTAGGAAAGGATTAGAATTTTAGTGGAATCAAAAGGGACATTTTTCATGTAAAGTTTCAGTTTTACAAGATATATGCATGAATCACATATTTAAAAAATTGAAAATTAAATTAAAATAACAATATTTTGTGAATTATTTCCACTTTGTGGTCAAATAAAAGAATATTGATCAGAGACTATTGTTGATCTTCTGTCAAAACTACTTTCCTAGTTAAAATATTTAATCTTAATTCAAATGTCAGTTGTATTTTGTGTATATTATATATATTTTTATATTTTGTCAGGTTTTTTTATTTGCCAATTTCATTGAAGAGAAACTTGAAAATATTATCTCACTAAAGATACATATGATTGGGGCTGGGTTTGTGGATCAGCATTAGAACGCTTGCCTAGCACAGCCAAGGCCGTGGGTTTGATCCTCAGCACCACATAAAAATAAATAAGTAAAATAAAGGTATTGTGTCCAACTACAAATAAAAAAATAAATTAAAAATAAAGATACATACGATTGAGGAGTTAATGAATAAATGGGATGAGGTATAGCTGCATGTATGGAATTTTATATTACATGACAGTTGATATATGAAGGTCCAAATGAGTGATAACCACTCTTTAACCAAGTAACTGCAGAATACATTTGTTCATACATTTGTAACATAAGTTTAAAGCATATCATATAAATTGATTTTAAGAATTATATTATGAGGGCTGGGGATGTGGCTCAAGCGGTAGCGCGCTTGCCTGGCATGCGTGCGGCCCGGGTTCGATCCTCAGCACCACATACAAACAAGGATGTTGTGTCCGCCGAAAACTAAAAAAAATAAATATTAAAAAATTTAAAAAAAAAAAAAAGAATTATATTATGAAAGTCATAGTAAACCTCTCAGTTAATGCAGATATAATTTAGATAAAATAAAAACTTATTATTCTATAATTTCAGATTCTTTAATGATGCAATGTTGCCCTAATTATCTCTAGCACTGCATCCTATGCATATGCACAGAAGATATCTACTACATGTCAGTCTGAATTTAATCAATCAGAGCTTAAGTGGGAAAATACAAGACTATGTATTTAAATGTTAAGAACACTAACCCTGGTGCTAGTTATCTGTTGATAAGTTTAAAGATGCTAACTGAACTCATATGCTCTCATCCACAATAATCAAGATATTTTAAGCCAATCTAAATATACCCAAATGTGCATCTTCTTTATCTTATTGTCCTGGAGAATTTGAATACAAGCACATTTGTAACCCTGAATTACTGATGTAATTATGGTTGTGTGCTGACCTGGCTAGATGGGTAGTGATTTGGGGCTCCCATTACTTTGGCATCTGTTCTAAGTTAATAAAATTCAGCAGGTTTCTATTTCTTGGGTTTGATTCTCTCATTTTGTCCTTGCACACCTGCATATCTGACCATAGGAAAATCTTATTGAGAGCTATGAAAAAATTTATGAGAAATCAATAAGCACTAGTGACATTTACTAGTTTTATCATCTCATAATAGAAGTTTATTTGAATGTTATCAGCCTCCTCAAAGTTGATGAAAAAAAAATGGTACTGACAGAATAATGGTCAAGTAACCCTTAAATTCAGAGTACAAATATATGTGTGCGTGTGTGTGTATGTGTGTGTGTGTGTGTATTTTCAAGCTTAAGGGAAAATTCAGTTTCTCACCAACTATATTATACAAACAATAAATAAAATGAAAATAACATAAATTGTTTCTGCTTAAAGAGTCTTTAAATACTTGATTGCATCTCAAAGTAAAAAGTGTTATTTTACTTATAAATCACTGCATAGCAAACCATCCTAAACACCCCCCCGCCCCCAGTACAAAGAATTGAAACCAGGGATGCTCTACAACTGAACTATACCCTTAGCCCATTTTTACTTTTATTTTGAGACACTGTCTTGCTTAGTTTCCCAGGGTGGCCTCAAAATTGAGATCTTCCTGCCTCGGGCTCCAAGTAGGTGAAAGCACAGGTGTACGCCAACATGCATAGTCATCCTAAACTTAACAATACAAATGGACAACTGTTTTATTGTGCTCATGAATTCTTTGGGGAAGGTATTTGGAAAAGGCACAGCAAGTTCAGCATGTCTGTGTTTCATAATGTCTGAGGCCTCAACTTGCAAGATAAAAGCAGGAGATGAATTGGTAGCTGAAAGCTGGAATCATTTCAAAGTTTATTCACTCACAAGTTTAGTTGGTAATACTGGATTTTGTCTGAGAACTTAGAAGGGACTCATGAGCATAACACTTACATGTGGCTTCTCCATGCAGCTGCTTCGTCACCACACAGTAACAGAATTCCAGGAGAGAGCATCCCAAGAGAACCAAGTGGAAGCCATATCCTCTTTTAGAACCTTTAATAACTTATCTTCAGAAACTAAAAAATCTACCCAAATTCAAGGAATGGGAACATCTCTTGACAGTTGCTATGTTAAAATCACATTGTAAGACAAGTGTATGTGACAGTAGGTATTGTGGCTATTTTGGGGAAATGCAATCTTTTTATCTCTAGAAGACATACAAAGGAACACCAACACCAACAATCCTCACATATAAAAAGGATCAGCTTCATTAAGCATCAGATAACTGCAAATGAAAAGCACAATAAAATTTTACTACACACCAACTAGAATGTCCAATTAAAATTAGAACATATCTAATGTTAGTATTTGGAACACTTATACATTTCTGGTGGGAAAGAAAATGGTACTACCATCTTAGAAAATAGTTTGGCAGTTTCTTACAGAGACAAAAATATAATTCAGAAATTGAACTCTAAGTTCTCCATCAATGAAATCTGAAGAGATATGTTCACAAAATATTTGTATGTGAATATTGGTAGCAAACTTATTTGTAATTTATATATACATACTTATTCAAATACATAGATAAATAGGTAAATATGTAGATAGATTTTATGCATACAAGTTATCTTGAAACAACCCAAAGCCTATCAGTTGGTGAATAAATAGATAAGTTTTAGTGTATCTGTGGATTTCCCTTGAGCAATAAAAAGAAACAAATTACTAATTACATGCAATATCATGGGAAAACATTGAAAAACTCAGTTGCACAAAAGATTCAGATGAAAAAGATAATGTACTCTGATTCCACTTATATGCAATTATAGAAAACACCAAAATAAATTATAATGACCAAGAGTAAAACAGGGGTTGTTCTAGGGTACGGATGGGTTAGAGAAATATTCCCTCTTACTATGTTTTGGAAGTTTGAGTGTAAGGTTGCAATTTAAGTTTAGACCACAATAGACTCCAACTCAGGAATTTTGAATCTAAGGGAATGATGTGGTAATGGAAGGGAAGTTGAGAATTCAGGCATGCCAGTAATGACATGCTGAGAGCATCTAAGTCCAGCAAAACGATGCCAAGTCAATATTATATGCTGGCAATTTCTGTAATGTGACATTGGTTTTGTCTGCATTGCCTGGGATCTCTTTGTTTTCTATTCATTTCCTGAGCTTGGTTCTTAAGACTTCTTATTGATTCCATTATCTACAGCTACTCTTCTAATAAATTTACATTTAGCTTAAGTTACTTGAAGTCAGCTTCTGTTGACTTAAAAAAAAAAAAACTGTAACAGACTTCTAGGTGCTGAATAATGGAAATTTTCCTAACTATACAGCGGGAAAATTCTTTAGAAGGGAATTCAATAGGAATATACTCTTGTGTTTAATATACCATTGTTTTCAATACATAATGGATTACATTACAAACATATTCTAAGAATCACCATTCTTCACCTTAATTTTGCAGTTGATAGAAATTAATTGCTAAACTCATTGATTCTTCATCAATATCCCTATTTTCAGGACCACATAATTTTAAAAATCAGGCTCAAACCATTATTCTCCAGAATAAAGTTTCTAGTGGAGTTTTTGGTTTTTTTTGTTTTTTTTTTTTTTTTTTTTTTTTGCTATCTCCGGTGATAACTCAGCTTCAATTCACCTTTGGTGTTGATTTTGCTCTCATTTCTTGACTAGAGTCTTGGCAAAGGCCTTTCCTTCTTCCTCTAGCTAATTAACTAGGTTCTTGTTTCTTCATCTCTAAGCACATGTCTTAGGACTTGGTCCCTTTAAGTGCCTTGGTGCTACCTCTAGCCAAGTCTCCATCACATGGAGAGCAGTGCCTTTTAGTAATTCTATTGATTGCCAGTCAACAGATTTCCCTAACACCATTTTCCTGCCAGAACATTCACTGGCTGCCCTCCAGTGGACATTGCTGATTACATGGGCAGGCTGCCTGCTTTCTTATCTTTGCCTACTGCCTACTGGCAAATTCCCCGCACAGCACACTTGCCAGTCCAGACTCTTATTATTAACTGCCAGAAACTTCTCAAATCATGTTTCTCATAGCTCAATAAAGTATTTGGTCCCCAGGGTTCTCAGTTTGTTTTCTAAGTTCTTGATGGATGAATTGGTAAAATCATAACTTTTGTTTTCATTTATAGTATAGTTAAAAATCCACTATTGTTCTTATAATTGGCCTAGTTAGGTTTCTTATGCTATGTGCATCCCCTTCCCTTCCTTCCCTCACTGCATTCTTCCCTCCCTCTTTTAAATGTAGTTAGAGAAAATTTCAGCCTAATTGAAGCCATCCGGGAAATTTCTGGAAACATTCTCCAAATTTAAATTTATACAAGAAGATATTCTCAGTAGAGTCTTTGCAGTACTGTGAATTTTCTTCCTCTGTATGAAAAGAGGTACATAACAAGGGTTGAATTTCAAAACAGGAAGAGTTTAGATTTTTCTCAGTATTCTACATATTTTCATTTTTATTATTTTAGATCAGATTTAATGTTTGATAAAATTATATAATAACTGAATGTTATTAATCAAGATAATTTTGAGGATAAGGATTTTTTCTCCTATTGCTTCAAGGCATAATTATTTTTAAAGGACATCTTTTTAATGTATGTTAGTATAGAAGCAAATACTACCAAAACATGTAATTTTCAAAGTATAAAAGCACTTGAATCTGAAACTGTGCCAGATTTTTAAGTGTATCCATGCTGTATATTGCACTGATGTTTTAGAATGTTTATCAGGACACATGAAAAAGATAAGCAAATGTGAGAAGTCATGAACATTTTATATTTAGGATTAGTATAAATACATTTGGAAGGTATCAGAGGCAGTTTTAATTATATTTTATTTCAAATGCTATTTCATTCTGTTTATTTGGAATTTAATTCACAAGAAAAAAATCAAACCAATATTGCATATACAGTTATGATTAGCCTTTATTTACATAAGTAATTTATATTGTATTTTCCATGCCCTGAGGAAGCACACAGGTATAAAAACCACTCATTTATGACCATATATATTAAGTACAGACTTCATGTTTGTTAATATGACAGCTAATGATTCCAAATAAATTGTGTTGGCTCTTAATATCCCAAAATGGTAATAAGCTAAAGAGAAGATTTTTTTAGTGTAACTTTACCACAATGAATTACAAAGTAATGTCTTAAAAACAGCTATGCTTATATTAAAACTAATACATTGGGCTAGGATCCTTTAGCATCAAAATGAAAAGTGTCAATATTTCCAACATTCAGTTTTTTTAATTTATTTTTAAAATTTTTTTTGTTTGGTATGAGGATTGACTCCAGAGGCAATTTACCACTTACCTACATCTCCAAATCTCCAACCCTTTTATTTTGAGACAGGGTCTCACTATGTTCCTAAGATTGCCAAGACAGGCCTCAAACTCGACTCAGCCTCCCATGTAGCTGGGATTATAGGTATGCACCACTGGCCCAGGCCCATCCAGGTGTTTGGTAAGCCAATTCATTCTGATAGACCCACATTAAGGTGATATTATTTCCCCAACACCAAATCAGATGTTTTTCATTCTCTGTAATTTTATTTTTGAATAATTGAACTTTTTCACTTGCTTTTTAAAAAGTTATTCAGGGTAAATTGACTCTTGTCTTTACTTTCTATGTTATGCTTTGGCACCATTGCTGATTACATCTACAGGGATGGCAATCCAAATTGACTTTTAAAGATATTGTTGAACTTGCCTTCTGTAATCATACTTTTAACTTTTTTTCTGCATGACGATGTGATAAATTTTGGAATGAGAAATGTGTTAAATGCCTCAATTTTCAAAAGAGATAGTTATACTTATTACCTCTTTATCTGAGGAGCTGAAGTATTTGCAGTAAATAATTATTCATTTACATTTTAAGCTAATGTATAACTTTCAGTTGATGTCCTTAAGGACTTGAGAAAAGTACTGTTCACAAATACCCAATTATGGAGACAGTTTAAGAGATAATTGGTTATTCTAGGTGCTCCAGTTAAGATCCCCAAAGAGCAATGTACTTAGACTATGTTAACTCAGCTCCTTGAAGAAATGCTTTTGTTTTCATAGAGAACTAGATAAACATATTCATCTGATTATATTTCTGCATTCCCTAGTAACTTTATCTCTCTTTATTCTAAATAACTTCTGATCTTTTTCTCTACATCTTTTTACTTGATTAATTGGAATAACCTGCATTTTTTTTCAAAAATGTCTAGATGCAGATATGAAATATCAAGCCAATGCTCTCTTTTTCTTGTTTTCAGGACCATTTTATCTTACGATTTCATAATCCCTACAGTATATTAATACCTCATGCTATGTAAGTCAATGGTTTGTTTGCTTTTGCATTTTCTCAGTAGTATCACTATTTGAGGCATATTTTCTTGAATAGCTGCTTACTTTGTGCAAGGTACAGTATTAAGTGCTATATACCATTTTTCACAACTGCCTTTTGGAGGCAAAATATAACTTTAGATACCAAGTAACTGGTATGGCATTGACTATTAAAACAAATGTACCCAACTTGTAGTATGAGAAAAAATACCTTTCTAACATTCTTTCTAAACAGGCCTTTCAATTTCTCTACACTATTATTAACATAATAAAATACCTAAACTATCTTTAAAAGGAATTCAAAATAAGGCAGATTATTATATTAATTGGATGGATAGAAACATGATAAAGCAAACAATATTACTTGGATAATCTAGGTGGTACATATATGGGTGTTCACATTTTCCGTATGCTTGAAACTTTTCATAATAAAATTCTGGAAAGAAATACTTATTAATCTTATGGTTATGGAAATACTTTCACCGATCATCTTGGTCCCTACCAACACCCACTCGGCTAGTATTCTTCGTTGTTCTGTGACTTGCTGGTACCACCTTACTTGTATGTAAGGAAATTGAGAATTTATTTGCTAAAAGAGTCTCTGAAGTTGTAGCTTCTTTTTTTTCTGGCTCCCCCACTTAATATCAAATGAGCTTTAGGATTCCTGTCTGAGTATTAGGGGAATAAAAATCAGAGTCTACTCCATCTGATGTAAAGTTTAAATGAGAGGATAAATTGAAGGCACTTAAAACAAAGATGGCGTATGCTAAGAAATCCATAAATACCAGCTAATTTTACTTATCTAACAATCCAGGTATTGCTTATTTTTCTCTGCTGTACTCTTTTTAACCAAAAGACATTAAATCTGTGATTCACCCTCCCAAATTTAAAAAGTTAGTTATTAGTTAACAGTCATTTATTTAAAATAAGTGAAGGAAGTTAATTGCTAATAACTTTTTAAAAACTAAAACTATTATTATCATATGTTGCCTAGTAACCAAATTCTTTTTTTAACCAAAATTATTTTGCTCAAAAATAGATGAATTTCAATATTTTTAAAACTAATACTATTACAAATTTCTACTTTGCAAAAGTTAAACTATAATTCTTTTGTGATTTGCTTGTGTAGGTATCAGATCAGGTAAAAATAGTATTTTCTTAATAAATATGGTTGTGAGATCTAAAAAGTAGCAGAACTAACTGAATTCTGACAGGAAATGTTTAAGCTTTAAATACCCTTAGGAATACAGCTTCTTCTTTTTGATATCTACTCAACATAGTAGCACATAGCTGGCAATATCTCCATCTAAAAAGCAAGCATCTTTTATATTTTTTTCATTTTTTCCCAAAGTAATAAAATAGAATGATAACTCCGATATAATACCTGATAGACTACTCATTTAAGCCATATTATTATTTTATTTTATTTTATTTGGGGGGGTACTGGGGATTGATATCAGGGACACTCAACCACTGAGTCATATCCCCAAACCTATTTTGTGTTTTATTTAGAGACAGGGTTTCACTGAGTTGCTTAGCACCTCACCATTGCTGAGGCTGGCTTTGAACTCACAATCCTCTTGTCTCAGCCTCCAGAGCCACTGGGATTACAGGCATGCACCACTGCAGCCAGGGAAGCCATATTTTTTAAAACCCTGATTATTTGCAGGAGAATCCTGACTATGAAAGATCTGTAACTCAATATAAATTATAATAGGAAGCAAAAAGATATTTTTAATTTTCTAAAGTTATCAGATTTCTAATGGGAAAAATACATTTTTCACATTCACAATGTTTAGAAATATTACATATAGCTGAAAAGGAAATGAAGGGGAAAATAATAGGATGGTTACTCTATTCCATAAAAATTCCCATTGCAACTTTTGAAACTAGCTTACATACAAGGAGAGTTCCACAAATATTTGTTGATGATGATGATAGATTGCACATTTTGTGTGCACTAATGTCAGTGCATGAGCACACTGCTGTGTTTCTAAAACCAAAGCAAGCAATAATGTTGACAAATGACCACATTCTCAGCTGCTTCTAAGTACTGGTAGTTAAGGGGGCTTCATCCATTTATCAAGACTGTAACTGAAATTCAGCTGCAATGTATTTGTCCAACTTGAACGTTTAGCATAAACATCATTTATCTATAGCTACTTCTATTCTCTTTAGATAAGTCTTAAGGTCAACATTCTTCTCAAAGCATTTTGGAAACATTCAGAAGTACTGGCTTCCATATGACGTATGAGGTTTCTGTACCCTAACATGAAAATAATAATTAAGGGGGGGGAAAAAACCCTCCATTCTACTTTGTGAAGTTAAACTAGTCTTTGCAGCAGCTTAATTAATTCTCAGTTTCTGGAGACAGAGGAGATTGTATTAGAGTCCAATAAGACTAATTAAGACCTATTAAGACTAATAAGACCTATTTCTAGCTTTATTCCCTTGGAAACATAACTAAAGCCTGCTAAGTTTTAGTAAAGTCAACTGTGAAATGTTGCTACAAAGAATTCCCATCTCCTAGAGCTTTTGTGAAATTAAATGATACAATATATATTATGTATTTAACAGAATATCTGATATATATTAAGTACTCAAAATATAGCTAACATACCTATTTTATAGGTATTTTAAGTTTTAAAAATCCATACCAGATACCTGTTTTCTAACCATCCTGTTGGTACATTTCCTATTAGTCCTTATGCTTACCCAGAATCCCTTTCTTGCCCAATCCTTTGGAACAAATCCTTCAGTTTTCCAAATGTTCATCTACAACAAGTAGCTTCCTCAGACTTAATGAAAGATGATCACCTCAAAATTAACACTTCAATGGCAATTTTTAAATTAACATGTAACAATAAATAAAAGTAAAATAAATTACTCTTCATACCCATATGTAACTTCAATAATTATCAACATTTTACAAATCTTGTTTATTTCCTGAGAATTAAGATGAACTAGGTTAACATGATTTATCTCTTTGTTTTCTTCCTAGGAATCCTTCACTCTGGAAAAATATAACTGTACATTAATGAACAAATTCATTGTTTCCTCCAGAAAATTCCTACAAATCAATTTATTACAGACAGTAGTCTGCACATCTGTTTAAACAACTTACTTATTAAACAAAAATTTACTTTTCAAGACTTTCTATAATCCCCCACTCCCATATTGTGTCCACTAGTCCTAAAATATTTATTATGAACTATGTTTAGTCACATTCAATTTCCAGCCTTAAATCACTGGAGCCTGAAACACTGCTTAGACTCAATAAAAATAGCATTTTTTCTTACTTAGATAAATTTGAACTAATTTGGTGTTGCTCCATTAACAAGTTATCTGGTGATACTTAGAGGAAATTAATAACTATATATAT
>NW_026000249.1:15985861-15989246 GCF_001458135.2 Marmota marmota marmota | reverse complement strand
TATATATATATGATTTGTGTTTGTCTATGTGTGTAAGCAAAAAAAATGGAAAAGTTAAAGGCAAAACAAAGATTTGTCATTTTAACTATAAATTTTTCAGCTGGCATATCCAACTGATAAGAACCTTTTCAATAACACAAACATGGCATCATTATCATACTTAACATATTCCTTAAAATCAACTGTTACCTTATCCATATTCAAGTTTTCTTGATTATCTCACAGATTAATCTTTAAATATTATTTTCTTTTAAATTAGAATTCAAAAAAAAATCCATACATTACATTTGAATACTAGGACTCTCTTACTCTGTAACAGAATCCTTGCTTGTTAAAATACCATTGATTTGTTGGGTAAATCAGGTCACATGTTCTATAAAATGGCCCATATTCTAAATTTGACATTTTTTTCATGGTATGCTCTTACTTTTTATCCTACTTACCCCTTCCCCCATTTTTCCTGCTAACTTTGGCTAAGAGCTCTCTTACAGATGGTGCTGTGTATTTCCTACTACATTTTAACAAAAAGCACATAATGTAGGGATATTCAATTATTAGGCTGATCATTGGAGATCCATGTGGTATTATCCTTATCCTCCATAATAAATTTCTCCATTACTACTTTACCTGAAAGTATGAACATCTTTTGAAGTATTGTATTAAACTACTTGTTCTTTTTAGTTATACATGACAGTAGTCTATTTTGATGTATTTACATAAACATGGAATATATCTTACTCTAATTAGGATCCCAGTCTTGTGGATGTACATGATGGTGAGATTCACAATGATGTATTCTATATATGTACATAGGAAATTATACTTCCATCTCTTCATTAGATTTAAAACTACAATTTTTATTGCAAGAAATTCCTCTGTATTTATTTTGAGAAAGAATATCCTTCACCAAATTATTGGGTTACTCTGACACAGATTTTTGTATTGAAATGAATGATAATTTGAATTATTTCTTTTTATTTGCCAGTTTTCAGAGTAATGAAATTGTCTTTGCAGCATTTAATGGTGACCCAGTAAGAATTTTTTTGTATGATATCATGAGCTTATTAATTTTATTTACATTTGATGCAGAATCTGCAGCCTAAACAAGTTGTTCCCTATAGGCTAATAGAAACCTTCTATTATTTTTTCAATTTAAGGGCAAACATATCACAGAAGCCTTGAGAACTCCTGAATATTCATATTATTGAATTGTCACAAATTGATCAAAATTGTGTGATCATCAGTCATTTTAAAAAATAAATGAAACATTATTAACTCAGCCAATCTTAATCTCCATAACTTCCCTCTCAAGAAAGTTAGCCACTATCATTACTTAACAACATACATTAGATTTCCTTATTTGTGGAATTGACATGAAAGGAATTGTCAAGAATATTCTGTCTTAAGATTCTTGGTGATGTAAGAAGCAGTAGTTTGCTCATTTTATTTTATTCATCTATTTCATGAATATAACAAAATATATTAGTCCATACATTTGCCACTATGATGCTGTCACAAATATTTTGGCTCTATAATCAATCTTTATAATAAGTCCTCCCAATTTATTCTTTAAGATTGATTTGGAGCTGGGCACTGTGGCACAGGCCTATGATCCCAGTCTCAAATATATATATAATTTATACATATTTAAAATATAATAAATGTATACATATTTACTCTCATATATATAAAAATCAAAAGGGCTGGGATGCCGCTCAGTGGCAAAGTATCCCTGGATTCATCCCTTGTATCAAAAAAAAATGATTTGGGTTTTCTCTTCCATATAAATTTTATTATCAGCTGATTAATTTTGACATGCAGAAAAATAAAAACCAAATTAAAACCTGCTGGAATTTTTTATTATAAATTCAATGGATATAAAGATGAATTTGGAGAGAATTGACATATTTAAAATTCTGGATAATCTAATATATGGCCAATTATGATTTACAAAAAGTCTTACAGTTCAATCCATACATCCTTCCTTGTTCATAACTATTTTATATATTTGTATGTGTTAAAGTGATTTTGTTCAATTTTATTTTTATAAATTGAATTATAAATCAATTGATTCTTTTTATTTTCAGTATAAAATTATACTCTACTATGTAACATGATTTTCCACCTACACATTTTTTTCTGTTATCCTTAAACAATTATCCATGTTTATATCCCAGACTCTTGTGGATTCTTCCATTAAAGTTAATGATGATAGATATGATACACTTAAGTTTTAGGGAGACAGAATGTGCAATCACCAAATGACTCCATTAAAGTTTATGGTGTGTCTGACTGTTAGATTAGGATACTGTACTGTATATAGCTATCTATTTTTAGTGCAATAGTACAGTCTTTTTTACACTAGTTATATGTACATGATTCTAATGTTGTTCATTTTATTTCACTAAATTATGCCTGAAGTCATGTAGATTCAGTAAATTTGTAGAGGAATAACAGGAAAAAGCGAAACAGTTTTAGACATCCAAGAGCATGAGACTGTTTTATGGTAAACATAGAAAGAAACTAATGGAAGAAGGTTTATTTGTAGATTACTCTGATGCCATCTCTGGGCTGACAGGAGTCTAGAGTTCTGTCTAGTAGAGGAGAATTTATATCTTGACTTTAAGCAGACAAAAATAGAGATTTTCCTGCATTTTCTGCTTCTTAATTGCTTTTAGCTCAAAATAAATTTTATGTGAAATTGTTGTATTTTGAGGTGACATATTTTGCTTTCCTTCCATACAGATCTGAAAATAATAGTCACATTAATCAAATGAACATTTCAGAAATTTTTGATATTCACAAAAAATGAAAGACAAATTTTATATGTTAAAATATAAGAAAGCCAGGACTTGGGGCTCAAATTAAAAAACAACAGGATTAATTTAAAGAAAACATTGATAGGATTAGGTGAAATTATGAAATTAGAAGTGTGAAAAGATTTTAGAGTAAATAAAATGGAATAATAGCCACTCATGGTGGCACGTGAGTATAATTCCAGCTACTTGGGAAGCTGAGGCAGTAGGATCACAAGTTCAAGTCCAGCTTCTTCAGCTTAATGAGACACTGTCTCAAAAAAAAAAAAAAATGGCTTGGATCTTATGACAAACAGTCTGAGTACCAGAGATCTCTGCATGTGGAGTATCCCCCTGGGAAGGCTGGTGGCACAGAGCCAAAGAGCAGATCACAGGACTCCTGCCAGCAACTCCACCCAAGAGAGTGGCAGAGCAATAGATGCCCTGTTCCCTTCCCAGCTCACCAGTCAGGCAGGCTGTGGATGCCTCTTCCATCAGAAGTAAGAAATCAGACAAAATCCAGCACAGTCCCATTAACAGAGCTTCCTCTTCATGTGAGGAAAAGTTAAAAAAAAAAAAAAAAAAAAAGG
>NW_026000249.1:15953039-15983914 GCF_001458135.2 Marmota marmota marmota | reverse complement strand
TATAATCATAGTGTGATTATATATATTTTTGAGTGGTATGGTATGTCTTTATTATTTTTATATATAGTCAATTTTTCAAGAAAATTACTGAGACAATATGGGTTGCCTTTTTAGATTTTTGTTTTGTTTTCTCTGATTTTTACAGTCATATTAATTTTTACATATAAATTGTATCTCCTTTGTGTTTATTGTTAAAACTGATATAACTGGTCTTTCTTTTGAAAGGCCCATTTGTTTTACTTTGTGGATTTTAGTATCCTTTGTTTTGTCTGGTTTTCTATTGTTGTGATCTAAATTATGTGAATTTTGCCTTTTGTAATTTTATATCACAATTTTTTTCATGAATTAGAATACATATACTCTATTAGGTATCTATAGTTTCCAGATTTTAAGAATGAATTATTAATTACATCAAGTTAGCTTTCCCTTCTTTTCTATATAATTGTTATCCATTTTATTTTAATTTGGGTCTCTCTTTAAATAACTATTTGTGGTACAAGAGGGATGAATTGTTCAAATCCTTTCAATTTAAGATTAAATTTCTATCTCTTTCATTTGTGAGAGTACTCAGAATAGAACTTCCTGGTAAAAGCTTTCTTGTAAGGACACAGTTCTGTAAAAATTGCTCCATTGACATCTAGCATTTACAGTTGTAGAAGAGAGAATTACAGTGAATGCATCCATTTTTCAATTCCTCCCTTGGTTAACATGATTCTCTCTGTGTGATTATGATAATCACTTTTTAATATTGCAGGTGCATAATTTCATAATATTAATTTGTATATAGTGTTTATTAAATAATCTAAGTGTTGAAACTTCAAAGTGTTCATATTTATGTTTTTGTTCATTTTAAGAAAGTTTTTCTGCCAGGCATGGTGGTGCATGCCTGTAATCCTAGCTGCTCAGGAGGCTAGGATAGGAGAATTGCAATTTCAAGGCCAGCATCAGCAATTTAGCAAGGCCTTAAGAAACTCAGCAAGACCTTGTCTCAAATTTAAAAAATAAAAGGGGCTGGAGATGTGGGTCGGTGGTTAAGTGCCTCTAGGTTGGATGCCTGGAACAAATATCTATGTAATTGAATGAAAATTTTCCATTCATCTTGATCTTTTCTTTAAGCATACTATTTTTTCCATTATTCTTTCTTTAGAAGTATTCACATTTCTTTATCAATTGGTTCCATATGATATTCTCCAAAATAAATATCACTGATTTTTTAATTAAAAAAATATTTGATACTACTGCTTTATGTTCTAATTTAGTTTAAAGTTTTATGGTATTGTTATCTTTTTTTCTTAAATTGTTTTTCATAATTTACTGCTTGTCTTGCTAATTATTAACTCATCATTGACAATATTATGATATTGAGAAACAATATCATTGAGAAACAATATCAGTTTTTAAATTATGAAACAAAAAATTGAGAAACGAAAAATTAGAAATCTCCCAATCTCCCTCCATGATATTGTCTTTTCTTGACCTCATTGATTTAGTCATCTTTAGGAATCTGAGGCAGTGCAATGATTTTAAGTTTGCTTCACTCAAAGTGTATTCCACAGAAATATAGATATAGTTTACTTAACTCCTCTTCTAGGTGATGAAAACCGTTTTTAAGGTTAAATACTTTAAATTTGATCTCAGAGATTGGAAGCTGATCATATGCTTTTGTGTTTGTCACTAAGTTATTCAAGGTCATTGTGAAGAAGTTTGGGTACCTGATAGCTTCCTACTTGGTTCTTTGTTATATTTTCTCCCTAAGCACTTTGCAACAGAAGGCTTCCACTGAATACCTGTTTCATTGAAGTGTGTCCTGTGTTTCTTAATCTTCTCTTTCTTCTAAATTGGTTCCATTGACTGTCTACTTTGGTAAAAGTCAGATAAAAATAGAATACTATCTCAGTTTTTTTGCAGGATGGCATATAATTTTGCTAAGGTTATATTATGAAAAGTTTCAAACATAAAGCAAAGTAAAAAAGAAATTTATAGCGAACTTCCAAATTCTTAACACCTACATTCCACTACTAAAATTTTACTAGACTTTTTATCCAACATTTTCCCATCTATGTATTCATCAATTAATCCATCTTATTTCTCATGCATTTCAAGTGGATTTTCAGACAGCAGTACTCTTTATATCAACAGGAAGATCACTAACTAGAGTAAAATGTGTTTGGTATATTTTCTATTTTTATATAAATTTTACATATAAGGCAATGTAATCTTAAATATACTCTTGCTCAATTTTGGCAGAGAAAAATTGTAACCCAATTTTCTCAAGACATAAAATATCATATAACTCCAGTAAATTCCCTTAAGCTCCTTCCTAGAATATCTTCACCCTAACCCTTTGGAGGACAAAGAAGATTTGATATTTTCTCTATAAATTACTTTTACTTGTTCTAAAATATCATCAGGTATACAATATTCTACCTGTGAATGTACTATAGAATGCAATACAACGAAGAGAATGTAGTAATTTTTGTAAGGCCTCTTTCACAGAATATAATGATTTTTGAGATCTATCTATGTTGTTGGATGTATCATTATTTTATTTCATTTTACCGCTGAGAGGCATTTTGTTACCAAAATATACCAAGACGTGTTCATTCTCCTATATGGCTACCTGGGCCATATACAGGGCCAAGTACAGTTTTGGATTTATGAATACAACTATTGTAATGAGGTTTACAGGTCTTGTTTTGAACATATATTTTTGCTTCTCTTGCTTTCTCATGGTAGATATACTGTTAATTTTATAAGAAACTCCCTGAAATTGTTTTCTGAAATAGTTAAACTATTTTATACCCTCACCAACAATGTATGAGAGCTAAAGTTGCTTACAACTTTATCAACATTTAATTTTGTCCTTTTTTTAAAATTTTTTTTAGTTGTTGACAGACCTTTATTTTATTTATTTATATGTGGTGCTGAGAATCAAACCCAGTGCTCACACATGCCTGGCATGTGCGCTACTGCTGAGCCACAGCCCCAGCCCTTCTTTTTTTAAATTTATTTTTTAGTTGTAGTTGGACACAATACCTTTTATTTTATTCATTTATTTTTATGTGATACTGAGGATTGAACCCAGGGCGTCACACATGTTATGCGAGTGCTCTGCCACTGAGCCATTCTCATGGGTATGTAATGCAATTCCATTGTATTAGCTAGAGTATATTTTTAAAGAAAATACATCTCTGTTTTCTAGGTAAAAAGTAGTTTTGCTTGCAGTCTTCAGATATTCATTCTGGTCAGCCTTTTGTCTTTACCTGTTATGTTGCCTTCAATGGTATGTGGTTAATAAAGAAGCCCTAAATGAGAAACAGTCTAGGGCCTCTGATACAGAAGCAGCCTAGCAGGGTTCTTCAGAAAATATTCTGCTAGGTTTTCCCAAAATACAATTTTCCATCATTTTCCAATATCCTCTTTCAGCCAGGACCAAATTGTATCATATTGGATATACATGCTCTTGATATGTTGATTGTAGCCTTTGCTTGTTTATGTCATAATGATATTTTGTCCCTTTGTCATTATTGTAAACAATTTGGCAGAAAATGAGAGATATATATGAGTACTTACCTCATTATTTGCCCAGATTTTCATGGGGGAAATGTTTAAAAGAAAAAAAATTCAACAGGATATACAGTTTTTAAATTATGAAGCAATATTGCAAAAAGGTCCATTAATTCCTAAATCCATTTTTATCATTATATGCTACTAGTGAAAAAGGAACCATCTGCAATCCATTTTTCATCACTATATTAATGAGTTTTGGATGATTTTGTTTTATTTTAATCTCTAATTGAAATTTCACCCCAAGCAGGGTTTTCTTATTGAAAATTATAATAAGGAGATTTTCCATGTAGTTGGTAGATTGGTTTCAAGGCTTTTAAACTTTTTTCAACAGAAACAATCAGTTTCTATGCTGTGACATAACAAAAGCTCCTACCAGTTCTAATGTACTGAGAATACAATTGAAGTAACTTGCTGGTCTGGAAAAAAAGCTAAATAAATGTACACTATTATATTAAATTTTCATTTTTCAAGGCAAAGATTAGAGTTTATGTCTAAAAGTTAATGTTCTGTTACTAAATATTCTGATATCTAGGCAGTGTTCTAATCCTAAAGGCCAATTGTTTGTCCATGCTTATACTAAAAATGCAGTAAGATCCAACCAATTTTTACATATACAACCCAAAGGAACTTAAATGAATATTTGAAGACAGAAACTTGATTCTAAAAGAAATCTGATGCTAGATGAGCTGTTTGATTCCTGGTGGTGGGTCAAGGGGTAACACACTCTGTTTGAGCATATATATGAGCAGCACTAGACATTCAGGTCCTTGTAAACCTTGTAGTAGACCAGCTGCTTAATCCATTCAAACTATGGAAGTAACCATATACTAACCAAAAAAGAAAAATCAGATACTGTTTTTAGTATAGCAAGAGAGTCAGCCATCATCACGTGCATTAGTAGAGATTCAAAAGCAGGCAGAGGAGTGGGATCGTTCTATAGTAGAATCAAGGGAACATTTCAGGTATGCGTGCCCTGATTGGAGACTTTTGTCATGGGGAAGCTACTGTAGGTGAGCTACCTAGAATATGTAGTTCTCTGGGTCCCCAGAATAGCAGACAGTTAAGACATACTAGATGTCATGGTAGATTGAAGTGCATTTTTGTAGAGAATATGTTTCTAGGATTCTTAGAATTACTCATTTACATTTTGATACAGAGATTATTATTTGACTTCCTGGAATGTTATTAGAGATGATGGTCTGACTTCCTGTAAGTCTGAGTAATAGATAATGGGCTGGCTTCCTAGTCTAGTTTCTATAGAAAATAGATTAGTTTCTTGGAGTGGTTGCAATAGGTTGTGGGTCACAATTCCATTTTAGTACATAATCTAGCCAATGTTCCATTGAATTTTTAGTCTCTTAAAACTGAAAAATGAAAACTTTACATAAGAACACAGTATGAAGGGAACATTGCTTCATTATGCAATTAATATATAACTTTGAACAAACACTACAAACAGCCCTCATCTCGAAGACTCCATTGCTTGTTATAATATGAGAAGGTAGATGGTGGGGAATAGCTGATGAACATAACATTCTAACTGGACAGTGATCTATGTCAATCATTTACCTTGTATTCAGGATCATATTAGATTATATCCTATCTGGAGCAACTCTATCCAAGATTTTGAACAGTTTATCAATAATCTCCATGAAAAGATGTGGTATTTAGATACAGTCCTTTGGATCTGCTGCTCTAGGTAATGCCAGAATTATCAGAGAAGAATATATTACATAGTTCAAGGGTTACTGTGAAACATTTTCTATGGCTTGACAATAAAACATCTAGGACAGCTTCTTGTTTTTTGCAACTTGGTGTTCCTTTAGATTAAATGGCAATGCATATAACCTTCAAACTAAACAGGGGATATCCTTAAGTTCTGAAAAATGAAGAAATCTGGAGAGTATAACAATGATTGATCTTTGCTCACCTATAGTAGCTTCCCCAAGGAAATCCTAGAATATTGTCTTTGGCCAAGTTTCTTTGGAAACTTGGGGAGAGTCAGATTTACCAGATGTGGCAGTAATTTTTATCTTTAACACTATCAGTAAAAAAGAAAGACTCCCAAGAAAGTATCTTCAAATGGCTATTAAAGTTGTAATAACTATTCAAGTATTATATTTCTGAAATTCCTAATAGTTTGCTGCTTTTATCTCATAAGTCTTTTACTCATGATATGGAACATTAATTTGGACTCTGACTTACTGATGACAGAAACCTATCACAGGACCTTAGCCACCTGAAGACCAGTGACTTCTAGACCTTTGTCCCATGTGTTTAGGCCTGCGAGAGTGTGCTGTTAACATCAATATTGTAGAAATATTCAAAGCACTGGTGAGGTGAATTCATGATGAATCTGCTAACATACCTGGGGAAATATGGCTATGAGGAAAATATGAATTCAATAAATCCTGTGGAAGCCTTGGAGAAATGGAATGAGTGTATAGCGTATGTCTTGCTGTTCTGTAAAATAAGAACTTTGAAATCAGTATAATTAAAATAAAATACTTGCATATTAAAAACATAATCTAGTAACTGCTGAAATAAGAACTAGTGTTTAAAATTTAATCGTATTGGGTTCCTTTTTCAATAGTGTCTCTTTGCTTTCTACAATTTCATCACTAGAAAAGATGTCTGATACACAAACTCTGAATACTGCTATGTACATCTGGGACAAGGAACATCTCACTTCAATAATCCACATACAAGCAATATAAAAAATAAATTGCATGTTTTATCCTATTTATTACTGTTATATTGGTATGCAAAACATTTTCCTATAGCACATCAGTATCTAGGATCACTATATCCATACCTCATGGTACTATTTGGCATCCAAGAGATAGAAATTCATTGGGCATTTTACAGCTGCCCTCCTGAAAGAATGGAACCAGCTAAAACCAAACATGATTCCTGTTGAAAAAGAAAACCATTTATAACTTGAGACTAAGATTCCCCAAAGCAAGCAGAGGTACAGATGAAATGGATCTGCGGGGCAGGAGAAAAGACTGGGCTCATCAAACCAGCACCCACATACATGAAAGCATAGTGGTTTGCAGTGGGACTTCAGACAAGTTGAAGGTGATAATCAAGATAGAAAGAAGATATAAATTAAGACATTCCAAAGGAAACTGAGGTGGTTAGAAAGAGACAAGGATGTATGCTCTATTAATATCTGTACAGACAGGAAATAATTTTAACCAGAAAACTAACTTGACATTCAAATGCATCACCCCTTCAGTTACAACAAATGAATAGGTGTAATTAATTTTTTCAATCCTCCCCCAGGGTTCAGGGAGAATATCATCTTCTCTGAACACCAGGTAATTCATTGGGAAACTAGGATTTCATTCCAACTCAGGAGAGTATCCCTGCATCTAAATCAGAAAAAAAGTTCAGTTTTCAGTTTTGTTACCCCATCATCATTCCCTCTCCTCAAAGTTCTCAAATAGGCATGCTCAAATTTACATATAGTAATGGTGGAAGTCACACAGTTTTAGATTATTAAGGAAGATTCACATGATCCAAAACAACAAGTTTTGAAAGCCCTTGTTTATTTCAGGAAAAAGGATACAATAAGTCTTAGTGTCAGAATAGAAAGTTTGGGAGCAAACTCCAGTTAGTTGTTCTCCCTCTTCAAGTCCCTTAGTGGTCATTTTAGTCACTTGAATCAGGAACCACCAATATTTGCATAGAGGCAACAGTGATCAAGGATATCATACAGAAACATCTCCTACTTCAGCAGAACATCTTAGGCTAATTCCAGTCCTGCTAGAATTAACTCATATAGGAAAAAAAAAAAACAACGATCTTTAAAAAGAAAACAAACAAATAATAACAATAAAAAATCTCTATCACTTGATTGTCCTCTGATGCCCATAAATAATCAAGCTTCTATCTTCTGTGCTAGTGGCCTTTCAGAGCAGGCTCCTATGCTACCACTGCATATTATAATATTATCATGGTATTTTTTTCATTTACTTACTTTTCCAAATACCCTTTGATAATCATTCTCAAATAGGCCAATAAGTCCATAAAATGGTTTTCAATATTATTATTTTTTAATATTTATTTTTTAGTTGCAGTTAGACACAATATCTTTATTTTATTTACTTTTATATGGTGCTAAGGATTGGAACCGGGGCCTCTCATGTGCTAGGCGAGCGCTCTACCACTGAGCCACAATCCCAGCCCTATTTTTTAATATATATATTTTTAGCTGTAGATGGACAAAATATCTTTATTTATTTATTTATTTTTATGTGGTGCTGAGGATCGAACCCAGTGCCTCATATGTCAGGCCGTCAATCTACAACTGAGCTACAACCCTAGTCCTCAATATTATTTTTTATATAGACAAATGTAACAGAGAATTTCTCAGATTTTTCTTTCTCCTAAACTATCATTATTGTCCTATACTGGACTTTCTGTTTGTTGATTTCTTTCATAGTTAACTGAACAGTTCCCTGAAAAATAGAACATGAGTTACATAGTTATGACTTTTTTTAATCATAGAAATTTTTTATTGTGCTTTAATAATAGCTGGTGACATGTCCACTTGTATTTTGAGTTTTATCTAAAATAATTATCTTGTACATAATGTTAAAACAGAACTAAGTTACTGTTTAAACTAACAAATTCAGGTTCAACATATATGTTAACATTTGCATAAAGGAAATGAGGATATAAAGGTAATTAGACAAGTGTCTATCCCAAGAATTATATAATGCCAGTATGGCAAAACTAAATAGTCACCATGGCATAAATCATTGAAATAGAAGCATATTTAATATGGAAAGTATTTGGAAATATTAGAAATATACCAACAGCTGAAAAACTATATTTGCACTGGAATGTCCCAACAATCCAGAAATTCTAGGCAAGGTAAAACATTGATTACTTTTCTTCATTTTCAGGCCAAAAGAAAAAAAATTGCTTTCACAGCTGCTCCTGATAATGATAGGGGCCTGCTCATTAATAAATATTTAACCTTTCCTACTAATTCCTTCTAATATGTGTCTTCCTAATTATTAAAAGACAGCAAAATGAGCACAAGTCTCCATGGACTGGCATGGAGAACTGAGCCAGTACTAAGCAGGAATGATGGCTGATATACTCCTGACAGTTGGCACCTGAGCAATTAAGAGCCAGACAGAACTAGAGTAGTTCACCCATTCCATTTCATATGCTAAAATATCATGAAATAAAATCGCTTTTATTACCACTGTGCTCATTCTTATTATGCTTTTCAAGTTATGTAGCCTATTTGTGATTAACTGTAAATCAATCTATATTATAGAAACTTAAAAAAATTAAATGCAATATCATGTAACCAATAGTTTACCACAATGCCTAGTTATGACTTTTTCTATGTCTAAAATACCCTTGTTCTCTTTTTATCCTTGGTGGATGGCTTGGTGATTATAGTTTGAAATAACTGTGCCTCAAACTTTTCTTTCTCTTTTAGCTTCCGTTATTGTTTTCTTAAGAACCACACACTTCTAAATATAAGAACAGTTTATCAAACATTTATATTTTTATATGTTCCACTAGATTGTAAACTTTGTGAATAACTGAATCTTTTTGAGTCATTAAAAAACTAGCAATTAGCAAAACAACAGATATAGTGTGTTCAATAAATGAAGCTTAAATCAATTAAACAAAGTGTCTTAGGTGATTAACTGTGTTGTGGATACTGGCCATTACTAAAGATTATCTCATAATCCAAAAGAAGCAGAATATATTATATTTCTTTAAAAATATTCCCCTGAAAAACAAAACTAAAAGATAAAGAGGAAGAAATTTTAATATTACTGGAAAATCCACTAGTCAATATATCTTTGTTATTTTTGTTTAGTCATAAATGTATAATTTTTATTGTTTGTTTATAATTAAGGTACATTTAGTAACAAGGTGGGTTTTTGACAAGAACTACTACTGAGAGTTAAAGAAGAACATGCTTTTCTCAAATTTTGGTGAATTGAGATGTTGAGTCTTATTTTATGTAAAATTGGATGTGAAGAAATTATATTCACTCCACAAGGACCACACTTAGGAATAGAAGTTTATTGCTTTCTTCAATTGAAGTTGAAATATAATTGATTTATATTTCAGAGTATATATACATATGACAAGTTATGTTGATGTCCTGATCTTCTGCCTATATTTCAAGTACAAACTTGAAAGAAGTTTGTACTTTAGGTCATGTACTCTCCTGTGCCTCTATCATTACCATGAAATCCTTCCTGACTTAGGTTACTAGAAAATGAAAGACATCTGTCTACAGAGAGTCACCCCAGTTACCCAAGCCAGAAATAACCTAGATCATGTGGTGGCTAGCTCACCCAAAACATATGACCTAGTCCAGATAGGCAGAAATACTTAGCCAACATCCATCTGAGCAAATGAGCATTAAATGCTTATTTTTGTATGACACTGATGTCTTGTAGTTGTTTAATATGTAGTAAAAGATAACTAGGACAATATGATTCTTTCTGGTTTTGAAGTTCACTCAAGATAGTTTCTGAAGAAACATTGAAAAGTTATTCTCTTAAGTGGCAAACTTAAATCAATTTCTTTAAATAATGGAACAAAGTGATAAAAATACTCTCACTCTGTCAATAAACCATAAAAAATAGAAATTCAGGGAGTATTTAATGCTACAGAGTTTCTCTGAACCTATTGAGCATCTCTCCTTTACTATTATGATTTTAAAGTTGGAGACAGGCTGCACAGACAATATTACCAATTAAATACAATATTTCTTTTTCGTAGATATAGAAGACTGTATTTACCAGTTTCCTTTGTCATTTGGCTAGGGTCAACTACTTCAATTTTTAAAAATAAGTCTATGAGGGAAGTGATATATTATTTATTGTCTAAAGCAGTTTAAGGATAGGGGTGAGTTTTTCATGCTCATTATCTCTCCCTCATGTACAACTGAATATAAATAAATTTTAGTAGTGGAGTTTATTTTAAAAATAAACCCAAATACACAATATACTTTTGGGGAAAGTCACCAAGTAGAACCACTGGATCTGAATTTGACTAAGACATAAGCAACATGTAAACCTTTGATTTATTTGTATTATGTGGAAGTTATTATTATTATTCTAAGTAATACAAAGTTATATGCTCAAAACCATTTAAATATATGTGGGTGAATGTTCTTGGTACAACACTGTATTTTCTATTGCTCTACAGAACATTTACCTCAAAACTTGGTGACTTCAAACAACAGCATTATTTCAGAAGGGGAAATAATTTCTATGGGGAGATAGTTACTTTGTTGTGAGGACACTGGAAGAAGCCTATAGAGAGACCATATAAAGTCTGAAATAATTAATTAACATCAGGAATTAAGGAGTGGCCTAGGTGAATGGTTCTGGCTCAGGATCTCTCATGAAGTTGCTTACATGAAGTTGGTTGGGACTTCAGGCACCAGAAGCTGGAAGGTCCACTTCCAATTTTATTCATGTGGTTGTTGGCAGACTTTCTATGGATCTCTCTATAGGCTTGTACCAGTGTCCTCACCACAAAGTAAGTGTCTCCCCTATTGAAAAATATTTAAGAAAGACAATAATAGTCTTTTATAATATAATCTCAGAAGTAACACACTATCAATTGTATTGTATACTATGGTAACACAGAGCATTCCTGATACAACATGGCTATAAATACCAAGGGAAATGGTACACTGGGGTCTAAGAACCTACCACAAATATGATAGAGAATGGAGGGACCTGAGAAAAATTCGATAGTACTTGCCTTGCTAGACTAATTCTGCTTCAACTTTTAGAACACTATATGAGTCAGTAAATCAAGTTCTCTGATCTGATTATAACTGAAAGAAAGCACTGTATAAAAAACACTGTGCATATCAGGGAAAGGGTGAATATAGAGATATTTCAGTGAAAGAGAAAATGAAGGGGTTTTGGAATATGTGTTATGTTCAGGTTATATTAAGAGATAAAATATAAAATGTAAAGATCTTTTTCAGTTAGTGTTGAGGGGCAGGTGGTATAATTGTCTGTTTCAAGCTGGAGTACTTAGTAGCTATCATTATACGCACATTATGATAATGTAAAAATGTGACTTGAATAAAAATGTCATCATAATAATCTTCAAGTCATTTTGCCAACTCTAAAGAGGACCCCAAAGAAAGCCATCTGGCTAAAATGTTAATTTTCACTGCCCGTCATCAAAATACTCACCAACACACACACACACACACACACACACACACACATACATACATAAGTACAGGAATTGTGGTCATACCTTGATTCTTATGAATATAGGTCTCCATTTTTTGCCATATATTTCATTTTTGCAAAGAAAATGTGGGAGTTGGAAGAACATAACTACAAAAATAATCCCCATGTAGGTGGTTCACCAATTGAGAAAAAAAAAATGAGGTGGATTGAATACCAAGGCATTTTAAAGGAAAACTCCATGTATTTCAATTTTGGAACTTGGAGAAAATAGAGGTTCATTTCTAATATAGATTACGTTAATGTTACCTAATGACATCTGTAGTTGATAGAAGCAGAAGTAGGAATTCAGAATCTAAGAGGGGAGAGGCAAAAACATTAGATAATACATTTTGTTCTATTTGAAATGTCACAATTTTTTGTTTGTTTACAGATGCCACATCCTTGTTACTACTGATTTGTGTTTTTTTTTTTATATGATGTTTAAGAACACATTTAGCATGGGAACATATCCATGTTTATCTTTCAGTTGTGACAATGGACTGTAATATTTTGTAGACCAATTTTAAACCTCTGTGTTGGATAAATTCACATGGAAGATAAATGGATGATCCCTTAAGAGAGTTGTGCTAAAATAGAAATGGAAATTGTAGAGGTCCAGATTACATAAAAATAATGAGTCATAAAGATACTTCTTGATTTGTTATTCTTTGGTTTTTGGTTTTTAGTTGGTATTATGAATAACTACTTTAAATTTCAGTAATGACACATTAGACATTAATAATGGAAGAAAAGGTATTAGATATTTAAAATACTATTTATGTATGGGTTAGAATAGATTGTTTTAGATATTAGTATGTTGTATGAATTCTATGCCCTGTAAAATTATAGTATTGGTTCTACTTTTCAATTTCATAACAATTTGTTAGTCACCATTAGGGACAATATGGTGAATGAGAAGAATACTGAACTTGGATTTTGATCCAGACCAATGCTTGTATTATTGGCTGTGCAATATTTATTACTCTGAGATTCAAATCATCAATTCAGAAATGAAGACAATGATGCCTACAACTGGTCTCTAAACAGTTCCTTTACTTAGGGTCTTCTTTTTGTTTGATGTTCCTGATATGCTAGGCACTAAAAATAAAAATAAATTATGTTATATGTATTTATGAAATGAAACTCACTCTTCTTTATAATTATTGGATACTCATAAAATATCAAAATTTAAATGAAAAAAAGGTAATTCCAGGTAAACTAAATGGTTGATCACCCTATTTTATAGCACTACATAACTTCAGCCAGTTTTAATCATTGAATGATATAATCTTTTAAATATACTTTTATTTTGTTTATTTATTTTTACATGATGCTGAGGATCAAACCCAGTGCCTCACATGTACTAGGCAAATGCTCTACCATTGAGCTTTAGCCCCAGCCCAAAGGATATAATATTTTTATATGTAACAACCAATCAGAGATTCTTCTTTATTTTCACAAGTATCATTTCTAATTGCAACTTAGAATTTCACTAATCAATGAAGATTAATTCACCATTCCATTATAAAAAATAAAACAGTACAAGAAAAAGCTTCCTGAGAGCTCAAGACTTTCCATTAAATGTCTAAGATTATGTTTTAATGACTCTGGTATAAAATAAGTCACCTTAATATAAAACAAGTCTGGTAAAAAAAAAACAATCAGCCTTGTTTGAATCTAGATCATCTTGTTCTAGATCATCTACTACTTATTTATTGATTGATTCCTGGTTGAGTTCTAGAAAGATAAAATCATAATTGTAAAATTGGATTAAATGAAGTATTATAGTATTGAAGATATGAGCATATGATATACAATTATGTAAAGATATTGACAGATTCGGGGCTGGGACTATAGCTCAGTGGTAGAGTGCTTGCCTAGCATGTGTGAGGCACTGGGTTCAATCCTCAGCACCATATAAAAATAAACAAATAAAAAAAAGGCATTCTTTCCATCTCCAACTATAAAAAAAAATTTAATGAAATTGATAGGTTTTATTACATACACTTCTCACAGCTTTTACCTAGATAATATGTCCACATGCATTTTGCTTACTATTTCTCAAATCTAATGCCTTATTTCAAGTAATTGCCTATGTGGAATGCTCTCAATGCCTCTTACTGGTCTCTGAACAGTTTCTTTACTTAGAGTCTTCTTATGGGTTGATGGCTAAATTTAATTTTATTAACTAAATTATACTATGTATTGCCACACTAAAGGTTTGGAATTGTAATATTAGTGTGTCAATAATAATAGACTGAAATATGCAATATGTTTAATAAACATTCAAGCAAGTAAATAGTTTGATATAAGTATTTATTATGGTCCTTTCATTGTCTCCTTTAGCTTCTGTGCATAAAAATATCAGAGAATGCAATACACTGAACCATAATTGCTGATTTTCTTGAATGTCTCCAACACTGGTTTATAAATGCCTTTAAAGCATAAGCCATATTATTGTTTTCATTGTATTCTAAAGAACTAGCATGAAAATGATACAATATTTAGTAGTTGTCAATTAATGTTTTTTGACTTATTGAATAAAATACAGGAGCAAAGAGAAGTGATGACTAGACACAGCTAAAAGTAGTCAAGAAAAATTCACATACAGTGTTAACATTCAATGTCTCTGTGTCTCTTTTCTTCTCTCTCAAACATACCCATGCTCACATGTGCACATGCACATCCAATTTGCTTTTCTTTATTTCAATTCGCCTTTTTTTAGTTTTCCAACTTTATTTAGATAAATTTTATGGAACACTGAAGTATTTCAACCCAGTGATGTTTAATAAATTTATATAGTTATGGATCTATCACCATAATCCAGTTTTCCACAGTCCATTTATTCTATACTATCACACCATAAAGTTTCCATGTTCCCATTTGTAGTTAGTTCCAGCTCCCTCCTCAGCTTTCTGAACAATCGTTTTTCTAAAAATTCCAGGTCAGTTTAAAATACAATATGTGATTTTTGTTGGGTGGAGGCTTAGACCCTGGGAAACAGATTCAGGATCCCAGCAGGTGATAGAAGATGCAGACACTGTTGGCATGGTCGGCCAGCTTTATTTGGAGACTTCAGCAGCCTGCAGCCCTCAGCCCTAACCACCCCACCCCCCAAGTCTTTTCATAGGCCTTGATCACATGCAGGCCAACAAAGAAGGCACATTGCTAACAGGTTACACAAGTGAGCACATGCTCACAAGCATATGTTTATGACCTTGAGTACATATGCTGAATCAGGGTGTTCATGACCTTGACTACATACAAAAACAGCCTCAGTAAAGCAACCTAACTATAGCCATCTTGGGCATGCCCTACTATCCACTGCTTTAGGGTTCCTTGCCATACAATCTACACATTTGAGGTCTTCTGCAATGATCCTCAGGAAGAAGGACAGAGCCCTGTATTCACAGGCCACAACAACAAGAAATTGCAATAACAAGCAACCAGAAAACACACTCCAACATCTAGGATTACTAAAACCTCTTGACAGTTTCTCCCATATTGAAGTGGTGATCAAAGTCTTTCCCAACCACATCCAGTTGTGAAGGGACATAGTCTGCATTCATCAGGATAGCCTGGCAGTAGAACTCATAGGCACTTTGGTACATACCCAGCAGGCAGAAATATTTGCTACTTTGGCATAGGTGTGTGCCCAGTCCATGATAGTGTTATTTAGGACACACTTACAGACAAAAGGAAAAAGTAGTTATAAGCACTAGTACAGATAAATCTTGTCTATCCAGGATAATCTATGCCAGCTTTGAATTCTGGGAAAACAGTGGCTGCCTGTGCTGGCTTCCCGGGGGCAGTGATACCATACTCATACAGCTTGGTCCTGAACTTCAGCAGGCTGAGTGTGCACCAGCCCCAGAGAACTCATAATTGGCCAAAGGGAAATAACAAATGTGCCTTTAATGTTTGTGTCATGGGGCTGGGTCTATAGCTCAGTGATAGAGCGCTTGCCTCATGCATGCAAGGCACTGGGTTTGATCCTCAGCACCACATAAAAAGAAATAAATATAGGTGTCCATCTAGAACTAAAAAATTACTTAAAAATAAAACAAAGTTTGTGCCCATCTGCAGGACACAGCCAAGTCACATATACCCAAGGGGTCACTTACCAGTCATCCATGGTGTAACAAGGAGATTATACTCCAAATCTTTTCCCAGTGGGGCTAACAAAGCTACCCAATGGAGGTGAGGAGCCTTTATTGTCCAGGGCCATGTCCACTCCACAGTTTGCCCCCAATTCAATCCAGTGGGAGCAGGCAAAAGAACATTTCCTTGCTTCCCAAACTCAGGTTTAAGTACAATGTCCTGTATCAGGACTTTGTTCCCTTTTTTGCTTAATAGTACTGTGTTGTATTGATATACCATCCTTTGTCATTCACCTTAGCTTTGCAGACCTACCCCTTTTGGGAGAGTTTAACCTTTATTTGAACTCTGCCAGATTTAGTAGTAGCTCCTGGGCCTGGCCACCTTCTAGCTGCATGAGAGAGCCTTTTGATTACTCTTTCAGTGGATTTCTGGTTTTCCTACTGAGCTTTTAATTTTCAGTTAGACACTATAAGCCATTTTTTACCCTTCTCCCCAAGAGTCAACTATGTCTAATATCAAAATCTTCCTTAATCCACTGTCTTTATAGTAACTATTCCCCTGATTTTATCAAATGTCTGATACATTATCATACCTACAATTTCATTTCCTTTCATTAGAATACCACCCCAGTTCATCATGGTATATTTAACAATTTCAGTGTAACCTTGTTCTAGGATATATGTGTGCTCTACCTACCACTTGTGCTGGCATCTTCATTACCAGCTGAACAGTTAAACATCCCACCTATTATCTGCTTTCTCTGACCAATCTGGTCCAAACTATCCAAGGTGAGGTTCTTTAAGAAACACACTCTGAGTTAGAGTCTAAGTTAGTGCATAGAACGTTACTTATGGAGTGCTCTTAGCATAAACACTTGTCAGAAGGAAGAAAAAGAAGTGGGACCTGAAAGAAGGGGAGGTGGTGGTACAATGCAGTCCTAACGAAAGCCTCATACAAACTGAATAAGGAACTCTAAAGTGAAGATGGACCTACAGAGTTATCCAGAGTTGGAGAAAAGGAGGAAGACCTTTATTGCCCTCTATTGATCAATGAGAGTGACTTTGATGAAGCTAATCCCTTCACCTGAGGCAATTCTTGAAGAAAACTGGTATATTAGGGCTGTCTATCAGCACCACTAGTAGCAGCTGGGGGAATAAATCCTTCAGTCCTGAAGGGAATTCTAGGCAGTATATCACAGCATCCACCATGTAGAGCCCAAAGGATGTTCTGACTGATGATATGAGGTATATGAGACAAATTGAGGCATCAAGGATGACTCCAAGGATTTTGGCCTGACCAACTAGTAGAATGGAACTGTTGGTAACTGAGATGGCAAAGGCTGTAAGTGAACCATTTTTGAGGAGAATTTTAGGATTTTTGTTTGTATCAGGTTGTGTGTGAGGTATCCATTAAACATCTAAGTAGATATGTCAAGTTGACAGTTGTATATATAAGTCTGTCAAAAACTCAAAGTGATTTTATTAATAACTGGCAGTATTTTTTGAGTGCACTTTGCAGGTTGTTGTGTTGTTATTTTGTTTCTGTTTTCTGGTGACCTTTGAAATATTTTCAATCAACTTTCTTAGCACAAATGTCTGATGGTACTATTTATTGAAAGTTTGGAAAACTAAGAATAATTTTTTTTGGCTTCCACACTTGAATGGAAACTTAAGTATATATCATTTCCTAAGAAATGATAAACTTTTCTTGCATACTACTGTATTTTATCATGTATATGTATTTACGAGTATTTCTAGATTGCTTATCTTCATTTCAGCTATAGTATATTCTTATAGAATCCATGATTTAGTTATTGTTTGTTTACTCATCCCTGAGTACAATCAACAGTAAAAATCTGCTAATGCCCACTGAAAACATTGGATGAACTGATTGGATTTAGCTGCTTCTCAATAACTCAGGCCTTTAAGTAATTATTTATTTTCTTAAGATATTCTAAAAGTTTGATAGTATTCTTGTTTAACATTCACAATTATGCAGATTTACTTTGGATGCTTTTTAATTTTTTTTTTTATTTTTCAACAGAAGTTTTATTGAGATAATTGCAGATTCACATGCCTGTGTAAGAAATAATACAAAGAGATTCCTTGTATCTTTTGCCCAGTTTCAATCAATGGGTGGATGCTTAATATCTAAACATCTGTGAACATTTTGTTTTAATAATTCTCTGTTATAGGAGGTCACATAAAGTAATTTTCTCTTAGAATATTTTTATTTTTGGTTTAAGACAGTATTTTTGTTAAGTTATTTAGAGTAAAATTAGTAAATCTTTCAAGTCACTCATGTATTTTGTTATGCTCGAATTCGGGACCCCCAAAGACCACTAGAGACCAAGATCTATGTAAACAGCAAAGAGGTGTTTATTGCGAGCTAGCTCAGTCCTCCACACGCACACAGCAACTGGTGATGCTGAGAGGCCCCGAGCCCAGGGTTTGCAGCAGTTTTATATATTCTTTGGGGAAGGCAGGGACCCCACATACATCATAGCAACTCTTAGCAAATCATCACACACCGTGGGAAAATCATAAAACAACTCTAAAACATGATTAGCACATTCACTAGCAGGAACAAGTTGGGTAAGGGTGATTGGTTACTACAAGAGGGGGATTCATTTGAACTGATTGGTTTAAGTCATGAGGGGCATATGTGCTGAACTACATGGTTTCCCAACACGTTATCAACCACCATAAAGTACTGGGAGGGTCATCTGGCATCCCAGGTATTTTTCCTGTCTCATGCTGATTGGTGTTTGCTAGGAGGTTGCTATGGGTCCTCACCTAGCCTGACTGAGTCAGGGACACCTGGCTCCACAGATCTCTCCTGTTATTTGTAGATAGACAACTCAGCAGGGTGGGTATGGGCCTAAGAGTGCTCAGTGGGTCTTTCCAAGGACAAGGATCACGCCCCCTTCCTTGGACAGGCTTTGCTCTGAGGTAGAGGCTGGTTTTTCAATATAAATACTATTAAGGCCATCTCTGGGTATAAGGGCCTGTTTTTATTATTTTTTATTTGTTCTTTTTACTTATACATGACACTAGAGTCTATTTTGACATATTTATACAAACATGGATTACTGTTATGCTCGAATTTGGGACCCCCAAAAGACCACCAGAGACCAAGATTGATGTAAGCAGCAAAGAGGCATTTATTGCAAGCTATCTGGGTCCTCTGCGCACACAGCAACTGGTGATGCTGAGAGGCCCCGAGCCCAGGGTTTGCAGCAATTTTATACGCTCTTTGGGGAAGGCAGGGACTTCACATACATCATAGAATCTCTTAGCAAATCATCACACACTGCGGGAAAATCATAAAACAATTCTAAAACATGATTAGCACATTCACTAGCAGGAACAAGTTGGGTAAAGTTGATTGGTTAGTGCAAGAGAGGGATTCGTTTGAACTGATTGGTTTAAGCCAAGAGGGGTGTTCCTGCTGAACTACATGGTTTCCCAACACCATAAACTACTGGGAGGGTCATCTGGCATCCAAAGTATTTCCCTGTCTCATGCTGATTGGTGGTTGCTAGGAGGTTGCTATGGATCCCCACCTAGCCTGACTGAGTCCGGGACACCTGGCACAGCAGATCTCTCCTGTTATTTGTAGATAAACAACTTAGCAGGGTGGGTATGTGCCTAGGAGTGCTCTGTGGGTCTTTCCAAGGACAAGGGTCATGCCCCTTTCCTCTGACAGGCTTTACTCTGAGGTAGAGGCTGGTTTCTCATTACATCTTATTCTAATTAGGATCCCAGTGTTGTGGTTGTACATGATATAGAGATGCACTGTGGTGTATTTANGGCTTCTGAGGATGCAGTTAGTTGAAGGGACTTTGCTCCAGTATGTCTGGTGTCCTCATAAGAAGGTGTCCATGTGAAGATGTGAAGGCAGACATGCAGGGAGACGACCACATGAAGATGGAGGCAGAGAGAGTCCCTCTGCTATTGAAAAACCAGCCTCTACATCAGAGTAAAGCCTGTCCAAGGAAAGGACATGACCTTTGTCCTTGGAAAGACCCACAGAGCACTCCTAGGCACATTCCCACCCTGCTAAGTTGTTTATCTACAAATAACAGGAGAGATCCAGGTGTCCCTGACTCAGTCAGGCTAGGTGGGGGATCCATAGCAGCCCCCTAGCAGCCACCAATCAGCATGAGACAGGGAAATACCTGGGATGCCAGATGACCCTCCCAGTAGTTTATGGTGGTTGATAACGTGTTGGGAAACCATGTAGTTCAGCACGAACACCCTTCTTGGCTTAAACCAATCAACCCCTTTTGTACTGACCCATCACCCCTACCCAACTTGTTCCCGCCAGTGAATGTGCTAATCATGTTTTAGAGTTGTTATTTGATTTTCCCGCTCTGTGTGTTGATTTGCTAAGAGATGCTATGATGTATGTCCCTGCCTTCTCCAAAGAATGTATAAAACTGCTGCAAACCCTGAGCTCGGGGCCTCTCAGCATCACCAGTTGCTGTGTGTGCGCGCGGAGGATCGAGCTAGCTCGCAATAAACACCTCTTCGCTGTTTACATGGATCTTGGTCTCTGGTGGTCTTTTGGGGATCCCGAATTCGAGCATAACACTATCTACAGGTGGGAAGAGGTGACCTCTCCTACCTTTTAATCTTTTACGTTAAATATAACCTAAATGCACAACATAAAATAAGTGTCTAGTTTCAGTCACTACTAAACATGGTGAAAACTCTTATAATGAATATCTGTTACAGGAGAGAACTTTGCCAGTCACCTGAGGGGTCTTTCATTGCCTTTTTTCCTTCCCCTTCAATACTTATTGAATCTAGACATGCTCCATTTTATTGTTTTCCTCAGGACAAAGTAGGTGACACTGTGGTGTTATCCAGTCACGACTTGCTTCATCTAGAATGTCGAAGTACCCGTGTCTCCTTTTGTTTTTGTTTTTGGGCAGGGGTTGGGGGAAAGCAAAGAAGCAAAGTTTCTACAGGAACTGATCTAGGAGGGATTTGTGAATGTCACTTTCCTTTCTGTGACTGTGCCTTCCACCACTAAGGGGCACACTGATTTTAGTGTGTGTTCCTTAAAGTCCATGAAAGTGCCATCTGCTTCCTGTAAAATGGGAAAGTCCTGATGGCTGAGTCAGTGGTCTGTGGCACATGTAGAGGGAGATAGCTCCTACTCTTCTCCCTTTCAGCCTTGTAGCAGGCCAGTGCTTCTTACACCAAATCATGCCCCGCCCCAAATAGTTTTTAGTATAAAAGATTCCTAATATTATTTTGAATTGTGTCAAAAGGAATACAAAGCCCAGATACGGGTTATGGCATTAATTATTAGATCCAGAAAGGGAGAGGCTGGGTGGGTGTGGAAAAGGTCATTGGGACTTTAGACTTGAGTCAGACAGGCGGAAACATCTGTCCCTGGGGAACGGGGTGTGGAAGGGAACCAGAGCTTAATGGAGGAAATTATTCATTGCAGGGTTGTTGGGGGGGAGGGGGAGGCTGCTAGAAATCAAATCCAGAAAGCAATGTGAAATACAGTGTGGTGCATCTGTTAACACTAACTTTATCTACACAGAACAGAAAACTGGAACAACAGTCCGTTAGATATTATACAGGCTAATGTGTCTCTGAAGGTATGTAGTCCATAGTAGACATGTTGTTCCATGGTTATTAAAAACCCAGATTTCTAACTTCTTGCTTTGTTAACCTTAGCAGTGAAGTAAGGTCCTCAAGGACACCTCAAGGCCAAGATGGCTGCTGAAACTCTAGCTATCACCACCAAACCTTGGGCAAGAGGAAGCAGGAAAGGGTTAACAGGTATGATTTTCAGTAAGGTTTTTTTCCTTCTTCTTGGTACAGGGAATTGAACCCAGAGGTCCTCCACCACTGAGCTACATACCTAGCCCTATTTGTTTGTTTATTTATTTATTTATTGTTTTGAGATAGAATCTTGCGAAGCTGCTGAGGTTGTCCTCAAACTGGTGATCCTCCTGCCTCATCCTCCTGAATGGCTGGGATTACAGATGTGTGCCACCAGGCCCAGCTAGCAAGGTAGTAAGTATCCTTCCCAGGCACTACACCTGACAACTTAGGCTTCATCTAAGGCACCTAGCTGAATGGGAGGCTGGGGATAGGTCTTGGCTTCTTGGAATAAAACTGAGGTGGCTAGAGAGAATGAGCAGGAAGGTGAGGCAGATGGCAATCTTGTTGGCATATGAGTGCTGAGCTTCTAGAGCCAGATTCCTTGGATTAACATGGGCTCTGTCGCCTACCAGCTGTATGACCAATGACCAGGCAGCTAACATATCTAAGATGCAGGTCTCTCACTGAAAAGGTCGGGCGAACGTCAGAGGAAAAGACCACCAAGAGACTGTCTCATGCAACAGCAAAGGGTTTATTGGGGGTCCAGCATGCTGGGGCTCAGAGCTCACTTCAGAGGAGCAAAGAACAAAGAGCCCCGAGAACAACTTGAGCAGAGTTTATATACATTCTTTAGAGAGGGCAGGGACTTTACATACATCACAGCCTCCCTTAGCAAATCATCATATACCGCGGGAAAATCAAATAACAACTCTAAAACATGATTAGCACATTCATTGGCGGGAACAGGTCGGGAGGGGGTGATAGGTCAGTCCTAAGGAGGGGTATACATTCAAGCTGATTGGTTGAAGCCCTGAGATGTATATGTGCTGAGCTGCACGGTTTCTGGGAAGGGGTTGTTAAGTAACTAGGTGGTCAGGGAAGATTTTGACACACATTTAATGGGCGGTTCAGGGAATTGTCTTAACTGCCACAGGAATTTCAGGCTTTGAGTGTAGCTTAGAAACTTTACAATACCTGGTCCTTTACATTTTAACTCAGGCTTTGAAGCTTAGTAGCTTTACAATGCCTGGTCCTTTACATTTTACCTTCAGTTTCTTTTATTCTTTCAGTGAAAATGCAAAATATCAAAGTTTGTGAGACAGCTAAAATAGTGTTGAGAATGAAATTTGTAATACTAAATGATTACATTACAAAAATAGAAAATAAAACAATTCAAGCACCCATCTCAAGAAACTACAAAAGAACAAAATAAATCAAAAGTGATTGTAATGTTTTGAACAACCAATAAAAAAAAGAAGTATATTCACTACTAAATTAAATAATAATAATAATAATAATAATAATAAAAAGTGAATAGAAAGGAAATAATACAGAGCAAAAATCAATTAAATTGAACAACAACAAAAAAAAAGCAAAGGAGAAATGTAATAAAAACTAGTCACTGGTCCTTTGAAAATATCAATAGATGAATAAAACTCTAGCAAGACTGACAACTATAAAATGGTGAGAACAACATTTACTAATATGAGGAATAAAACAATAGATGTCATTACTATTGGATTAGGGGAAACTAAATAATGAACAAACTCTGGGCAGGATATGCATATGGGAAAGCATAAAACCCTGATGAAAGAAATCAAAGAACTGCATGAATGCAGAGACATATCATGTTCATGAATTTGCACACTGACATGTATAGTAAAAATGTTATTTCTTCCCAAATTGATGTATATATTTAGCAAAATATGTCTGTAGTTACTTCAACAACACAAAGCAAAAGAACCCCAGATACTAAATTTCCTGGTTTCCTCCACATTGCCATATCTAATGGATCTTTTCTCAGCTTATTACTTAATTAATTATGGATAGTGATCTTTAAATTATCTGATACAGTCATAGAGAACAAATGTGGTTTCTCAAATGTACCATTTTATTTTATCTATATTTTTCTCTTAGTTCCATTTTTGCTAATTCTTGACTTATATTTCATTCATTAATTTCCCAACAAATATCTTCTCTTTGCTGTTATTGTGCTAAGCAGGAAATGGACAAGATTTGTAGTATCTTTCTTAAGTTACTCATTCTGCTACAATTCACATATTTGTTTGAGAATAGTAAGAAATTCAGTTTATTTGGTCATAACTGCTTATAAAAATAGTAAATTGTATTAGTTTTTCACATAAATAAGGCCAGTAGGTTTTCAATATCTTTGGCAAATAAGTGCAGTTCAATCCTTTGTTCAATAAATACACATTGAATAGGCTGGGGGAGTAGCCCAGTGGTAGAGGGCTTGCCTAGCACGTAGGAGATCCTGGGTTCAATTCTCAGCAGCTCACACACAAAAAAATGCATTGAATAAGCAATTATGTACTATAATGTGTGAAATGCACTGAAAATATTTTCCTGTTTTTTGTTTTCATGGAGTTTAATATATGATATTGCTGAAGTTTTCAGGATTGTTTTTCTGTCTTTGATATACATGAACAATAAACCATATATGAAGAATGCTTTAAACATTTTTACATGTGGAAAAACATAGTTTTAATAGTACAGTTGCCCGATAAGTCATGTTGTACCTCAAGTGATGTCATTCAAGCAAAAAATTTGAATGAAAAATGTGCTTAAGTTGTTTTACATTGCTTTTCATCCTTGTCCATATTAAAGAATATGGATCCATATTTATCAAAGCATGTATTTTTGAGCCTCATTTTTTATAATTCAAGAATGTGTTAATTTCCAAAATTTTGATATTTAAAGATTCTTGAGAGTATTTTAATCAAGGGATAGCAGAAATGGCTGACAAAATCATAAGCTGATTTCTCTGTAGTAAAAATTATTCTCTAATTGTAAGATTCATTAAAACACCACACTGCTCACTCAGTATTATCACTTCAATTATGAATGGCCAGTTGAACTGAACATAGAAGGGCAGAATCATCTTCAAATCACCTTCTTTAATTTACCAACTAGAAATTCATTTAAGAGATAACATGTAATAATATTGTTTGAGTAGAATCATTTTTTAGGATATTAGAAATGCATTTTCCCCTCCTGGCCTATATATTTTTGTTGTGATTTATTTTGTTTTACCTTTTCTCTTGTAGACATTTGCTTAGAATGATGTGTTCCAGGATGTAATCAGAACCATCATTCATACTTCTTACCTACTGGGAGGTAGCTTTAAACTCCTCTTTAAGGTCTCATTTAGTTCTATATATTGTTAGATTTAATCATGAGTGACAGATATTTTTATTGTGAGTATTTGGGTGTGAGCATAAATTTCCCAGTTATTGTTTTTAGCTGTAGATAAATCTACTCAGAAATATTTTAAAGGCAAACTAAATATCATTAGCAATAGTGATAAAATCAAATATTTTGTAAAATAAACCAGATCATGCACTGTTTCAATATTTGGAATTCTAATGAAATAATAAGGAATTGAAAAATAAATATAAAACATTAATAATGTCTATAGCTTCATTACTTTAAGCTACTTCTACAAATGCACAATCAGGTCCCTGAATCTTTGTTATCTTAGTAATAACTTTAGGACTTGTTTATACCTATCACCAATAATTTTATTTCTCAATTTAATGTAGATAGTCTTCCAAAACTATAAGACTTTTCAATGGGATTGCTAAAGAATTATAACTGCACATTTTTCAACATTATCAAAATATTAGAAAAAAGCCATTTGCCTATATTCATTTGGCAGACCTTGTTGCATATTTAATAATCTCTGAAATTTCATATTGTGACATTTAAAATAAATGGTTCTTATAATACATAGCTAATTTTTCATCATTATCACAGCACAAACTGAGTTATCACCACTTCAAAAAGTTACCAAGACAAATTTGATTATGATATTCTAGATATGAATAATTTGTGATTGTGTTGTGGCAACATGATTTCACATAAATGATAGCTCCTGGGAATGATTTTTTTATTCTCAAGACCAAGCAATATAAACATTTTTAAAGGAATTCACAGTTAATATTTTAATAATCTATAATAAAATCAGGATTGAATATTATTGTGTGTTTTTAACATAATATGGTAATCATAGAGCTGTCCTCTGATCTAGTGAAATTACACATAAGTTTGTGTATATAAATACGTATAATTTAGTGAAATAAATATATATTTCACTCAAAGTGCCAGTTTTGAAACACTTTTACATTACTATCATTATTCATTCATACCATCAATATTTTTGCATGCCTGAAATGCACTAGGCATATTCTAGGTGTTAAAGACTCAGAAACAAAACACATATAATTCTTTGTTCTAAAGTTATATAATTATTTTAGTATATTAATATCTTCTTTATTCAAATGATTAATTACCTAGATATTATACTGGTTTGAATTTTCTTATCAGTATTGTTCTGACATCACAAAATATATTTAGGAATCACCTTAATTAATTTTAAATTACAGTGGAGTTAAATTCTTGGTTTAAAATCATTTTCCATGAAACCATCTGGACCTTTTTAATTTTCAGTGAGGCATTTTCTTAATTCTTTAAAATAAATTTGCATGATATCACCAGCTTTTTCAGATTTTCCATCTTTTCTGGGATTCATTTTATTAATTTAAATTATTTCTAGAATATATTTGATCATGATTTTCAAAGAATTTTATACAACTTATTATAAAGAACTTTGGTATGTCATTTAATTTCCTTTCTATCTTTTCTCTTAATTATAAGTTTGCTAGCATAGCATCTCATCCTTTTTCATATATTAATCTAATATCACTTAAAATATATAAAATAATTAGTTTTGAATTTTTTAACAATATTGATTTACATCTACAAAAGTTGTATTGTTACTTCTATGGGTATATTTTGCTATGTTCTTCTAAAACTGCTAACATTGAAAATGTAATGTTAACATATTATTTTTGTTTAGTACTATGCAAGTTAAGAGTATTGATCGTTTCACTGACAATAATATTATAATCATTATTTTTCTCTATATTCTGTAGTATAGATTTTTATTTATCTTCTGATCTGAAGAATGTGCAACACTGCTTTATTTGTATTCTTAAAAATGTTTTGAGATCATTTTAGATTTTTTCCCCTTAATTTTAATGTTACATCATTGTGATCAGAGAATATGGCTTTTTTTTTTTCATTCTGGAAATTTATTATGGTTTTCTGGGTGGTCTAATACTTGCTCAATTTTAGTAACTGCTTTATTTTCACTTTAATATGTTTTTGTTGTTGTTGTTATTTGTTTTTGTTGCTTATGAGGTTATATCAAGTATTATATGTCTACAGCAGGTGCCAGAGTGGACAGCTTATATCCCTCAGACTTAAAGTTTTCAGTAAGCTCCTTCAGACTTCTAACTGCCAGTGTCTGCATCTGTCTGCTACAAAGCTCCTATTGAACTATTAGAATTCTGTTCTGAGGCTGGGGATATAGTTCAGTTTGTAGAATGCTTGTGTTTTGCATGCACAAAGCCCTGGGTTTGATCCCGGGCACCACAAAACAAACAAACAAATAAACAAAAATCCTATTCTGTTCCTATGCAGCAGGCCAGATGTTCTGGTGAATTAACATAATCCCAGCCACTCCCAATGACTGCTGGGGTGGGGATATTTAGGTTTTCCATATGACTAATCAGTGGTAGGTAGCTTAATTATTCACCTTTCATTGAATGTTTTCCCTTCCTATATTAATTCTCACCTCCCCTACTTGCTCTTTGTCTTCTCTAATAAACATATTTAACTTGAATTCTTGTCTTAGGACCTGATTATGGGAGAATTCAAAATAAAATAATACCAATACAGTTTTCTGATACATTATATTGTTAACTACTCTGAAAGATTACGTGACTTATTCATTAGTTCTTTCATGGTGAGTTAGTCTGTTTTTCATTATTATTTCCTTGTTTTTGTTCTTGCAGTCTGTTTTATATTTTGCAACTCAGAACCTAAATATAATCATAAAGTTTTAACATCAATGTAGATGGTGAGCCTTATAATTATAACATGACATCCTTTTCCTTATTTAAGGATTCTACATTGCCTAGTGTTAATATCATGGCACAACTCATTTTATACATTTATTTTTAAGTCATTATAGATATAACTGTTAGATATAGTATATATTCATTATGTTATCTGCTTGGCCTTTTATCTCTAATACATCAACTTACTCCATTTCTCTTTATTGGTATACAAATGCTTGGTCTTATTTAATATTATCTTCCATCTTATTTTATGTTATACTTTATGTTCAATGCTTCCTTTGTTTTCTCTCTTCTGCTGTGGGGATTTTAAGAATGTCAGATTCTTTGTTGTAGAGTTTAGTTTAATAACCTTAGATGACAGATGATGAATTTGAAGGATAGAAAGAACCTCTCCTCTCTAGGTTGACAAGAGGTGAAAGTCCTTTCATGAAGAGAGATTAATGTGAGCCCTTGCACAGGAAGCAAGTGTTGTTCTGGAGAGAGTAGGTATAAACTGAGTACAACACTAGTCCTTTCTCTGTTACTGTCCCAGGGAGGAGGGATTACTTAAAAGAATAACACTGGAAAGGAGTACTTGTAGTTCAGTCATTTAGATTCTTCATGACTTGAAATACCTTAAAATACCAACAACCCACTTTTCCAAACCCTTTAAAAATCTTTCATTAAGTTAATTCAGATCAAATGCATGTCTTCTATTTTTGAAAACTTACTTTTGAAAAGCTTTATTTTTTTATGATTCTTGCTTTCATTTTGGAATGGGGTTGGAGGTAGAGAATGTGGATAATCATTGTCATGGTGTTTATAAAGTTACTTGTCAGCAATTGTCCAGATAATTCTAATAAAAATGATCCTGATTATATCTAACACATAGTGACTTTTTACTGTGCAACAAACATTGGTCCATATTATTTATGTATAGTAACTAATTTAACCTTCATGAGTTAAATGAAGATTATATTACATGCAACTATTAATTGTATGTTAATAGCACCATATATTTATATCTCAAATACTGAGTAGCAGAAGGCTGTGTACCAAGGGTCTCACATCTTTGAATAGTAGATCCAGATATTGAATTCATATATCATGAGACTTGGCATCTCAATGTACTCTCTTAACCAGGATACTGCACATTCTTAGAAATCATCTTTGAGGAATACTTGTGTGGGAGAGTAAGATAGAATGGATGTTTTGCCCTAGTTTTTTCCCAGTTATTACACCTAAACCCAGAGAAAATAAATGAAACAAGTAGAAGACTGAAAAGTAAAGGAATGACAGACCAATTTGAGAACTTGAGATTCAAGGAAAGACACAGAATTGAGTCTCATGGGACTTGTTTTCAGCTTCTATATAAACCAGTGTGCGTGTAGGAAAAGTTCCCAGCCAAGAAATGTCAACAGGTACAGAAAAATAAAGATTGACAATGGGGATAAAACAACAAAATAAGTATTTTCTCTCTGGCCAGAGGACTGGGAAGGCAATGATTCTCAACCGGGGGTTGAGATTTTTGTCCCCTAATGGATGTCTGTCAATGTTCAGAAACATTTGTCGTTGTTGCTTCTGGGGTAGAGGATTTCTACTGGCATCTAATGAGTAGAAGCCAGGAATGTTGCTTACTAGTAAAAAATGGACAAGACAGTCCCATGTGACAAATAATTATCTGACTCCAAATAACAGTAGTGTTAAGATTGAGAAATTTTCTTCTAGCTGGTCCATTCAGGTACCAACAAACAATGACCCTGTGGACCAAATGTGATCTATCTGTTTTGTAAATAATGTTCATGGAACATGAGTCCAGAGTTCATGGAACTCTACTTATGTATAATATATGGAGTGGAAGGGGTTGTTATGGACAGTTTTAATAAGGATTACTTTTGTTCAAAATAACAAATAAAAAATAACATTTAAAACAAAATATTCTTGCAATATATAGAAGGCAAAAAGGGACCAAGTCTTTTATTTATTTATTTAATTGTTGTTGCTGATTTCCTTCTGCTCTGGTAGTATTCCTTCCTTGATCAACAGACTCTGAAGAAAAGACATTGTGCTTCTAGTGTTCTGTTATACTTTCCCACTCGCTTGTTCTTCTGCATCTGCAGATGTACTATTTAAATAGTCTATAGGAAACAGGAATAGAACACTTCTACAAGTGGATATTTTCAAAGAAAATATTCTGTTGTCAGGAAAAATTAAATCACTTATTAAATTTATTTTCACTGGAATTATTACTTCTTCCTTATGCTCTTGTTGCAATTTCTACATAGGGTAATTTAATACTTAATATATGTGTGAACTGATAACATATTGCAAATTCCCCAACAGAGGGTATTTGCATAGTTTATGATTACTTTCTCCTCAAGATACATATTAATTAAAAAGGAGAAAATAGTAACATCACAGTTGAGAAACAAAACCAACATTACCTTAAGCAAGTGGTCAAGATTAATATCAGTAACAGCGTATTCACATAATGAACAGTTTAATGTGATGTATTGAGAAGAACTCACCTTCCTCTTGGTGGTATTCTTGGCCAAAAAATACATAATCAGAATTCATCATGAGAAACCATCACATAAATTTGAATTGAAGAACATTGAACAAAATATGTGGCCAATAGGTAGTCTTTGAAAGTATCATGGTAATGATGCTTTCCCAAGTTGGAAGACATGATAACTAAATGTAATGTGGGATCCTGGATTGGATCTTGAAAGCTAAAGACATTACTATGGCAATTGGTGATATTTGAATGAGTTTTATAGTTTAGTTAGAAGTCTCATAAAATCAGTGAAAACATCCTGGTTACATTAATAATAATCTGGTTATTTAAGATAATGATATTTGGGCAAGTTTATTAAAGGTAAAGGAACTGTGTGCACTATTTTTGCAACTTTTTTGGTTGTATTCATTGCGTTTTTACCCTTCCAATTCTAGCACAAATTGACTGTACCATAGAAATTTGAATTAATAAGTATATATTCATTACTTTAAACTCAAATTTTATTGGCCCATACTGTCATCTTTTAAATATTTGTTTTCTAATACTAGATCATGCTTTAATCACCAAAGAATCGATTGTTATTTCATCTTTTTGTATATAAACCTGAAAAAAATGCTAATGCCAAACTGTATCCACATTCATTTTTTTTTTGGTGGGGGTG
>NW_026000249.1:15932736-15951252 GCF_001458135.2 Marmota marmota marmota | reverse complement strand
TATATATATATATATAATTAAGAAACAATTTATTGTAAGACATATAATCCTCACTGGCAGTGGATCCTTTTGTCATAATTTGTTTAAATTCTTTCAATAAATCTTGTTTAATCTATTTCATAAACATTTTTTTCAGTACGCATGCACCAGGCATGGCCCATCAACTGTATTTATATCACACATACACTACCTAAAGAGAAAACAGTCAAGTAAATAAGATTTGTATAATAGATACCAATATGTACATGTTCTTGTATTAGCACATATTAATGTAACTAAATCATACATTCGACATTGTGGAAACTATCAAAGAGCTCATGAAAATTTTATCTAACAAGTCACAACCTCTGATGAAATGCCAGTGGTATTCTGAGCCCTGCAATATGTGATTATTTATACATTGGATTGCTCTTGTGATCAAAAGGCAGACTGGGTAAATCAGGGCACTCCACTACTTTTCTTCTAAATAGAACTTAAAAAGTAACAGGAGACAGAGGAGGCAGAATGGGAGAGGGATAGAGAACTAGCAAACTAACAAAGGCAAATAAATATTACAGAGCAAAGAGCCACAGAAATGAACTTAGCATTTGCAGCTTTTTTCTTGATATCCACAGATTCATGTGGTTGCTTACTTAGTGATTAGACATTAAATCAAACTGACTTTCAATAATTTCACCAGAATACAGGGAAAAGTAGAATTCAAGACTCATTTGCCAGTGTCAGTGTGGTAGAAGAGTACAAATTCTGAAGGATTTGAGTGGGCAACTGAAGACTGTCATTTAACATCTATGGTAGACATAAAATCAAACATTTTGACCAAGTACTAAAGCCCAATTATGAATCATTTGAATGCGTGATTGAATTAAGAGCCAGTGAAAATGATAGTGCTGTTAATTGCTCAGCAAGAATGAAACTAAATATGATTTACCTCTAAATTTTCATACATAATTTCTGTAATATAAATAAAAATGAACAGAATAATCATAAGGAAAAATGTGGCCAAAATTCAGCAGACACAAATATAAAAATAGATACATATGATAGCCCAGTAATAGAGCTCAGACATGCAATTTAAAATGCCTAATGTCCAAAGAAATAAAATACAAGATGGAGATAATAGCAGATAGCTGGAAATTACCAAAAAAATCATGTTTTGCTTTATATACTTTAAAGTTCTGTCATTAGGTACCAAATATTTAGGCTTCTGCTATTTGTGTTAAATGGATCCTTTAGCAATGAAACATCCTTTCCTATCTCTAATAGTATACCTTTTCTTAAAGTATATTTTGTGCGGCATTGGTGTCACCATTCCAGCTTTCTTTTGTTTACTTTGGTTTAGTTACTTATATTTTCATACTACTATTTTCAACCTAATTGTGTCTTTTAATATGCTGTGTCTCACATAAACAGCACATAATTAAGACTTGTTCTTTGTTTCAAAGTCTGACAGTCCCTGCTTTTAATTGGAATATTTAGACCTTTAAAATTTAAAGTCATTATTAATATGAGATTTTAAAATTTGACCATCTTACATTTCATTTTGTTTTTCTCTTTTTATTTCTATATTCTCCATTTTGTGTCTACTTTGACTATATTGAACATTTTTATTATTCAAATTGTCTATTTGATTTTTGTCTGTAACACTTTTTTAATTCCACACATTATTTGATGTCTTTCCTTTTGAAAGACATACTTTATGACCTCTCCCAGGATTCTGAACAAACCTTAGCAATTCCTTCATGGTTACAAGATGCAGCAGTTGTGATGCTACTTACATTCCAAGATTGGGGAAAAAAATATGCATATTACATATTCTCTTCAAGTACCCATGAAAACATCTACACATTATATTCTATGACTAGAGCAGAATTAAACTAAAAATCAGCTAGAAATTTAGTTATTTAACATTTAAAAGTATTAATTACTTATTTTTTTCAGTATTGGGGATTGAATCTGGGGTGCTTTACCACTGAGATACATTCTCAGCCTTTTTATTTTTTATTTTATTTTATTTTGGGGGAACAGGTGGGGTACCAGGGATTGACCTCAGGGGCACTCAACCACTGAGCCACATCCTCAGCCCTATTTTGTATTTTATTTAGAGACAGGATCTCACTGAGTTGCTTAGTGCCTCACTGTTGCTGAGGTTGACTTTGTTGAACTTGTGATTCTCCTGTCTCAGCCTTCTGAGCCATTGGGATTAGAGGTGTGCATCCCAGTGCCTGGCAAGACTTTTTATTTTAAAAATTAAAAACAAAATTTAAATAGGATCTCACCAAGTTCCCAGTCTGGCTTTGAACTTGGTCACCCTTCTGCCTCAGCCTCCAGAATCATTGGAATTAACAGGCATATACCACTGCACCCAGCTGTTTTCTGTTTTTGGTTTTTGTTTGTTTTTTTTCAAAAAGTGTTTGGGCTTTGTAGGTCCTTTGTACTTACATATTAATATTAGAATATTTTTGGAAATGCTTATGTAAGTGATCTGCTGACATTTTACTGGAGTATAATCTATGAATCAAATTAGAAACATTGATATCTTGATGCTAGACAATTTTCAAATGAAAAAAAAAAGTGTGTTTCACTACATTTTTAATCTTGTTTGGCCTTTCTCAGCAACATTTGTAATTTTCATTTACAGGTCTTATGTACATTTTCTACTTATTATGTAGGTATTTCTGGTTTTTTGCTGCTGTTTTAATCTCATTTGGACGGTGATTAGTGGGCTTATAGACTTGCAAATAATATGATTTTAATTAATAAAAATTGCATGAATTTCTTATGAATAACCTGTTGTTTTGAAATATGTATATGTTGTATAATGGTTAAATCAAGCTAATTAGCATATGTATTAACTCATACTTATTTTTTGTAGTGATAACCTTAGCAATTTTAAAGAATACAATAACTATAGTCACCATGTAATGCAATGTATCTCTTGAAATTATTCCTTCTATCTAAATTAAATTTTGAATCTTTGACTAACATCTCCCTCAACCCTTTGGTAACCAGTGTTCTAATCACTATTTTGATGAGTTCAACTTTTACCAGATCCTATTTATAAATGAGATTGTGTGGTATTTGTTTTTGTTTGTTTGTTTTGCATATGCCTTATTTTAGCTTAACATAATATCCTCCAATTTCATCCATGTTGTTGGAAATGATAAGATTTCCTTTAAAAAAAAAAAAACCTAAATACTATTACATTGTGTTATATATACCACCTTTTCTTTTTCCATTCACCTATTAATAAGCATTTCCATTCATCTTGGCTATTGTGAGTAACACTGTAATGAACATGGGAGTGAATTGCTTTGATATGCTAGTTTCCACTGTATATATATACCCAGTAGTGGTATTGCTGATATGGTATTTCTATTTTAAATTTTTTGGAGTATTTTTCATAGTGCAAACACTACTACTTAACATACTTCACATTGCTACCAACAGTATACAAGCATTCCCTTTACTCCACATCTTTACCAGCACTTCCTATCTTTGTCTTTTTATAATAGTCTTTTTTATTGGTTCTTTTTGGTTATATATGAGAGTAGAATTTATTTTGATATAATTATACAAGCATGGAATATTTGTTATTATTGGAATGATGAGGTGTTATTTCATTGTGGTTTTAATTTGGATTTCTATGATGATTAGTGATTTCAAACATTTTTTTCAGATACCTATTGGCCATTCATGTTTTCTTTTGAGAAATTGCTGTTCAGATCCTTTGCCTAGTTTTTAATTGGGTTATTGTTTTTTCAATAGTGATGTGAGTTTCTTATAGATTTTACATATTAACTCCTTAAAGCATGAATGGTTTCAAAATATTTGCTCACATTCCATAGGTTGTGTTTTTCCTCTATTGACTGATAATAGAACCTTTTCAGCTTAATTTAATTCCAACTTTTATTTTTTTATTTTGTTGTTTATTCTTTTGAGGTGTTATCCAAAATATTGCTTCCCAGGCCAGTGTTAGAAATTTGATCCTATGTTTTCTTCAAGTAGTTTTACAATATTAAGTCTTACATTTAATTCTTTAGTCCACTTTGAGTATGAGATAAGTGTCCAATTTCATTGTTTTGCACATGGATATGCAGTTGTGCTAACACCATTTATTGAAAAAACTCCTTTCCCCATTATGTGTTCTTAGCAATTGTTGAAAGTCAATTGATGATACATGTGTGTGATACATGTGTGGGTTGATTTCAAGGCTTCCCATTCGGTTCCAATGGCCTGTGTGTCTGTTTTTATGCCAATTCCATGCTACTTTGTTTACTACAAATTTGTGGTCAGCTAATTGAATAATATTGTATTTATTTTTGGTATTGTCTCCTTGGTTTTTCATGGTTTGTATTGCCTTACATTAATGTCTGCACATTTGAAGAAATAGGAACTTATTGCATTCTTTGTAGACTAGCTTTATATAAGAAAGTCTTTTACTAGTCAGCCATCTGGAATGATCCCAGGGCAGGTCCTTGGCATGTTGGAGTCTGAGAGTAGGCTGACCCGGTGTTTGAGCCAGCAAAAGTGGATGGACCTGGTAGCTGCATCAGAAGAATTGAGGCTAAGTTTGAAACCTGTATCAGTGGGGTCCAGCCTGAAGTCTGAGTCCACAGGAGTTTACTCAGTATTGGGATAGGTTTTAGCCTGGGTCTACAAGGGATAACTAGGCACCAGGATGAACTGGAACCACTGGAGCTTCAGTCCACAGGGGCTGGCCTGATGCTGGATTAGGCCTGGAGCCTGAATCTGTGAAGTAGTTCTGAGTACTTGGTCCATGATGATTGGCCTTGAGTCTTAATCTGCAAGAGTAGTCTTAGAATCTCTATGCATTAGGTCTGACCTGGAATTGTGATTTTCGGGGGCAACTCAAGATCTTGGGTCTGTTAGAACAGGTTGGTTCCAGAGTCTGAGGCTGTAGGAACCTCCCCAAGTCCTGTGGTTGACCTAGTGCTGAGGACATTGTATATCTTGATTCTTTAGGGGTACTCTGATGCCTTGGATTCTGGGTGCTGGCCTGTGACTGAAGCCAATGGGACTGACCCAGATGGAGTTTGGAGATTTGGGAAATAATAAGAAACTGTCAGCTAGGGCTATCCTGGAGACTGTGTGTGCTTGTGCTGTCTTGAGGCTAGGTCCACATGAGCTAGCCTGTATTCTGGGACCAAGAAGACTGGCTCCTTACCTGGGCACACAAGGATAGTCCTGAGTCTACATCCACAGGGGCCATTACAACACTGAAGTCTACTGAGACAGATCCGGACCCTGGATATACTGGATTGTAGACCTATAGGTGCTGGCCTAGAGGATCACACTACAGGAACTGACCTGGCACTGTGCAGTGTATCTGTGGGTGCCTGTCAGCTTTTTAAGACCACAGTTATTGACCTGTCTATGAGTTGGGCTGGAAGCCTGGGGCAAAAGTGGCTATCCAGGATCTGATTAGGACCAAAGCTTATATTTGCAGGAGCTGGTCTTAAAGTGGTTCTTCCAGTGCCAAATGACTAGTGCTGCCAGTGTTGGCCTGTGCTGGAAGTACTCTAGAGCCTGGGAGTACTGGGGTCTGGTAGGATCTAAGGGAAGTCCAGAGCCTGGGTCTATCAGAGTTGATCTGTCTGGGTTGCAGTGTGGAGACCAGCCTCATAGGTCTGGACCCTGAGACTGAGGGATCTGGAGTGGGCTAGAAGCCTTGTCCATGGGTATCAGCCTTGAGTCCTGAGTTGGGTATCTTGCTTGGCCCTGAGTTTTATTGGGATGATCTGGTGTTGGAATCTGAGGCAAAATCTAATGTCCTATACTCATTTCCTTCTTTTTCACCCACATGGAGGGTTTCTGTCTCCATACTATGCTGCGTAGGGCTGGTGGACATGTGTAGATAAATGTAAATCTGTCCTTCCTACCCACTTTAACAAACCTTTTCTTAGTTTTTGCTATACTCAGGTCTATAATGTCTCACCTGGTTCCTTAGCTCTGTGAAGGCATTTTGTATGTGAATAATTGTGTGATTTTATATTTCTATAGAAGTATAAGCTCTGAAGCATCATATTTCATTATTTTACTGATACTAGTCTCCAGCCTATTGATTTTTATGTACAGATCTGTATCCTATAAATTTTATAAGTTCACTTAGTAGTTCTGTTAACTTTCTTATGTATTCTTTCAGCTTTTCTATATATGCATGATAATGGCATCACTGAAAAAAAAAACATTTATAATCATCTTTTCTAATCTGTATACATTTTATTTCTTTTTGTTAAACTATCAATGACCTCCATTTCAATATTGAGTGTGATAAAACCAATATCATTGTCTTTGTTCCCAAACCTGTGGGTAATAATTCAGTCTTTCACTTTTTAATATTATACAATCTGTAGGGTTTTTAATTGATTGGTTTACTTAATTAAGATGAGGAAATTCTGTCCTATTAAGTTTGTCAAATCTCACTGACTTAGGTGGATATAAATTATTCTTCGAGATTATAACTATGACATCACCTTAAATGGTCACTGAGAATATCCTTCAGGTAGTTAAATAACACATTTATTGACTGTATTGTTATGACTAAAAGATGACATAATTGGATTTGTTTCAAGGATGGCATTTTCTCATTTTTACTCAATATGTATATTATCTATGACCACTATTGTATCTTTACATATATAAAATAGGTAAAAACTACCCTACCACAAGTTATTGCTATAATTTAATGACATGAAGTTTAGGAAAGTATTTTGCAAACCATGAGGAACTCTGGAGTCATCAAATTATTTGTTTCTATTTAGAAAATTGATGCATATTTCTCGGATATTTCTGAGTACTTTTAAGGTTTGGTTTGATTGCTATTCACAGTACTTATGCAGAATGACAGTAATTTTGGGAAAAGCACAGCTTTTTCTAAGTTGTTGAAAACTGAGTTGAACAATGTTACTGATGCATTATCAGTGGTAATAAGCAAGGCTTTCAATAGGAAGTGATAAAGTAACAAAGAAAAACCCTATATATTGTATTCAAAAGTGATATCTAAGCTCAGAAACAAAGCATTATTTTCTTCAGAAGCTTTGCAATGATATATTTTATCCTCTCTAAATTTTACCTGTCTCTAATAGTTAGCAATTATTTCCTGGGCATTCATCCTAGATTGTTGCTAAGCAATGCCTACAAGCTCATATCATCTCATTTTACCATTTGCTACATAGAATTTCTTGCATGACTCTGTGCCAAAATATTGCTTTCCATTCTAAAAATTAATAAAGTATACTTATCTTATGTAGGATTTAGTGTAGCTTTTTCCAATGTAGCACATGATTTTTAAATTTTTTCTAGTTGTAGTTGGACACAATACCTTTATTTCATTTATTTTTATGTGGTGCTGAGGATAGAATCCAGTGCTTCACACGCGTTAGGCAAGCACTCTATCACTGAGCCACAACCCCAGACCAGAATAGAGCACATTCTTTTTTCATACAAACAAAGATGTTGTGTCTGCCGAAAACTAAAAAATAAATATTAAAAAAAAATTCTCGGGCTGGGGATGTGGCTCAAGTGGTAGTGCGCTTGCCTGGCATGCGTGCGGCCTGGGTTCAATCCTCAGCACCACATACAAACAAAGATGTTGTGTCCACCGAAAACTAAAAAATAAATATTAAAAANAAAAAAAATCACCCTTTAAAAAAAATTCTCTCTCTCTCTTTAAAAAAAATATTTACTTTTTAGTTGTAGTTGGGCACAATACCTTTATTTTATTGATTTGTTTTTAATGTGGTGCTGAGCATCTAACTCAGGGCCTCACGTGCTAGGTGAGCGCTCTATGCCAGAGCCACAACCCCAGCCCTGTAGCACATTCTTTAGTGAGAAAGAATGAAATTTGTTGAGTCATTGACTTACAGAATTCACTCAATTTGTAGTTGCTTTTTTCAGTAAGTGCACACACGCACACACACATACACACACATAGACACACACACACACACACACACAAAACCGAACTAGATCTATAAAAGTAAAGAACACCACATCACAACTATGACATATGGTTCATCTGATTTGATTCAGCTCATTTCTCTAGAAGAGAGGTCTATTCATAACTGGATTTTTTTTTCCGGCTTGTTTTGAATGTACTAAAAAACCAATTATGAACACTTAAACAACATTTTCTAATATAATTTTTAGATTTATTTTCTATTTTATAAACATAAGTTTTGATTTTTTGTGAATTAACTAAACCATACAGACTTGTTGCTCCAGTGGTAATAATACTTACCTACAATCACAGCAAAAGGGTCCAAATCTTAGATGGAAGCTTAATAAGTTCTTGAGCAAATAATTAAATTTCTACAAATCTTATCTAACTTTATTGGCATGAGAGTAATTATTTTCTCATAAACCTAAGTAAATGTAAAAAAAAAATGTATGCAATCCTACAAAACAGATTTTATCATCCAGTAATCACCCAACTTATGATGATCAAGGTCTCTTCCTAGAGCAGTGTAATATCTTTTACTTTATTCCCTTTTTTACTATTAGAAGCTTTAAATGTATTTTAAATTTTACACATAATAGAATTTATTTCTGGGTTTAGTCTTCTATTTTTTAGTCTATTTATGTACCATACTTTTGTTTGTATTAAATAATAATTTTAGTATCTCTTAGTCAAGGTTCCTAGTAATCTTAATTTCTAAACTTCTGTTACGTTTCCTTTGCTCCTCATTCTTCTCTATGCATTTGAGAATGATTTAGTTTAATGAGAAAGTAATCTTACTCTGACAAAACTGCGCATTTCAAAACAGATATTTGTGGAGCAAATTGGGCAGCAGTAGAAGAAAGAGGCAATGACTCACCATGTTTTGGAAAAAAATTTTCTGGTCTTCATTTGTGTACGTGGCCTCATTCCTTACAGGAAAAAAAAAAAAACAACTTAAACAACAGAGGGGTTTCCCCCCATGTACCTGAATGACTGAAGTATTGCAGTGCTATTTTCTATGGAAAATGAATCATGTCTCATAGATGTTTAACCATTAGAAAACCAATACATGAAGACTTCTGGGTATACAAGGTTTTTGTTTTTCATGTTCAACAAAAAAACACTGATACTTATTAAAATGGAACAAAATCATTAAGTGATATCTCCCTCTGATATTGACTTAAATGCTTCCTTTTCCTCTGTTATTGAAAAAAAAGTCACCCAATTATTACTTAGCAAGTGAGACAGTATTAATGGTTTAGAAAGACATATGATAAATCAAAAGTTAATTCTGCTTGAAGAATATGATATCTGCATAAATAATTGTAATGGATATTAGAATGTGGTAAGTGCCTAAATGAAGAGTAACTAATAATTTTGGAACTTTAGAGGAAGAAGAAATAATGTCATAGATAGCAATATCATATGACTTCATAGTGGACTTGGCATCTTAGTTACACCCCTTGACTGATGGTTTTTATTTAGGGTTGGTGAGATGACATCACTGGAAGATCTAAGACAAAGCTACTAAATTGTGAATACTTTCCGCAGTCTGGCTGGGCACAAAATCACGAGCCACCACACACCTTGTAGATTCAAACAGCAACTCTTTATTCCTGAACTCACACCGGCACTCTACAAACATGTTCTGGGCAAAATCCACACACTCCACCGGGCTCTGAATCCCAAATACTCTCTGAATCCCCGGGCACGCCTGAGGCAGCAGGATACGCCCTATTCCCAGCAGGGTACACCTTAAACCTGGAACCGCCCTGGTCCTTGAGCACGGTCACCTTACATGCAATGTCACTTCAAATGACCTGGGTCATGCCATGCGTCATACCTACTTGGCAATGGCTCTCAGCAAATACTGACTATATGCTCAGGAAACTTGGTAATTTAATTTGACTATAACATAGAGTGTTAATAAAAGGTGTTGTATATACATAAAGGAGTATTACTCAGCCATAAAGAAGAATGAAATATGGCATTTGCTGTTAAATGGATGGAACAGGAGAACATCATGCTAAGTGAAAAAAACAGACTGAGAAAGTGAAATATCGAAATTTTTCAAGGGAGGAAAAAAAAGAGAGAGAGAAAGGGGGGGAAAAAGAAGAGGGAATTCCATCAAAATAGAATAAAGATTAATAGACAAGATGAAGGGGATTGAGGAGAAGGAAGGAGGGATAGAATAGAGTAAGAACAGTAGAATGAATCTAACTTTACTTTTTTTATGCGCATGCAGGAATATATCACAGTAAATCTCACCATAAAATATGGTGAGACCATAAGACATTAATTTAGGAAAGAGGCTATGAATAAATTGAAGAAAGATCAGTAGACTGGAGTGAGGAGTGCAGGGGGAGGTGCTGGGGACTGAATTAGAACAAATTATGCTTTTATAATTATGTCAAAATGTATCCTAATATTATATATAACTAAAAATAATCAATTAAAAAAAAACAGTGGGAGATAATTTTGGAAAGACAATTTGAGACCAGATGGAAGAATATCTTGAATGCCACCTATTAGATGGTGGATTTTTTTTTACTGGTATTTTGAAACCCATAAAATAAGTTTTAAAAGTATTTGGAGGAGTAGTGCTATGCTTCAGAAAGGTTACAAAACAGATTATATCTTTCTAGATTAGCAATTAAACTTTGTATTCATAGTTCCAGTGAGAGTCTACGATTGTAAAATCTGAAATCACTAGGTTCAGAAAGGTCTAGATAATGTTTTGTTAATCAATGATCAGAAAGTTCATCCACTAAGCCATTTCAACCTTTTAAATATAATGTTTGATGTCAAATTTATATTTATTTGTCTCTATTTAAAGAAAGATATTAATATTCTTTAAAAGCAGTTAGCTGAAGTATATAATCCTTGACTTCTAGGCTATTGGAATAACAAATGTGATCTAAAATATTTAAAAGATAACTAGTACATTACAATAATTTAAAAAGGCCATGTCATTTGAACATAAATTAGAGTTAAATGTGCTTCATATATTCTATTTTCCTGAATATAACTACAAATCATGTGCTTTCAAGATATCCTTGCTATTTCCAGATTAAGGAATTTAATTTAGTGTTTAGCTAATTTGGTATTTTATGTGAGATTATTAATTTTATTTAATTTTTAAAGAAAATCCATATTTGCAAAATAAATTCAGTTTGAGTTATCATGTGCATTATTTATTGAATTATTGAAACACACAGTTTATATTCATTTTGACAAACACTAAAAATGTAAATGAAATCAACTCAATAATTAACTTGAGTGCTCATGCATTTAAAGAAGTAACTAAAGAAGTAACAAAATCTAGTTATAACTGTTGGTAGTACATTACTGGAAAACAAATCAGTTCTTAGTGATATGTAATCTTGTTAAAGTGCAATAGTAATGTATAAATTTTATTAAAGCTCAATGTGTATAACATCTTAATTATAAATTTTTAGAAACTAAAATAAATGATGTATGTAACCTATAGCATAAGAATTTTAGAAACTGACAACAATCAGGCTTAGTAATTCTTAGGATATAAGGAGCTTTTCAGAGTTTAGTGTTTATTTGTTTTGCCTCTGTGAAGTTGTGGTATATTGTATACTTGACCATTGTTTTCTCCTCAGCTGAGATGCTAACATTATGGAAATATGTGAAAATCATACAGGACTTGGTAATTGATTGACTAGAATAGGTGAGAGAGAGGTATTAAGGCTGACCCCTAAATTTTGACTTGCGAACCAGAATGACTTGCTGGATGCCACTCACAGAATGGTAGTATATAAACAGGACTGAGAGATTTCCAAAAATCTCAATCTGGTGTTTTACGTATGATTTTTGAAAGACCTTTTATCCAACTTGGTAGAGATGGCAAGAATGCTATCAGATATTGAGATGTGTCATTCAGAACAGAAGTCTGTGACCAGGAGGTGTGCTTTGAGAATTATCAGTATTTAAATTAAATATTCAATTGAAATAATGGGAATAAACCAGACTTCTTCTCAAAAAGACTATGAAGAATAAGAGGAAATATTGCTGCTCTGGGATTGAGGCGTGGTATAGTTAATAATTTATTAGCCTAGTAAAGGAGATGAGACCTAGGAAGGACAACTAAAAGGTATAATGACATTTAGAAGTGTCAAATAAGGGAGAAAAATAATTTAACATATTACTGGAATTAAAAAGAGGATTGACTAATAATGAAGATAATTTATATTTATTAAGCAATTTTTTTTTTCCTGGCACTAAGTGATTTACCTAAATTGGTTCAGTAGTCTTCAAAAAATACCATGAAGCTAAGACCATTATTTTCATCTAATAGATGAGGAAAATTAGGCTTAGATAAGGTAAAATATATACCCAAATTAGCATAGGCATTAATTAGCACATGCATGATTGGAATCCAGGAAATGTGGGTCCAGAGACTATACACTTAGAGTATATGTCCTATTTTATTCAAAAAGGTCTGAAAATTATTAGTGAAGTTTTCCCTTTACTTGCAGAACAAATAGGAATTTATCAATGCAGAAAGAACTAAAGGCTAGGAAATGTGTGCTTTCTTTTGTACAAACACTTAAGTTTCCACTGAATGATAGAGTAAAATGATACTAACTTCTTTGGAGCCTCCAAATTGTAAGAGTCAGGTAAAGATGTTTGAGTGACAATTAGGAAAGTTGGTAATATCACATATGAAGTGGTTAGTTTTGACATTATGTAGAAAAATTAAACTCCATTAGTTCTTTAGGGAATTGTACTTCCTGGGAGATCTTAATTTAAGAGGTTTAAGAGAAGATACTCTCATCCTCAGCTCTACTGGAGCTACATAAACCAAGCAGATGGAAAAGAGTATCATGTTCAACTACACAAAGATTAACCGACATTGGCTTCCTTGATATATAAAATTTTATTCATAGAAAAATCTCTTCTAAATCTTCTGCCTTGCCTTACTCAGAAGGTTGATTCTCTGATACTTCCCTGATCTGTGAAAATTTTACAGTGTTAATCTTCTATACTTCCTTGCATTGTCTCACATATGAGCCTTTGGGGGACACCTAATATTTAAACCATAACAAATTTTGTAATTTAGAACACACCTAATAAATATCTTTCTAGGAAAAGAAATTTAGAAAGTGCCTCAGAATTCAGACAAAACATGAATATAGTCATGGTAAGCGTTGAAATAACCAACAACAATAACAACAAAATGGCACCAGACAAAATAGAAAAGGCTAACAAAGGCATAGCAATAAAAAAAAAAAATAGGCCCAAGTCCTGAATTTGGTGGTACACAAATGTAATTCCAGTGACTTGGGAGGCTGAGGCAAGAGGATCACAAGTTTGAGGCCTGCCTCAGCAACTTAGCAAGACTATCAACAACTTAGTGAGACCCTCATCTCAAAATTAAAATAAATAAACAAACAAATAAACAGACAGACTAGGGAAGTAGCTCAATGATAAATTGCCCCTGGGTTCAATTTCCAATAACCAAAAAACCTTAAGCCCAAATATTTGATTACTTGCATACATGGTGTTTTGCTCATTTAGCTAAACAGTTCTCACTTTTTTATTCCTCTTTTAAAAATAGCAAAATTGAATCCAAGTTAAAGTAGACATGACACTTCCTTACATTTCAGGAAGGAAAATGTGACTCCATCAATCAATCCTGCAATCCCCTGACCAAAGTTCTTTGTGTAGGAGTCAATCCCTAACTCATGTTGGGTCAATGTGAGGTTCTTTCCTTCTGTATTGGTAAAGATGGACAGGAAAGACCTAGATCATTGGTTCTCAAAATTACTGCACAATGAATCCCAAGAGGAATTTTTAAAACACCTGTTTCTCAGGTCACTACCTACATCAAGTAAATTAGAAGCTGATTTATAAAATCTATGCTTTAATTGTGTTGAAAGACTCCAAAAGAAATCCAATTGGCACACAATGTTGAAAACCCACAATTCAGAGAATAATTATTCTCAAACTTTGGCATATACAGGAGATATGCCAGGAGAATGAGTGCAGGACTTCTTAAAACCAAAATAGGTTGGCAAGTTACAATATTTTTTTTCTTTCCTGTAAGGTATAGGTATGGGATTTAGAATTTATATCTTTTTATGTGCCTAGGTATTGCTGGTTCTAGGATAAAAATTTGAGAAACACTCCTCTAGATCTAAATATGACAGTGAGAAGGGTGTTGTATTTCAGAAGGTAAGGAAATAATACAGTTTTTTTTTTCTTTTAAGGATAGAAATCTAAGGTAACTAAAGTCTTCCAGGGAGGCCTGTGTGGATGGGTCTCATGGGAATTTGCTTTACTTAGAAGTTTCTGGCTTATATATCTGCTGCTACATTGCATTTTGAGAACTACTGCTCTAGTCTGCCCTCTCTCCTTCAAATATTTTGACTGAATCTAATAGTTGGTAAATATGACTAATATTATAATAATAATAAATCATGTACCAGAAGCCATGTAGACCCTTACATTTATCATATCGTTTCAGCTCTACTACATAGGGAAGAAATTGAAATATCTCCTGTCTAACAATAAAGAAATTGAGGATGAGAATTAAAAATTTTCTTGAGGCCATAGGGCAGATATATTGCAGAACTCATATTGGAACCTAGTAAAACAAGTGTCAAAAACTGCTCTTAAGTAGGAAAAGAAGGATAAGATGAAAAGCCAGGCCCATATTGGACTGGACAGATAAACCTCTTCTAGAAATTACAATCTAAGGTCCCATTAGTAACTATGTACTACTACTGCTTTGTGCTAGCATCAAGTTTGTCCCTCTTTGATTAAGCTGTAAAATTGTTCTAATTGTGGTGCCTATAATAAAAGGTGTTCTGAGTGAAGGTGCTGTGGGCCTGACATATCCCTGAAAACCTGTATTGAATTACTTATTAAAAGCAACAATTCTTCTTATATAAGAGTTTGGCCAGAGACTCCTAAAGCCTAAAGGATAAATGTTAAGACCTTCATATTCTAAAGTGATTGCTGGACAATCTTACAAAAGAATAGGTCAGCATCTGACTCTGTAGGTATTAAGCCCATCACTAAAGCAACACAAAAAAGTTGAGTTAGAAGAAAGGAGAAAGACTATGTTAAGAGTTGCCACTTAGACAGGTTTTCTCTGCAAACTAATAGAAGAAAAATTATTTTTTCCTTGCCAAAAGCAAAATGCAAGGGACTCCATCAAGGTCAGCTCAGCAGTATACTCATTGCAAAAATAGTGAGTGGTCCTTGAATCTCTAAAGGAAAGATGTTATGCTAAAATAAACACTAGTCCAAAAATCTCTGCTTGAGAGTTGGGATACATGTTTGCATTGGAGATAAAGCATTATTAAAATTTTATCCCAGAACAACCAGGAAGTCACAAGCCCAGAGAGAATCAGAAGAAGTGTCCTAAGTGGCAGTTTCTCAAAGTTCATGAAATGATGAGACCAAATTATATGGGCTTTTTGGAAGTCCCCAAACTTCTGGTGTCAAAGGATGATCCTCTTCTGTCAAAACACATAGCAAGTGTTTTGCTTCATATGGGTTTGGTTGGATATCCACCATTAGCATACAGCATAATCACCTGCAAAGCCATTGTATAGATTCCTGGATCTCACTTTTCATTCCAGAGTTTCTGATTCAAGAGTTTGGAGAGGAGCCTGGAAATTGCATTTCTAATTAGTGTGTAGGTGATGTCGATGCTGCTGGTTTGGGGAACACATTCTGGGAACCGAAAATTGAGCATGTAGAGTTACTATTTGAAAGCAGACTCTCTGAGAATAAAAAAACACAAATAGGGAAATGTACTGATTCCCATTGGTATGTTCTGATTGCCTAGCATTGAAAAGTCAGAATAGCAGGAATCTCATCATGTGTTTTATTTTAATTAATTTATTATTATTGTTTCAGTCAGTGGATTTATTTATTTGTTTACTTTTATTTAAATTTAATTTATATTATTTGATACATAAAGATTGTACATATTTGTGGGGTACTCTGTGATACTTTGATAGATGTATACATTGTGTAATCAGGTCAAATATTTATCTCATTTATCTCTTCAAATATTCATCACTACTTTTGTATTTATCACTACTTTTTGAGATGAACAACACACAATTTCTACCTTTAGTCACTCTACTGCACAATAGGAGACCAGAAATTCTTACTCCTATCTAATCAAAACTTGGTACACATTGATCATACTTTACACAGGTCTTCTTCCCCAATACCCTTCCTATCCTCCAGTAACCATCATTCTACTCTCAATTTCTGAGACATCATTTTTTTTTGCTTTTTTCACTTTTTATTAACAAGAAAAAAGAGAAAATGTGAAAAAAATAACCTACCCAATTTCATGTATACTGTATTGTAACTCTGAAATACATAGTCCAAGACTGAAAAGAACATGAAAGTAGTTATTATGGGTATGTGATAAATAGGGTAATGGTTTTGTTTGACTGGAGGATTTTTTACATTAAGAATTATTTTTATAAATTTTAACTTGATTTAATGCTAATTCTTTTAAACTCATACTTGATTTGTAAAGATTCCACATGTGCATGAAATCACAGACACTTGTTTTTCTATGCTTGGTATATCTCAACTAATATAATGATCTACAGTTCCATTCATGTTGTCACAAATTACAGGATTTCATTCATTTTTCTAGCTCAATAATATTCCATTGTGTATATATCCCACTTTTCTTTATCCATTTATTGGTTGGTGGGCACTTATATTCTTTCCATTTCTTGGCTATTTTTGAATAATACTGAAGTGAACATGAGAGTATAAGTGTCTCTGACATACTGATTTCATTTCCTTTGGGTATATACCCAGACCTGGTTTATCCCCAAAGTTCTAGAGTCATTTCTGTTGTGTTACCTCTAGGTGATGCCTTAATCCAGGTTTGCTGCCAGTTTACTATACTGCTGTTTGTTGTTACTGGAGTATGATCTAAGCACAGGTTTTTCCCAAAGTGTACAATTTCTTCTATAGCTACTTGTTTATTTTATCTTGATAGTCTTTTCCTTATAGTTTACATTTGAAAACTTGTTTATAATATATATGTATTGAGGTTGACCTGGTCATGTTAAATTTTTCTGGTTCCCTTTGCCCTTCCCATATCTAGATATTTGTATCCTTCTCAAGATTAGGAAGTTTTCTAATATTATTTCTTTGAACAAACTTTGTAACCCTTTGGCATTCTTATGCCCCTCTTGTACCACAATAGTTCCAATATTTGCTCTCTCAATAATGTTTCAAATTTCCAGTAGAAATTATCTTCATTTTTTTTTCTTTTTTTCACCCTCTAACTATGTCGTTTTAAATAACCTGTCTTCAAGCTCACTAATCCTCTCTTTTGTTTGGTCTGTTTTGCTATTTTGTTAATTTTACTGCATATATTTTTCAGCCTAAGAAATTCTGTTTGTCTATTCTAATTGCTTCTATCACTCTTACATTTCTCTGCTAGAATATTGAATATTTCCTCTGTGTTTTCTTCAAGTTCTTTTGAGTTTCCTTTAAAACAGCTGTTTCAAATTGTCCATTTGCAAGTTTTCCCTGGTTACTCTCTGATTATTTTTGGCACCTTATCTTGAATGCTAGGTGAAGTCATGTTTTCCTGAAAGCTCTTGATGCTTGGTAGATGATGTCATCTAGCCATTGAAGGATTAGATATTTATTACAGTTTTCCTAGTCTGGCTTTGTGCCTGATTCTAAGTAGATTGCTTTTTTTTAATCACTGATACTTCTGTTGCTTTAGCACTAGGAGATGCCTTCAGTCTAGGTCTACTGCCAGTTCACTGCTTTTTGTGATGACTATTTCATCACTGGAGGGTGATCCAAGCACAGGTTTGTTCCCAGTATGCAGTTGGTATGTTGTACAGTGTGAACTAGGAGAGTACCTAAAATGGGTAATTGATTCCCCTAAGCCTCCCCCCTGGGGCTGAGATTGACCCAGATACTTCATCCACAGTAACCAACCTATGGTCAGGCACTGAAGTATTCTGCTTGTCTCTAGGCAGAATCACCATGGAGGGATCAGTTCTAGGACCCTGTGTCATGTCTGTGGCCAACAAAACCACAAATTTGTCCCATGACACTCTGAGCCCACACCCTGTCAGGACCATGACAGCAGTGGAGTAGGACCAAGGCCCAAACAGCTATGCATCACCAAATGCTGAGGTCAACTAGCAACCCATGACTACTGCAGCCAGCCACAGATGATGCTGAGAATAATAGAAGTCCAATACATTGGTGTTGTATGCCTTTGCTTGGCACTTGTGCTGTTTTATAAACTATCTTTGGGCACTAGCCTGCTTATGAACACACTACAATCTCCTCAGTATTAAGTTTTAGCAGCCCAGGACTGGCTCTGTTATAGTTTAGATATGATGCATCCCCCAAAAGCTCGTGTATGAGACAATGCAAGAAAATTAGAGGTGAAATGACTGGATTATGAGAGTTTTGACCTAATCAGTGCATTAATCTGCTGATAGATTCTAAGCAGGTGGTAACTGAGGGCAGGTATTATGTAGCTAGAGGAGGTAGGTAACTGGGGG
>NW_026000249.1:15914327-15932144 GCF_001458135.2 Marmota marmota marmota | reverse complement strand
GGGGGGGGGGGGGTATGCCTTTGGGGCATATATTTTATCCCTGATGAGCAGAACACTCTTTCAGCTTCCTGATGGCCATGTCCTGAGCTGCTTTCCTCCTCCACACCTTTCTGCCATGATGTTCTGCTCACAGACCCAGAGCAATGGAGTCAGCTATCTTTGGACTGTGACCTTTGAAACTGTAAGCCTCAAATAAACTTTTCTCATTTAAAATTGTTCTTGTCAGTTCATTCGGTCACAGAGGCAAAAAGCTGACTAAAACACTTCTAAGGCAAATTGTATACAACTACCCTGTCCTACCCTCAGTGAATAGTCTTACCCTTTTGCTCCATAATATGTTGTTCAAGGTTGGGGTAGTGTTGGTGAAGGTGGTTCCTTGACCACCAAGGTATGGTAAGTTGGATCATGCCTAAATCTCACAGCCACAAGGACTTGTGCAGTCTCAGTGGCATTGGGGCCCATGACACAGCTAGCAAATATGCAGGCTGAAACAAGAGTCCATCCCAACTAGGTGCAGACTGTGTTGGTGCTAAGGTTAGTCTATAGCCCTGTTTTTGAGAACTGGCCTGGTGATACCTGTTTCACCTATGTTTAGCAATAACTTGGCCACCAAGGCTGACACTAAGTTAGGTTATACCTGAGTCTCAAAATCCCAGTAACCTAGTCTCAAAATCACAGTAACCTGGAGAGGGTGATGAACTCTCAGCTCATTCTAAGGCTGACAATGATGTAGACCAAAATTTGAAACTGTCCTACCTGTACCCAAATCTCTGCCTAATGCTGGGGCTGGCCTAGAGGTTCATCTGCAAGCTCTAGTCTGGGTGTAGTAGCCTTTGGTTTTGCCTGGTGCTGAGTTTTACCACATCAGGCCCAGCTCTGAGCTATAAGACAAAGTTCTGTGTTAGCTTTTGTGCCCTGCTCCCCAGAGGATCGAGCCCTACTCCCCACTCTACTCTCTGAGGTGCAAGGAAGAGTGGCAGAGGTATTTAGCTACCTGGACTAACACAGTTACAGTAGCTCAGTCTGTGGGTAATTGGCCTGGTGGTAGAGTTGTGGTGCTTGCCCAGACTAAGATTTATACTGGTGGGCCTGGTACTAGGTTTCAAGTCCAAGGTCTGGTCTTAATTCTCCATCCCTTGGGCAGAATGCATTGCTCTGTGCACTGGGCTGCTTAGAGTTGGGGGAAATATGACATTAGTAACTCCTTCCTTCAAGTCTCCTTTAATGCAACTTTTCTTTTCTTTCTTTCTCCCTTTCTCTCTTTCTAATTCTTTCTTTCTTTTCCCAGCCTCAAATGTACTAGGTAAGCACTCTACCACTGAGCTAAATATCTATTCCTTTTTATTTTATTTTGAAAGAGGGTCTCACTAAGTAGCCCACACTGGCCTCAAACTTGCAATCCTTTTGTCTCAGCCTCCCCCTCCTGAATCACATCTTTTCTTTTTATTATACTACAACGAGGCACTATGGTCTCTCATCTGGCTCCCTTAGTTCTTGTGAAGGTTGTTTAATGCATGAATTGCTATTCAATTTGATGTGTCTGTGAGAAGAACTCACTGGAGGATCTTAGCTGCCATCTTGTTCTGCCTCTTTCTAAATTTTAATTTAAAAGATAATTAAATTTCAAATGAAAATATCCAAAGGGAAGCAGAATTTTAAATAAAAGTTAATTTAAATGTATATATTTAAGCCAAAATTAAATTCTTATTAAATTAATAAAGGGGTCATATCATTAAGTACATATATAAGATCCATAATGAGTTGCAAATAGCTGTCACTGAGGAAATATACAATTTTATTTTTAAAATAAGTTTGATGAAATACATTCATTAGACAGCAGTTTACAGAAATATTTTAAATTTGCAGAAAGCAATGAAGCTACTAGTGAGGATGGCTCTCACTGAATCATATGATTAATTCCTGGAAGCTGATAGATATTAATGATGCATATGAGATTTCTCAAGATTGATTAAAAGAAAGTGGTTTACGAAAAAATACTCTATTTGAATATTAAAAGATGTAAAAACAAAAATGTAGGAAATAGAAAGTTTAAAATAAACAGGTAAGTTCTATTCAATATTTTAAAAATTCTGAAAACGGTTATGGTGAAATATGCATTTCTGAATATAATTAATACCAAGAAAAATATTTATTCTCAGATACTAAGATCAGATATTAACAGTATTCTTATAACCATTTTTGGTATGGATTTATGATTGTCTTTTGGCTATTATTAGGGAACTTGATAGCCTGGCAAAGTGAACTATACTGGTAATGTGACCAATCCATGAAATATAGTACGCTTTTGGAAAGTTTAAATTCAGCACATTAGCTTTTAATCATTTGACTTAAAAATGGTATATTGTGGACATCTCTAGCTTTTTCTGCCCAGAATCATTGCCAATACATTGGAAATTGCATTTCAACTTTCATTTTGGAAACTTCCTTTCATGAAATCTAACTGATGAGGTTTCCATGATAATAAGCAAATGTTCTTCTCTACGAGGATATTATAAACCAAGTTGATTTGAAAAGGTGCCATATTCAACCACCCAATGGATTGATTGTTATTGTTCTCCTTAAAATTCTTCATTCAAAAAGCTTGAATATTAACTTTGTTAATACACTTAACAACTCATCTAAATATGCTGTCTTGTTTTCTTCCAGAAGATCCCTTTTTTTTGCTACTGTTCTCATTTATGGAAATTATAATTCTGGTTTTTGAGATTATGATGGTATGTCAAAGCAAAGTTGTATAGTCAAAAGTATATCAGCAGATCTTCGTTTCAAATTCTAAGTAACATTATGAAAAGCCAAAAGGAAAACTATTCCACATAAGTAATACTTATGTTATATGAATGGGGTGAAATGTGTTCACATCAGACATCATTATTCATTTTTTAAAATATTTTTATTGGGCTAAGGTTGTAGCTCAGAGGTAGAGCGCTTGCCTATCATGTGTGAGGCACTGGGTTCGATCCTCAGCACCATATACAAATAAAATATAGATATTGTGTCCACCTATAAGTAAAAAATAAATATTTAAAAAAATTTTATTAGTTGTTGATGGACCTTTATTTTTTTAATGTGGTTCCAAGAATCAAACCCAGTGCCTCACACATTCAAGGCAAGTACTCTACCTACCACTGAGCCCCAACCCAGCCCAACATCATTATTCATTTTGCCAGCAATTTCTCAGACCGTAGTCAAGTATGATGATTCCCTGGTACGACTCATTGAACCAAAAAATGTTTCTAAAGAGAGAAAAGTATGAAAAGTGGTTTTTTGGTACCCAAGTGTTTGTAAAAATTTTATTACCAATTGTCAAAAAAGTAGAAACATCTTAAATGTCCATTGACAGATGAATGGACAAATCATAGCAAATGCATGCAAAGGAATGGAATCCTAGTACATGCTACAACATGGAAAAATCTTGAAGACATTATAGTTTCTAATTTCATTTGTGATCTCTTTACATGATGGTCTATGTAGAGGTATGTTTTTTCTCTTTTTTAAGAATAGCATTCTCAGGTTAGTAAGGACTTTCAGATATATAGGTATATCTGGGTGGATACCAGATATAGTTAGGTAGTGAGAACTGCATTTATGAGAAGTTTTCAGGTTAGGTCCTTGTGTTGAATGGATATTATAGTTTGAAAATACCACTCTAGCTTAAATTTGCACTGAGTTTGATATTTAATTAATATGTCTAATGATGATAGCTACTATGTTACGTACCAGGTCTTTATATCATCATCTCATTTCAGGTTCACTGCATGGGGAGGTACACAAAAACCTCTCTTCTGGCAATACAAAAGCTAAGGATCAGATTTGAATAACTTCCCTGATCCAGTATAGCAAATCAGTGGAAAAACTCAGAAGGAACCCAGAAGCACCAGACTATAGTCCTTGCAGGATGAGTGGGAGGTTTCAAGACACATGGAGGTGTCAGCTCCATGTCCTCTGGGCAGGTAAACTTCTTCTTGAGAGGGAATCTGAGGCAACAGCAGTAGTACTATTTTGTGGTTGTTGTAGATCCATATTCTCAAGTGTAAGAGATAATGTAACATGCACCTTTAGTTCCTATAATTAAAGGTTTTGTAAGTGTACAAGCTGTTCATCAGATGTATCACTCAAAACCTACATGGTTCTGCATGTGGAAAGCAACATTTATCTCTTACTTGAGAGCTCCATTGATATGAGTATTGGCTTCCTTGATGCATAAAATTTGTATTTAATATTGGGGATCCATACTGTCTTAGTTTAGTTGAAATATCTCTTCTAAATCTGCAGCCTTATTTTCTTCCAGAAAGTTGATTTCTTTCTATTACCCTGATGTTAGGAAACAAAAAATACATCCTTTGAAACAAAGATGTTGTAAATGACCATGAAAACAACCGTCACACAGCAGATTACTTCAGGTTGCAGGGTGACTCACCCTGAGGTGAAGTGATAAATCCTCTAAGTACAATTAGGAATTTCACTGTTTCTAGAATTAGGAAAAACGTGATCACATGGGGTCCCATGTATTCATTATTTTTAGAGGATCACAGTACCACCCTAAGGTTTTGTGATTCCTAATGTCTCAACAGAATATTAATTTACATTAAATATTAAATTATTCAGAAAACTATGTGATAGTTACTTTGATTATTTTCTAATATTTTTTAATCAGTTTGCTTAAAATGACTTGAACTATCTGACGCTTGCAAGCCGTGTGTGGGCTAGACCTGTGGGCTTTGGGTTTCAACTTGAACTATTTGAAAAACTTAAAGTATTTGGTGTGATATTATTGTTGATAACTCATGTGAGTAAACAGTCCACAATTCAGCACATAGCATAAATTTTTTCAAGACGATATAGAATAAGCATTTATATCAATTAAAAGGTCATTGAGACTAGAATAAGAAATTCTTTCATTTTAAGAAACCGAAAAATGTGACAATTCCTATGTACATCTTTATAAATCGGGTAAAATAAGAGGTAATTTCCATGAAAATAAGTGTAGGATTCTATATCACAAATAAAAAGATAAAAACAACCATGATAATCCATGGAATTACAAACAGAAAGAGACAAACTAGATAGTAACAAAATCTAGCAACAATTTTTTTTTCAAATAATTAATTAATTTAGTGTGTGTTGTTTATTTTTATTTATTTATTTGATACCACTGATTGAAACCAGGGGCTCTTAATCACTGAGCCACATCCCCAGCCATGTTTTATTATTTGTTTTAATTTTGAGACAAGGTCTCCCTAAATTCCTGAGGGCCTCACTAAGTTTCTGAAGCTGACTTTGAATTCACCATCCTCCTGCCTCAGCCTCCGGAGCTGCTGGGATTGTAGGCATGCACCACCATGCCCTGGCTTGTTGTTTACTCTTCATGCAGTCCAGATCCTACATGTTTGATTCCCATGTTGGGTACTCGCAACCTAAACTTCATTCCTGGTATTTTAATTGAAGTTCACCACTGCTCCCATGTCAGGGGTGAGAATAGTATTGCTGCTGCTTAGGAATGACATTTTAAGAGAAACTTCTATAGCCCACCCTCTCTCCTTTGAATACTGTAGAGTGAGAACTTTGGTTAACATAACTTAAAAAGTGAGAATGCCTGGCCTCCATCAATCTGTTCTTTATTTCCTGGGGACAGATCTTGGAAGAGTTGAGACAGATAATCCATGGAGGTCAATCACAGGTATTTTCTTGAGGCTCCAGGGAGGAAAAGGTCTTTTTCCCACTGCATTTGATAATGTTGGGCAAACTGATACTAAAATAGTGTTTGACACACTTAATGCATATTACATTAGTTATAGGAGCTTGAAAATATGTTTTATTCAGGTATCATATATTAAATTATTCAGAATGTCTGACTGTAAAACCTTGTTTGGGGGTTGTGGCTCAGTGGTGGAGTGCTTGCCTAGCATGTGTGAGGTGCTGAGTTCAATCCTTAGTACCACATTAAAAAAATAAAGGTATTAAAAATACTAAAAAAAAAAAAAAAAACCAACCCAAAACCTTGTTTGACTTGTTTTAAAATTAGCCAATGAGGATTTTGTTTCAGTAAAAGAAGGATAACCAGTGGGTCAAGTGTGATCATCTTGATGCTTTGGAAAGCAATAGGATGCATGGAGGAGTTGTTAAATTCAGATTCTTGGCTGTACTCCACTCTCACAATTGTATTACATAAACCAGGATAGGTGGAGCTGAGAATTCGCATTGCTAATGAGTGTGCTGCTGCTGCTCAGGTACCATCATCAGGGACCAGCTCCTGTTTTGAAGGCGGATGTGCATATGCCAGGAGATGTTGCTCTGCACCTGATAAAGGAGGAATATAAAACGTTTTGGTTAATTATGTTTTATTTTAAAGAAAAATTTTGGCTAACTAAGCCCTTGCGGTTTTCTCTGTCTGTATGTGCAGGTAAAAAGTTGCATTTCTAAGAAGGTAACAAGCTCTACCCCTGTTTCTGCTTGGGGATAACATTTTGAACCGCTGCTCCATTTCAACACTTTACTGTGAGTCTGACTTTTGTTTTTAACTATGAGTACTAACTCACTTGAATATTAGGAAGTATAATAAGGGTTTATATTTGTTTTCTCATTATAGCTTCACTACATGTAGAAACTATTGAAGTGTCTCATCTAGATACAAAGAAAATGACCATCAGAATAAAATAACTTTCCAGAGTCTTCAGGGACGATAGAGAACAGAGCTCAGACTGGAAACAAGAGAAGCTGAAGTTCAAAACCTATACTCTTTAAGTAGGATGTGTAGGAGATCTCAAAAGAGATACAAATGTCAGCTCATGTCTTCCGGGCAGGAATCCCAAGCCATAGCAGTATGCAGCAACTACTGCTTTGTGATTTTTCCTATCCACCTCCTCTCCTGTCAGGAAAGATGTAACATTCATCTGTAATACTTAATAATGAAGGGTGTTGTGAGTTCAGGTTTTGTGTGTCAGATATATGCCTGAAAACTGTATGGTTATAGGTTGTTACAAGCCACATTTTCTCTCACATAAGTTCAGCAAGAGATTACAAAAGTTAACACCATAAATGCCAAAATTATTACCCCTACTCCAGTATGTAGTGCTGGATGAACTTGCAATAGGCAGTACACACAAAATGAGTCTATAGTCAGTGGACAAACTTCAACTGAGCAATATAGGATTGGACAAATATAGGAATGATCAAAGGAAGAAAACATATTTTAGGGAGTTTCCATCATGGCAAGCATTTTTATCTCCATTCATGAACAGAGATAAAGATTCTTATTTCTTTACCTGAAACCAGTAAAAGCATCTTAGAAGCTTTGTCCACACAAGTCTGGCTTTACTAATATTAGTTGATGTTAGCTTCCTTGATATGGAAAACCCTGTCTTTTAGAAAAGTGAATGCACATTCTCTTAGTATAGTCAAAATATCTCTTCTAAACTTGCTGCCTTCATTTGTTCCAAAATATTGATTCATTACAAATGTCCTATGTTGTTCAGACAAATTTTTTTTCTTTCAGTTGGAAAGGTAGTTGTAGAAATAGCATGGGCTCAGAAATACCAAGGTGGATTTATTTAATATAGGAAGAGAACTCTCTGGAAGTGGAGGTGAGGACTCCTTCATATATAATTAGTAATAACCATGTTATTAGATGTAGGTAAAGCATACCCACCCAAAATATCATATATTTATAAGCATGTTAGGGAACCTCAAGTTCAGCTTCAGGTGTCCAGAATCCTAGAAATTCTCAACAAAATTTGAAATAGCAGTTATACTAGCACATAATAAATTACAGTGTGTGAACAGAGATGAATTCAGCCAAAGGTAAAGGAGCATAGGGAAGGAGGAACTAGGATTAAACTTAGAGCTATTGCTCTTAATTCTCTCTTACAGATCTCTGATCTCATGTACAAAGTTTTTCCAGCCTGGAAATCTCCCCGATACTTAGTACTCTAGTCATGAATATCCATGTGATTGACTCCAGCTTAGGACTGTAAAGTCCACCTGCAAGGCAAATTGATATAACTAGCATGGTCATAGCCCCTGTCATATAAAAGCAGATATTCACTACAAATCTCATTACTTGTATGAACCATTTGGTGAATGTAAATCCTCAGGTATGGAAAGGCATTAATATGAAACAGAAATATGAAGGTATCAGTGGTTACCAGGTAGGTCCTGGTCAAGTGCTAGTCCTTAACCTTTTGAAGGGTCCTTGGAGCAAAACCTTGACCTATTATGTTGTTACCCTTTATTTACCACACTGTTTATAAATGGATAGTTATTAGCGTAGATATTCCTTTTTTGTTAGACTTTTTAAAAGATGGACACAATATCTTTATTTATTTTATTTATTTTTACGTGGTGCTGAGTACTGAACCCAGTGCTTCACATGCCTCACAAGGTGAGCACTCTACTGCTGAGCTATAACCTCAGCCTCAGCATAGGTATCTTTGATTGCTTTCTAATATTGTCATTCATGAATTCTTTGTCCAGTCAAATTGAATTAAACTTCCATGAAAAGTTTTGAACTTGAAACAGTGATAATTTTTTCATTCTTAAGAAAAATGTCAAACTTTCTGCATATAAAGCAAATTTTACATGAGAAGTAACAAAACAAATATCTGTATGAATTTGTTATTGATACCGGCATATATAAGCAATTAAAAACTATCAATAATACTATGTAACTATTTGTGTTTCAGAAGAGAACAAAAGGAAATTGCCCTAGACAAATAAATTTAGGATTTTTTCACAGACAATAACAAATATGAATGCAACCTTGATAATACCTGAAAATATAAACAGAAAATAATCAAATAAGAAAATACCAACAAATCTCATGGAAACAAAAATTTTTCCCCAAAAATAAGTAAATGTGTTTTCTTTGTTCATCACACTAATTTCCTCATTTCCTATTCTTGTTTTAGGACATTTTCACCAAAATTTCACTATAAGCATTTTAATTGGAGCTGACCAGCCCTTTGATGCCAAGGATGAGAGCACTTGGGTTTTGTCAGTCAGTTGTCTCTTCAAGGGAGAGTATGTGGAGCAGAGATGACATATGACCCATGTTAGATCAGAGGAAGTACTTCCCTGAGATTTCTGTGAAGACAAGATCTTTTCTCACTCCATGATAATGTTGAGTAAGATGAAACTAAAGCAGTGTTTATCAAACTTACCACAACTTCTCCTTGCCAATAAAGCTTAGAAACACGCATTTTCCAACTATACTAAGCTTCAAAAATTATTTGGAATTGTTGACTTGAAACTTTGTTTTCAGTAACAGAAAATTAAGGTTTTGTTTTTAAACAAGTGATTTCCTGGACAATTACTCCTCAAATTTTCCAGTAAAGATATTGAAAACAAGTGGGTCAAGGATTCTCATCATGGGTCTTTGGTAGGCATTTTGATCTATGGAGGACTTGTTACGGCCAGATTGGTAAGCCCTACCACCTATAAGATTTGAACTATGCAGGTCTGGGTAGGTGAGACTAAAAAAGTCTCACTTCAACAAATGTACAGGTGATGCTGATCAGGGAGCACCTTCAGGGAACCATTATTCTACTGTGAGAAATGATCCAAATATGACAGTGAAAAGGCAGCTCAGAAGAGGGAGAACAAGGAAGAGTATTGGCTTAATTGTCTAAGGATGGAATTCTAAGGTAACTGAGGCATCACATGTCCTATTTGTGGGTGGGTATTGGATAATATCACTGCTTCTGCTTGGGGAGAACATTCAAGAACTGCTCAGGTCCACCTGGTGTCATTTGACACTTAAGAGTGAGTGAGACCTTTGGTTAGCATAATTAACAATTAAAGCTAACTATGTTGAGACTGCATATTTATACTGGGACTGTATATTTTTCATCTCACTTCAGACTCACTACATTGGGAAGTTATTAAAACAATTCTCATCTCTGAAAAAAGAAAATTATCAAAATAAAATAAATTTCCAGAGGTCCCTGTTAGCTGATGACAAAGCTCAGATTGGAACCCAAAAATCCAAACTGTAAAATCTGTGGTATTAAGTGTGAGGGTTTTGAGGTTTCAAGTCACAAAGATGTACCAAACCCATGTCCTTCTGGGCAGGAGAAACTCTTCCTGAAAAGAAAATTCTAGGCCACAGCAGTATGCAGCCTCTAGTGCTTTGCAATTGTATCAAATCTGTCTCCTTATTACTCAGAAGGCAATATGCACCCTTAGTGAATAGTTAAAGCTATCATGAGTGACAGTACTATGGCTTTGCAGTATCCCTGAAAATCTGCATGGCACTTCATGTTCACAACTACATTTCTTTTCACATGTAAGTTCAGCCAGAGGCTCCAAAGGGAAAAACCATAAATGCCAATAAATTCTATATTCTAAAGTGAGGCACTAGATGATCTTGCAAGGGCATTGGAGCCAAATTATATTCTCAATCATTGGCCATAGTTCAACTGAGCAATATAAAATAGTTGAGAGAGTGAGAGGAGAAAAACCTATTTTGAGAGAGTTGCCATTATGGCAGACACTTCACCACACTAATGAAAGAGGAAGAAATATCCCTGACTCTAGCATCAAATCAGAGGAAATGGGCTTAGGAAATTTGCCTCATTCAAAACCAGCCTCATTGGTTTTGTATGATTGGCTTCCTTAATATGTTAAGTACTATGTTTTAAAAAAGTAGAAATCCACACTCTATGTAGTTGACATATCTCTTCAAAATGTGCTGCCTTGCTTTGTTTCTATGTTTGGTGACTTTAAAACCAGCCATAAGTTCTCAGATGCTTTAGAACGTTTCTATAGAACTCAGAAGGGCTTTTGAACTGATTTTTACAGTATATTACAACACAAAAATACTGATGAAAATAAACCCATGGAAGAGGAGCATGAGGAGGATTCCAGGAAAAACCAGGATCAAGCTTACAGATCACACACATGGGGCTTATTCTCCCAACACAAATGTTTTGCCAGTCAGGTAAGCTCTCCCAAGTCTTGGTTGTATAAGTGTGGGACATCCATATGACTGACTTCAGCTTAAGACCCTCTAGTATATCTAGAAGACAAATTGACACAGCTTAACCATAGCCCCTTTAAAAACCAACATTTGTCATAAATCACATATGTTCATTAAATTTCTGGTATGACCAAAGTATTAGGTATAAAAACCATTCTGATCAGACATAATATTCTAAGTGATCTTAGGTTACTTATAGGTGTAGATCAAAGGACGATCTTCAACTTGGAAGGGTGCAGACTTTAAGCAACCCTGGCCTTTTGAGTTAGAGGCCTTTAAAGGACAGTTCACAAATTATTATTTGAAGATTTATTAACTTTTATCCTGCATATTTTCTTAAATTATTTTGTTATGAATGAAAAGTTTTTTTTAATATTCAGTTTTTAAATTGGCTACTTTATGTATTTTAAAATTTATTCTAATAAGTTCCTATTAACTGCATTGATTTTAATGCTACATTTACACTTACATGAACAGAATTGTCATTATTTTTAAAATTGACATGAATGATATCTTAATTTTTCTACTAAAATTGACTTTACCTAATTAGAAAACTTAAGTATTAGGTGTGATAATTTTCTTCTTTCAAATTTAAATGAGAAAGATTAGACCCATTTGTACATATAAGAAATTCCCATAACAGTGTACAGGATGAGCATTTTTATTATCGAAGAGTTATTCATAACAAGATATGTAAGAAATTGAAGAACATGACAAATCTAATAGAGCTCTTTATAATTCAGAAAAAAGATGATTCTCTACAAAATAAATTTATGATTTTACATCAAATATGAGAAGAAAAGATGCATGCTACTGTGGTGAGAAGCACTGCTCTAACCCATCCTTTGTCCTTTGGCCACTTTCGAAAGAATCTAACCTTTGCTTACTGTAACTAACAATGAGAGATAACTATGTTGAATTGAATCCCCAGAGTTGTACTAAGTGCATTTCATCTCCTTTCAGCTTCAGTTCATGGAGAATTCCTTATAATGTGTGTCATTTATCCAATAAGAAAATGATGATAAGAATAAAATAACTTGCAGAGTTCTCAGATCATGAGAGGACAGAGATTGAATCAAGAAGAAGAGGATTTCAAAACCTGTGGTCTTATGCTGGATCAGTTGGAGGTTTTAAGCAACATGGAGTTGCCAGTCCCCTTGTATTTTGGAGCAGGTAGATTTCCTTGAGGGAGAATCTGAGACAACAGAAGTATTCAGCCACCACTATTATGTTACATCTTTCTGACAGTAGAGGAGGTGAATCTGTGTTGTAAGTACATATATTATGGGACAGACCTATCCCTGGAAAATCTATATGGTACAGGATGTTGTAAGCAATGTTTTCTCTCCAGTGACAGTTCAGTCAGATTCCAAAGGCCCAAACCATAATTGCCAAATAATAATAATAATAATAATAATAATAATAAATTAAAAAATAAATAAAACAAAACCACCCTAAATTCTAAAGCGAGGTGCTAGATGATCTTTCAGAAGTTCTGAACCCAAATTGCTTCTAGAGGTGTTGGCTGTAACTCAGTTGAGTGATAGAAAAGAAAAGAGTTCAGGTGATGAAAGGAAGAAAGCCCATTTTGAGTTTCCATCATGTCAGGCATTTTTCTCCATACTGATAGGAAAGGGAGAAAGATTGTTTACCCTTTTCTTAAGTGCAATAGGTTTGGAATGATTTCCCCTATTGAGAGTAGCTTGGAACCTTGTCAGTGAATCACCATGAATCACAAAAGATGAAGGTGTGTTTTCTGGGAGTCTCAGCAAAATTATTTAGATACCATTTTTTAGAGGAGGAAATGTTTATTTGTTACTCATAGTTTCAGAGGTCTTGGTCCTTAGACATCCAACCATTGCTCTGTGCCTGAGGAAAGGCAGAATATCATGGTGGAAGGGTACGGCAAAGGAAAGCAGCTGGAAATATGGTACCAGGAGGCAGATACAAAGCTGTGCTCATCAAGAACAAAATATGTACCCAAAGGTATGCCCCACAATGTCCCATGGCCTCCAGTTAATCTCTATCAGGGGAATTAATGCACTGATTAGGTTAAGGCTTTCATTACCCAATCATTTTATCTCTAAATTTTCTTGCATTATCTCATGCATGAGCTTTTGGGGGACACCTCATATCTAAACCATAACAGCTTCTTTCTGCATCAGATTCAATTGACATTCAATTGCTCTGTGATTGCTGTCTCATTAGGAGCTTTTATTTATATACATACACACACACACAAATATAAACACACACACACTAATTTAAATTGAGATAACTCCTTTAGATTTCAATTTCCTCAACTTTATATCCAATATACCTAATTGACATCCACGACATCAAACAGTAAGTTTGTGAATTGGGGGGTCTGAATTTAAAACTTCCAGTTTTAAACACACATGTAATTCAGAATAAAGGTATTAACTATTTAAAAAATAAAGAGTAGCATGGCAGTAAACTCATTGCATATATTGTGAGTGAACTTTAAATCTCTTAACACAATCTAGGCTCTCTGGAAACAAACTTGTCCAAAAATCACTACTTGTACGTTGCTTCAAAGATAACACTAGAAATTCCCTTTATTAAGATATTCTCTAAGAACAACAAGGTCACAAACCTAGAGAAAGCCAAGGGACATCCCACATGTAATGGTGTCTGCATGCAAACTCAAGTCATCTTTCTGCTCTAGAGCCTCAAAAACTTGAGTGGTCATGAGAGGATCATGTCAAAAATGCATAGTAATTGTCTGATGTAGAATTTTGGTGTCTTTAAAATACTAGTATGCTTTGTAATTGCCTGCAAGGCTTGTTAAAACAGGTATATGGAACCCCCTTTACACCCAGAATTTTTTATTCAGTAACTTTAGGATGGGGCCTGCCTGGGATTTTTCTTTTCTAACTAGTGTGTAGGTGATGTTGATGTAGTGGATTTGGAAACCACACTCTGAGAACCACTGAGTGAGCATCTAGGGCTGGCATTTAAAGGGAGATTAACTGAGAATTAAACCTACACATTTAAGTAGAGAACCTAGAGAGTCTTAGTGACAAGATATGAGTTTCTGGTGTCAGGAATGCAGACTAGCAGCAAATGTGCCATTTTATGTTTAAATTAAGGCTATTTAAATTAATCATATCTTTGGATATTTTTACTTGAAATTAAATTATTTTACCAACCTTGTAATTTAAAAAATTCAATTTGAAATGAAAGCATCCAAAGGAAATTAGAATCTTAAATTAAAAATAGTTAAAATATAGATTACTAAACTAAAATAAAATTCTAATTAAACCAATAAATTGATCATACAACTAAAAACATGGCTAAAAACTATAATTTTCTGCAACTATCTGTTGCCTGAAGCTTGGTCCTTGTCCCTGATGCCAATCCAATAATGAGGACATGGTTTTGAGAAAAAGGAAGAAGAAGGTTTATTGCTGAAACCAGAATTAGACAGGCAGATAGGCAAGGGTCAGATCCAGAGAATGGAGGAGTTGAAATATTAATTGCTTCAGAGCCCTTCCTCCACCCTTATCAAGATAAGGGTGCCCTTGCTCCAACCTGTTGCTAAGGTAACTTGTCTCAGAGATAGTCCCTTCTTACAGCAAGTTGTTAATTACACCCCCTTCCTGTTCAGATCACTTCAACTTGGCCTCTGCAGCCCATCTGCTTCTTACCTTTTGGCCATCCCACCAAGCATCTCCTAGGCCTAGTCACATATGCAGGAAGGAGAGAAATAAGGGAAAGAGAGCATGAAAACAAAGAAAGCTTAGGGCACATTTTAAAAAGGCAGAATGCCCTCACTTCTTGGGATACCCCCTTCTCCCTCCCCGGAGAACTCTACCTTACCCCTTTCTAAATAAACCGTACTTTATATGCTTGCCTCAGAGTACTTCTCTAATGTCATACCTCAACAAGTGAGGGAGCAGAACTCATCACCAGTAACCAGCTATATCATTGCTTTGCTAACGAAGGAGAAACACTGGGGACTCCAGTCCCAAAGACTATGATTCTGGCAATCAGCTGGAGCAGGGGCCTTTTAAATAGGTGATTCAAAGGCTAACACATTCCACGTGTTCTTGATTGGAGTTGTAATTCACTTGTTAATTTGGAAGTTTGGCATTTCTGAGATCTTCTGGTACCAACCCCAAAGTCTGGATTGCTTTGTTTTTAGGGTGGGTGTGTGCTGAAGGACAGATAAATCTATCTAAAATGTAGGAGAAAGGTAATCCTGTTTCCCTTGAGGCTAGGTAGGGGGAGAGATTAGGGAGGAGTAGGGAGAAAGGAAGAGAAAGAAACATGTCCATTTTAAAAATAAGTTGCGGTGACATAGCAGCAAGGATTATATTCAAAGCATAAAGAGCAGTAAGGGTTATGTTCAAAGCATAAAGTGGACCACTGTTACATATCTATTCATTAGGAAAGGCTCAAGTTTTGTGTCTTTTTTTTTCAGAAAAAAATAATAGGAATGCATAATTTTTCAGCAGTTTGTAAGGTGATCCAGAATTTTGCAGAAGAGAAATTAATCTGCCTCTTAAGGATAAGACACCCTGAATCCTATGATTAGTTACTGAAAGTTAATATACGCAAGATGTTTTAAAAAGAAATGGTTTTAATTGAAGGTATTGGAAATTGAAAATGTTTAAGAAGAAAATATATCAGAAATACAATTTTGAAAAGAAACAAAACTGATATGCACATATATATGCGGTGTTTTATCAAGGTGAAATTTTTAAATATATTTGATATTTAGAAAATGTGTGTCATCTTCAGATACTAATACCATACAATAATGTTGTTTTTATAACCATTTGTGTTATGCCTTTCTATTTGGTCACTGGTTTTATGGAACTTAATGATTTTGCCAATTGGCCCTTCAGTTAATTACTCACTGTGAAACTTCAATTTCAGCACTTTCAGTAAGTTGAGTTAAACATGGACTCTAGTTTTAACTAGAGTCATTAGTTTTAACTATTCAGAATGTCCTCCCTTATTTTCTTAATTTGCATAGCACTTTGTTTTTGAGAATTGCTCTTGTTGAAGCATTAATTGGTGAAGTTCCTGTGAAGATAATTTCATCTCCAATTTCACTGGGGCTGCATAAACTAAGCTGCTCAAAAAGAATTCCATATTCAAATATCAGATGAATTGACTGATGTTGGTTTCATTGATGTTTTGGTTTACATATTATGTGTCCTCCAAAATCTCATGTGTGAGACAATGCAAGAACATTCAGGGTTGAAATGATTGGGTATGAGAGCCTTACACCAATCAGTGAATTAACCTGATGAGGATTAACTGAGTGTAACTGAAGGTGGGTAGGGTGTGGCTGGAGGAACCCTGGGGGCGTGCCTTTGGGGTATATATTTTGTACGTTGTTATCTTCTTGACCTTCAGTAGCTTCCTGTCTCTTCACCACTCTCTTCTACTATGATGTTCTGCCTAACCTCAAGTCCCAGGGAATTCTGGCTGTCTCTGGACTGAGACTTCTGAAATCGTGAGCTCCCAAATACGCTTTTCCTCCTTAAAATTGTTCTTGTGAGGTCTTTTAGTCACAGCAGCAGAAAAGCTGACTAAAACAATTGATAAGTCCTTATTTTTTTTTAATTTGGAATACTATTAATATAGTAGAAATATGTCTTCTAAATCTGCTACCTTGCTTTCTTTCAGCAGTGCAATTCTTTGGTATTGCCCTTAAATCTGAGGAAATTCCATTACTTCTACTGGCATCATAAATTCAATACTTAATTACTGCAGTAGGAATATGTGTGAAAACATGTGTTGGTTTTAGTGAAGATAATCCTATCCCAGCTCCACCTTGGCTGCATACACCAATCTGTTCAAAATCAGTGCTTGAATGCCCTTGGAATTATTATTGTTGGCTTTGTTGACATATAGCCTTCCATTTTTACAAATTTGGAATCCTATTTCTCTAAATGTAATTGAAATATCATTCCTAAATCTCATGTCTTACTTTCTTTTAGTATGTTGATCCCCTTTTACTGACCTGATCACTAGTATTTCTGATGCTATTCTAAATAGCATGTTGAAGTTGAAACATGGGATCAAGGTTTCTTGCTGTCATGGGTGTGATGACCATAACAGATCTGTATTCTGGGTTTTGGGTGACTGGGAAATGTAGGCAAAATCCCTTCCAACAATCAATTAACAAATCTATTACCTTTCTTGGTTAAAGAGTGTAAAGTATGTTATTGGCATATTTGTAAATCCTCTGATCCCATAGATTACTGGAAAAACATTAGTTTGAACCCACTATTTGGTTTTTCAACTTTATATAGCTCAACATAATCTCAGTTGATGGAATTCTTATTATAAGTAATCCTTATTGGTAGTAAAAGTAATTTCAGTTGCCCATGTGGTTTTCTAACTTTAGATCAGTCTTAACTTACTATTTACATAGGTAAATTTTGTTTTATGTGAAATCAAGTGCAGAGTTGAAAAAAATGGATACATTGATATTTATGATTTAAAACAATTAAAATAATTTGTTTCAAAGGCATCACCAAGAAAGTGAAAAGAGATTTTGATATATTGAATCATTATTCTCAATTACCTCTAGGTGTTAAGTTAGACGCTAACCCACAATAAGGGGAGGATCGGGGAAGAATAGAAGTGTAATAGACTAGACAATGGGGAATGAAGGGAAAGGAGGGGGATAAGCAAAGGAAAGACAGTGGAATGAATCTTACATAATTTTCCCATATATATATATATATATATATATATAAATATATAAATATATATATATATAAATATATAAATATATATATAAATATATATATATAAATATATATAAATATATATATAAA
>NW_026000249.1:15904807-15910192 GCF_001458135.2 Marmota marmota marmota | reverse complement strand
ATATATAAATATATAAATATATATATAAATATATAAATATATATATAAATATATATATAAATATATATATAAATATATATATAAATATATATATATATATATATAAACAGTGAATTCCACTACCATGTAGAAAAGTGACTCTAATTAGAATAAGATATATTCCATGCTTATATAATTATATCAAAATGGATTTGGCAGTCATATATAAGTAAAAAGAACCAATAATTTTTTAAAAAAAAAGAAAGTGAAAAGACATTTCACAAACCCGAAGAAAATGTTTGCAATATCCCACACTTTTGAATTTGATTTTTATTAGTCACTGAAAGAGTCTTTTGTACCCTGTCTGTTATAAGCTGAACTGTTTACCCACCCCAATTCATATGTTGATGCCCTAATACTCTGATGTGAATATTTGGAGTTAAGACCTTTAAAAAGATAATTAAGGTCAAAGGAGGCGGGTGGTAAGAGTGGGGCCCTAATTTGATAGGAGAGTGTACTTAATAAAAGAAAACACCAGACCTCTCCCCTTTCTATCTTTGTGCACAGAAGAAAAGCCACATGAGAACACTGTAATGTGGTTTCGAGGCCTCCCCAAGAACCAACTATGGTGCTGTCTTGATCTTTGACTTCCAAATACCAAACTTTGAAAAATAATGTTTTTTTTAACTACCCTGTCTGTGGAATTTTGTTATAGCAGCCTGAGCAGACTAGTGTATGGGAGAATGTTTGATGTAGTTGACAAATTAGATATTCTAAGTAATCAATGATAGACCACATTAACATTAGGCAAAATATCAATGAATCTTTAAAATTCCTGTGAATTCTGTCTCTTAATCAGTAGTCTTTTCATGAACTTTTGCTCTATCATATTTCCACAGTAAAGTCTACAATTGCCTATCTTTTGTGCTATTAAGATACCTTCATATCTGCTATACTACATTGATCCATTTTACATCATGATCCTCACATTGTAATTTAAATAACTTTAAAACAAAAAATCTGATGCATTGATACTCTGCTTCAAAGTCTATCTACTCATCCAGTTCATTATTATGTTTATTATCTGCCTTTCCTCAAATCTCTGCATTATATTTTCACTTTCTCCCTAAGGGACTCAGTTTACATTAAATGAAACAAGCAAAATAAATAGAAGTTAAATGGCAATAGTTCATGTTGTAAGTGGTGATGTGAAATACAATATGGAAAGAAGTACTGAATTTCAGAGTTCTTTGAAAAAAGGAAGGCTAAGATACTCCTACCTAGATGGGAAAGGAAGGTCATCAGATTTTATTTTTCGCTGTAACCTTCTTAAGGTAAGGTGTGTTTCTCAGTCATATTCACATTTTTGGCTTCTAAGACAATGTCTGTCTCAATAAATGCACTTATTAATAAAGATTAAGGAGCTGACATTTCCATTTAAAAAACACCTAGGAAATTCAAGGGTATAGTTAAGAGAAAGGTGAAAGTCTGACTCCATTTTTACAAAGAGCAGAAGATATTTTTTCCCCTAAATTCATGACTATAGCTAAGTTGATTGATCCTCATTAATGTGTATTTTCCCAATTCCTCTGTTCTCATTCAAATGTTTTGATATTTATTACATTTAATTCTGCCTTTAGGTAAAATTATGGTCCTCCTATAACAATAATTTCTGAATGAATGGTACTAAGTTATCTAAAAATCTCTGCCCTAGAGTTCAGAATTTAATAGTATTGCATATTTACAGAATAGGATGCAAAAACAAATTTTTGACAATTTTTATTACATCAAAGGTAAAGATTTCTGTTCATTGACAGCAATCATGGATTACATTTTTGAAAAATGATTGAATAGATGTTTATAATCTCTACAGCAGACAAGTAATTAGAATCTAAATTATATAAGAAAATGCTACACACCAGGTGTGATGGTGCATGCCTATAACCCCAGTGGCTTGGGAGACTGAGGCAGGAGGATCATGAGTTTAAATCCACCCTCAGCAACTTAGTGAGACTCTGTCTCAAAAAAAAAAAAAAGATAAAAGTTAAAATGGCTGGGGATGTGGCTCAGAAGTTAAGCACCTCTATTTTCAATTCCTGGTACAAAAAAAAAGGCTACAAATCAACAAGAAAAACAATCTCCAATAAATAAGTGAACAATTTACAGGCGACTTCATAAAGCTGCTCAAAGTGACATTAATTAAATCATTACCAAATCAGTAGTAATTTGTAATGGATTGACAACATTTAGAAAAGTGAACAATGGCCCATTTTGGTGAACAAGTGGAAGGAACAATGTCCTACTAGGATGATCTTTCTGGTGAACATTAAACTCTGCATTGTCAATTGAATGTGAACTATGATCTACCCATTCAACTCCTACCTATATTTCCAAGAAAAACTCTTATGTCCATAGGGACTATGCAAGATGATGACATTGCATAATTATTTGTACAATAATGAAAGCTACCTGGATATGCCTGACTGGAAGACAATATAATAAAAAAATCTTTAGGAAATAATTGAACATTGTGCAGTAGCTAGAAAACCTGATTTGAAATGCTTATAACAATGCAGACGAATCATAAAAATATACCTCACTGAAAAATACCATTTATATAAATTAAAATATATACTTAGAATAATACATCTGTTGGAGTCAAAAGTTAAACATGAAATATATTAGAATTGATGAGGAAAGGAAGAATCAGATTCAGTCTTGGGATGTAAGTGCATTTATTTTTAATCTTTCTCTGATATAAGGAGGCTAATTCATAGTGGGGTAGGGAAGGGGAGCCTGGGAGCATTAGAGGAACTCTAGATAGGGCAAAGGGGTGGGAGGGGAAAGAAGGCGTTATGGGAGTAGAAAAGATGGTGGAATGAGATGAACATCATTACCCTAAGTACATGTATGAAGACATGAATGGTTTGAATATACTTTGCATACAACCATAGATATGAAAAAATGTTCTCTATATGTGTGATATGAATTTTAATGCATTCTGCTGTCATATATAACAAATTAGAATAAAAATTTTTAAAAATTCATTTTAATTGACACAAATATAAAAGTTGTACATATTAATAGGTTACCATGTAATGTTCAGTACATGTATACACTACATAATGTTTAAATCAGGTTAGACATATTTAGCTCGTCTAAGCATTGTCATTTCTTTGATGAAATTTTTCAGTGTCCTTAATCTCTCTTCTGAAATATATGATACATTGTGTTCTACTGCTAACATACTGTGCAGTAGTACTCCAAAGCTTCTTACCAATCTACTTGAAAGTTAGGACACATCAATCAATGTTTTCACACCCCCTCTACCTCTCTCCAGAGGCCTCTGATAACCACCATTCTACTCCCAACTTCTAAGAGATCAAATTTTCTAGGTTCCACATGAGTGAGCTCATTTATTACTAGTCTTTCTGTGCCTGACTTATTTCAGTCAACAGAATGGTCTCCAGTTCCATCCAGGTTGTCAAAAGTGACAGAACTCCATTATTCTTATATTTGAATAATATTTTATTGTATATGTACAGCACATTTTCTTTATTCATCAGTTGATGGACATATAGGTTTTCATTTTTTAGCTATTATGAATGAACATGGCATACTTTGGATATATACCCAGAAATGGGATTGTTGGATCACATGGTAGTTTTATTAATTTTTTTAGGAACCTCCATATTATTTTCCACAACCGCTATATTAATTTAATTCCCTCCAAATTTGTATGAGGGCCCCCTTAACTCTACATCCTCAGCAGCACTTGTTAACGTTAGTATTTTTAATAATAGCCATTCTTACTAAGGTGAGGTGATATGTCATTAGGTTTTGATTTATACTTCCCCGATTATTAGTCATGTTGAACAAGTTTTCATGTATCTATTGGCAATTTGTTATGTCTTGTTTAGAGAAAAGCCTATGTAGGTCTTTTGGCTATTTTTAAATTAGTCTTTTTTTTTCCTTTTGAAATTTTAGAGTTCTTTGTGAATTCTGGCTATCACACCATTAATTAGATATATACATTAAAAACACTTTATCTTATTCTGTAGGAGAAAAGTATATATCACATTGATTTGTATATAATATATCATTCTTCTTTCTGTATTCTGATTATTCTTTCCTTTGCTATTCAGAAGCTTTTTGGCTTATTGTAATCCTATTTGTTTGTTTGCTTGCTTTTGTTTCCTATGCTTTTGGGGTCCTGTCCAAAATATCCTTGTCCATTCCAATGTACTGAAGCATTTCACCTAGTTTTCCTCTAGTAGTTTTATAAATTCAAGTCTTAAATATAAGTATTTTATCCATTTCAGTTTTCTTTTTGAAACTGTTGAGAGATAATGCTCCACGTTCATTCTCCTACATGTGGCTATTCAATTTTCCCAGCACCATTTATTGAAAAGATTCTTTTCTCCAACAAACATTATTAGCACCTTTGTCAAAAATCATTTGATTGTAGAGACCAGGGATTGTTTCTATTAGGGTCTGTATTCTATTCCATTGGCCTATGAGACTGTTTTTAAGCCATTATCATGTAATTTTGAATACACAGCTTTTGTAGTATGTTTTGAAGTCAGGTGATACAATGCCTGCTGCTTTGTTCTTTTGCTTAAGATAGCTTTCGCTATTTAGGTTATTTTGTGATTCTGTAAGTATTTTAGGGTTTTTTTCTAGTTCTGTGAAGAATACCATTGGTATTTTCATAGGGATGCAATCCCTATTGAATTGAATCTGTAAATTGTTTTATCAGTGTTTTATAATTTTCATTGTAGTGAACATTCACATGTTGGGTTAAATTTATTCCTAGGTATTTTAAATTTATTCCTAGGTATTTTATTTTATTATTTATTTATTTTTTTATGCATAATAGTGAAACTTTACTTGATTCAATTTAGTTGAGACAGTGTTGAATGTCAATTTACTTTCAATCATATGAGTCAAATAATAGCAGCATTAGAGAAACTTTAGAAAATTAATTTAAAAAGAAAAAAGAAAGTCACTGGTGGCCCCACAGTCTTAGCACAACAATTATTATTTTAAAAAAATATCTTTCTGATTATTTCACATATTTTTACAGTTGTAATCAACATATACATGCCATTTCATATCATTTTCATTTCATATCATATTATATTAAATGAATTTTTATTTTTATTTTATTTTTTTATTGGTTGTTCAAAACATTACAAAGCTCATGATATATCATCTTTCATACATTTGACTCAATTGGGTTAAGAATTCCCATTTTTACCCCAAATACAAATTGCAGAGTCACATTGGTTACACACTCACATTTTTACATAATGGCATATTAGTGACTGTTGTATTCTGCAACCTTTCCTATCCCCTACTATCCCCCCTCCCCTCCCCTCCCATCTTCCCTCTCTACCTCATCTG
>NW_026000249.1:15899900-15904218 GCF_001458135.2 Marmota marmota marmota | reverse complement strand
GGGGTGTCGGAATTGGGGGGTGGGACTGGACTGTCTCTGGTTGGTTTCAGCTCCCAGTCGCCGGCGGGCGGGCAGACTCCAGCCTCCTAGTCGCGCGGGCAGCCGGCGGGTGATCTGTTGCCGGCGGCCGTGCGGTCTTCAGCCGCCCAGTCACAGGGGCACTGGGCCGGCTGTTGCTGGTGGGCGGGCGATCTCTAGCCGCCCAAGATTGCTTTCTTGATTTCTACTTGAGATAACTCACTGTTAGCATATAACAACATTACTAATTTTTGTATGTTGAGTTCATATCCTGTAACATTGCTAAATTTATTTGTTCTAATAGTTTTTTTGGTGGAGTCTTTGGGGTTTTCTATATATAAGATCATGTCATATGAAAACAGCAACAATTTGACTTCTTTTCCAATTTGAATGCTATTTATGTATTTATGTCTTTTTCTGTCTAATTGTTCTGGCCAGGACTTCCAGTACCATGTTGAGTAAAATGGTGAAAGTGAGGATCCTTGTCTAATTGTAGATCTTACAGGAGAAGCTTATAGCTTTTCCACATTCAGTATAATGTTAGCTATTGTCAATTCCAACTGACCTTTATTATGTTGAGGTATGTGTCTTGTATGCCTAATTTGTTCAACCTTCTTATCATTGAGGGATGTTGAATCTTATCTGCATCAATTGAGATGATCTTATTGTTTTAGTCCTTCATTCTCTTGATATAGTGGTATTACATTTATTAATTTGCATATATTGCATTGTTTTTACATATCTGGGATAAATCCTATTTGCTTATGATGAATGCATTGGGTTTTTTTAGAAATTAAAATTTTGGAGCTGGGATGTAGCTCAGTGACAAAGTGTCTGCCTTGCATTCACAAAGCCCCGGGTTTGATCCCCAGTTCCAAAAAATAAAAAAGAAAAAATAAATTAAAATTTTGCTTCATTTATTTAACAAAGCGATAAATACACTTTTTAATGTGCTGTTGGATGCAGTTTGCTAGTGTTTTGTTGAGGATTTTACATCTAGGTTCATCAAAGATTTCAGACTTTTTCACAAAAATTATTTTATTGTATCCTATTGTGTCCTGGTATCAGGGTCATGCTATATGCTACACTCAGAATGTGTTTGGGAAATATCCTTCCTCTCCTATGTTTTGGAATAATATAAGAATTCATGTTAGTTCTTCTTCAAATGTTTGGTAGAATTCAGTAGTGAAGTTATCTGCTTTGGTGTTTTCTCTGATGGGAACCATTCACCCCCCTGGGGTTTTTAACTGATTCAATCCCAGAACTTGTTACTGGTCTATCATAGTTTTCTATTTCTTCATGATTCAGTCTTCATAAGGTATGTGTGTCTGGGTATTTGTCCATTTCTTCTAGATTATCAAATATACTGGCATATAGTTACTCATAATAATCTTCAATCGTCTTTAGCTAAGGGTTTGTGTTTTTGCCTATCTTTCTGAGGAAATCGTTTCATCCATATTCATGCTCTTTTTAATGTCTCCATTTCCTTTATGTCATCTCTGATTTTATTCCTTCCCTCTACTAATTTGGGGTTTCATTTGTTCTTGTTTTTCTAGTTTCTAGAGATTCTGTGATAGGTTAATTGAGATATTTGTACTTTTTGATGTGCATTTTGATTTGGTATAAACTTGCAGTACTGCTTTTGCTATATTCCATGTGTTTTGCTATGTTGTTTCTTCATTTTAATTTGTTCCAATAAATTTCTTAATTTCCCATTTTGATTTCTTCTTTGATTCATTGGTTGTTAAAAGTAAATTCTTTGAATAGTTTCCAAAGCTTTGCTTTTCATTGATATTTAACTTTATTTTATAAGGTCAGAAAAGATACTTGATATGACTTCCATTTTTAAAAAATTTGTTGAGTCTTGTGTTGAGGTCTCTTATGTCATCTATGTTGGAGAATATTGCATGTACTAGTGAGAAAATGTGTATTTAGCAGCTGTTAGATGGAATGTTTCTGTAGATATCTGTTAGATATGGTCTAGGGTGCAAGTTATTCAACTATTTTATTTTTTGATTTTTTTTTTTGTCTGATCTGTCCATTGGGTCAGATCAGACAAAAAGTGGGGTGAAAACATTACCAACTATTGTTGTATCATGGTTTGTATGTCTCTTTAGGGTATATTGATCTTCCCTTTATTGTTTGGGTGCTGTGATATTGGGTGCATATTTAGAATTGTTATTTTTTCTTGCTGAATTAACCCATTTCTCAATATATAATAACCTTCATGTGTTTTTACTTTTTTGATTTAAAGCCTATTTTATCTGATATATACAGCTACCCCAGCTTTTTCTTTTTCTTTTCTTTTTTTTTTTTACAGGGGAGGGGGCTTGCATTTGCATGGAATAATTATCCCATCCATTCACATTCAGTCTGTGTGTCTTTATAGGTTAAGTGATTTTCTTATAAGCACACATAGTTATCATAGTTGTGTCTTGCTTTTTTATCCATTCAGTTACTATATCTTTAATTAGAGTTTTTAATCAGTTTACATTCAAGATAATTACTGATATATAAAATCTTATTAAAAGCTATTATGAGCCGAGTGAGGTGGCGCACACCTGTAAACCCAGTGGCTTGGGAGGCTGAGACAGGAGGATGGAGAGTTCAAAGCCAGCCTCAGCAATTTAGCGAGCCCCTAAGCAACTCAGTGAGACCCTGTCTCTAAATAAAATATAAAATAGGGCTGGGGATATGACTCAGTGGTTGAGTGCTTTTGAGTTCAATCCCCAGTATATCCCCTCCCCCCCAAAAAAGCTATTATGTAATAGGGATTTTTGTTTGTTTTTAGTTTTATTATAAATCCTTTCTCCATTTCTTGCAGTTTTGTGGTTAAGTGAATTACTTTTTTATTGTTTTGATTCCTTGCTTAGTATTTTTGGTTTATCTTTTATATATTTTTACTTCATGGTTTCCACAAGGCTTACAGTAAATATCTTTTGATTATAACAAGCTACTTTGAATCGACAGCAATTTAACATGATCACAAAATAATAGTATGAAACAATAAAAAGAATAAGGGAAATATAGTAATAAGAAAACTCTCCATTCCTTCACACATTTTGAATTTTTGATACCCTATTTCATGCCTTTCTTTTTTTCCTATTGATTAACATGTCAATGTAGCTATTATTTTCAAGTGTTCTGTTTTTTTTTGGCTTCATACTAAAGATATGAATGATTTGTGCACCACACTTACAATATTTTTGTACACTGCATTTGTTTTTATACTTATTCTTACTAGTGAATTTTATAACTTCTCATGTTTTCTTAATCATTAACATCTTTATTTTAGTACAAAGAACTTCCTTTGCATTTCTTGCAGGACAGGCCTAGTGAAGATGTATTCTTAGCTTTTGTTTTTCTAGGAATGTCCTTATCTGTCCTTCATTTCTAAAGGATAGCTTTGCTAGGTACAGTATTCTCAGTTGACATTTTTTCCCTTCAGTACTGTGCAAGGTTACTCTCTCATGGCCTGTAAGGTTTCTGATGAGAAATCTGTCATTCAAACTGGGGCAGCCCTACATGTTGTTTCATTCTCATCTTGAGAATATGGTCCTCATCTTTCAACTTTGAGAGCTTTATTATAAGATATCTTGTGGTAGACTTGGTTGAGTTAAATCTGAGTGGTGACCTTTAACCTTCCTCTAACTGCATATCTGTATCTTTCTGTAGGTTTGGGAATTTTTCTGTTATTATATTTTTCTGTTCCTTTGACATTCTCAAGTCCTTCCTGAACTCCAATAACTAAAATTCTTTGTTTTTTCTCCCCCAACTCTAAATTTTCAAATACCTTAAAAATATATATGTATATATTATATATTAATATATATTTAATATATATTTTAATATATATTTTAATATATATTAAATATATTTAATATATATTTTTATTATATATATATATAATTTTAGTTGTAGATGGACACAATACCTTTATTTTACTTTTTATGTGGTGCTGAGGATCGAACCCAGTGCCTTCCACATGCAAGGTGAGTGCTCTACCACTGAGCCACCACCCCAGCCCCTGAAACAGCTGTTTGAAGGAAACACAATGAGTTTCAAGAAAAGTTTCCATATTTTAACAGATAAATGTAACAAAGGGGTGGAAATGATTTTTAAAATCAAGCAGAATTTCTGGAGTTGAAAAATAACACTCAGCAATTAAAAATGCTGCAGAAGGCATGGATAGAAAGGATACATGAAACAGAAGAAAGCATTAGTGAGCTTAATGAAAAGTATCTGAGGGGCTGGGGATGTAGCTCAGTGGTAGAGCACTCACCTTGCATGTGGAAGGCAC
>NW_026000249.1:15870142-15895546 GCF_001458135.2 Marmota marmota marmota | reverse complement strand
AATACCTTTATTTTACTTTTTATGTGGTGCTGAGGATCGAACCCAGTGCCTTCCACATGCAAGGTGCTGGGTTTGATCCTCAGCACCACAGAAAAATAAATACATAAATAAAGAATAAAAGCATAAACAAAACAACAACAATAACAACAACAACAAAACACAGCTGTTTCAAATACTCTGAACATTTCCTCATGCTGATAACTGCCTAGTGTAGGGGTTCTGTGTTTGGGAATGGGGTCCCTGATGACTTCATGGCTATGGCATGCTTGATGCCTGGGAAAGTTTCTGTGCAAAGGCATAGGATACCCAGTTGCTATGGTAATGCCCTCCATGCTAGAGTTTTATCAGCTTCGATATAACTCCTGGGAATAAAGGAACTTGCTTGCTTGATAACTACAATGTTTCACCAAACTCCGGAGCTGCCTACCTGGCTGTACTCAAATGTTTTTTGCACTGCTTACATGAACTTCAAAAGCATGCATTATTGAATGAATAAATATATATTAAAGAGGACCAGTCTAATGCACTATACTGAGCACTGGTGACTCTGAATTCTGGTCCTGACTTGAGAATAGTAGAGCAGAGTATAAGAAAAATGGCTACAAAAAATTTATATCATGTTGGGCCCAGAAAAGAAGTTCTTCCCATTTGAAGTTCTTCCCATTTGACCTAACTCCAAACTGATATGTAATAAGCCAAAAGAATAGAACTAAAATTTTTATTCAGTTTATGGGCATGCAGATGATGGCTGTAAAATTGATATGCATTATTATTTACCTTGACTCCAAGTCAGTCATTCTTAATTGGGACAATTTTGTTCCCCAGCAAACACTTGACAATGTCTGAAGACATTTTTATCTGTCTTAACTTGCTGCAGAATGCTACTTGTATCTAGAAGGTAGAGCCCAGTATATTATCATCCTATAATACACAGGACCACCTCAACAACAAAGAATTCTTTGACCTAATATGTCCATGGTGTCAAAATGAAGAAATCCTATCCCATGATAAAAGGCTAAGTTAATCAAATGTGTTCTTACTGCTCACATATCTCTGAATGCCAAACTTCACCTCCTTTGTACTTGCCTGGAATGTTCTAAAGATATTCACATGGTTCTTGCTCTCTTCTCTTTCAAGTTTTAAATTAAATAATACCTTCTCAGAGAGACCTTGTTTGATTAACTTAATAATATTAGAATCATTATTCCATCCCTTGAAAATCCGTATTCATCTCCCTTGCTCTTTTCATTCTGCATACTTATCAATACATGAAATATGCTTTGCTCATTTATTTTCTCTACAGTACTATTACAATTTAATTGTCAGTTGTTATTTCTGAACCTCCAAAGATGAGAGGAGTGCCTCACGCATAATAGGTACTTAGGACCTTCTTGGTGAACAAATGAATAAAGGTATTCATGTGTTTTTCACCCTCTCATTCCTAAGATTCTAATAAAAGAATTCTAGTACAAATATGGTACCTTTTTAGGGTCATAATATGCAATTTCACTAAGTTGAGTTACTACTGATCAAAGTATCAACTTGTCCTTACTTGCTTATTCCCTACTCTATATCAAAGACCAGTTCAAAAAATGGGAAGCTCCTCTGGCCTTGCTGTAAAGATTCAAAAAATAAAAATAAATTCTTTGTTCAGATTCATGTGGAATATTCTATTAATTTTTTTCCAGGTTTAATGATAACCTCTCCTCTGTGAACTTGAAAACAGTGAAATTTCAGAGTGATTTCTACTAGGAATTCCTTTCACACACAATGCTTCTTTAGCAGTTTAAACAATATCCTCATTCTGTGTAATAAGAGTACAAATAAGAGAAAGAGATTCCTATAGTTAAAATAAGCACATTATTTCTTATTTTGAAAGTTTGATATAATTCATTTAAACAATTTTGAGTAGGCAAATAAAATGAGAAAATAAAGCCAATGATAGGGATTGGGTTGTGGCCCAGTGGTAGAGTGCTTGCCTAGCATCTGTGAGGCACTGGGTTTAATTCTCAGCACCACATATAAATAAATAAATAAAATAAAGTTCCATCAACAGCTAATGAAAATATCTTTTAAAAAAGCCAATGAGGGGCTGGGGTTGTGGCTCAGTGGTAGAGTGCTTGCCTAGCACAGCTGAGGCACTGGGTTCAATTCTTAGCACCACATAAAAATAAAAATAAATAAATAAAGGTTAAATTCTTTAAAAAAAAAAAAAGCCAATGATAGCCAGGTAACCACTATAATCTATGTATATTACCTTTCAATATTAGAATATTTAGAGCATTCATCCCTCAGTATCCACTGGAGATGGGTTTTAGGATCCTTCTGCACATAACAAAATCTGTGGATGTTCAAGTACTTATATAAAATAGTATACTATTGTGTAGAACCTACACACATTCTTCTGTATACTTTAAATAATCTTCAGATTACTTATAATTCCAAATACAATGTAAATACTATGTAAATACTTGTTGTGTTACATATTTACTATGTAAATAGTTGTTTTCTCTATTGTTTAGGGGATAAAAACAAGTAAAAGAAAATATGGACATATTCCATACAGATAAAATGTTTTCATGTGTTTGTGATGTAAAATAAATTGAATCTGGAGATAGAACCTGCAAATGCAGCATCTACAGATACAGAATAACAACTGTATTTTTTAAATCTGAAAAACATTTAGAATACATATATATATATATATATATATATATATATATATATATATATATATTACACACATATATAATTTCTGCATATTTGTAAGTACTTATGCATTATTTGATTAACACAAAACAATTCTTCTGAAATGACTTTTAGTTTTTTAATTAAATGTTTTTCTTAATTTAAAAAAGCATTTAAAAAACAATAAAATATAGTAAAGTTTAAGTTTTCAATATAAGTAGAGAGCAGGAATGGTATACTCTAACCAATTCTTCAAAAATTGCTCTTATATCACTAGATGAAAATAATATTCAAGATAAAGTTTAATCAAGTATGCTTTTCATTGGAATAGCCATAAGTCATACCTAATGAGAATTTTAATTTATTGTATTTTCTTCTAAATTTTTTAAAAAATGATAAACATAGAAGTAATGCATAGACCAAAAATAATTATGATTTTACTTGTTGTTTCAAAGTGCTTATTCCTAGGCCATTGAAGCCTGTCAGCATATTTTCAATCTAATGTACCAAGGTCAAATACTCTTTAGAGATGTTTCTTAATGGAATTTTCAGGCGAGTCTATGCTATTGTACAATAGACTAAACAATTTGATGACCAGCACATTTAGGATATTTGTTATATAATTTCAGAGAGCTTTGGAAATCCAGGGGGACCTTTTTAATGCTAAATACCATCTTTGGTTCTTCTTTCTAAAGAAAAATGGAAAATCATTTTGCTGACCTTTTTTAAACAGAGACAAAGTTAAGATAAATTTTAAGTATAAATTTAATTCTTTCAGTAATTTCTTCAATAGGCTTAAAAGCATGTATGAAAACATTCAAATGGACAGTGAGGAAAACAAGATAGAGTGCCTGAAAGAACTGAGCTGTCATTCATTTGTTAACAATTGTGCAAACATCAATATTATTAAACAATGTTATAGAAGGCAAATCATCCAAACTTATGAACATGACATTAAATTTAAGAGAATTTTGTTATTATAATAAAGGATATTTTAAATCATGTTGTATTTTAAATAATGTTGTCTTGAGCCATTTTATTATTATGGCAAGAATACTCTAGCATTTATCAAAATGAAGTTTGATAGAGAATTCAGTCCATTAAATCATTTCCTTCCTTATATTCTGTCTTGCTTATTGTGTTTTTCTTTTATTTCCCCATTTCTTTATCCAGTGCTTCTTTCTACATCTCATTTTTTGACTCCTTTCACTTCCCTGCTGCGTTAATGGCTGTTATTAAAAAAAAGTCTTCTTTTTGTATTCCCAAAGTCTCTAACCTGGATATTTTGATGAGATCTTATTTGCCAAACATATGAAATATTAGTCTTCTAATCTAGACTCTTTCCAAAAGCTCATTTGTGGTGCCTGTCTCTTTCCAATTAAATTATCACTAAATTTCAAAAATTCATCAGCAATATCTGGTAAATCTCTTTTCTCTTCTCCAGCATCCATTGCTAAAGCCATCAATAAGATAGATAAGATCTATTATTCTAGTCAATGATATCCAATGGATTTTCTGCAGTGATAAAATATTCTTTATCAGTGTTGTTCAATACAGTAGCTATTATGATAATTATTGAACACTTGAAATGTAATTAGTACAATTGAGGCACTGAAATTTATTTAAATTCAATTAACTTTAAATTTGAGTAGTCACACATGACTGGAAACTGCAGTATTGGACAGCACAGCTCTAGAATATTTTCTGTCTGAATTGATCTCAGAAGCTCCAGGATAAAGACCTTCTAATTGATCTGAAACAGGAGATGGTACATTTTACTCTGCCATTTAAAGACTATCAATACCTATTCCTATGCTAATACTTAGTCCATATTTTATAGACACACTTGTATAGTCCACTTTGATCTGGTTCCATTACACTTTTCCAATCAAGTTTCCATACATCTCATTCTTACTTAATCAAAGTCATCAAATTGATTTATTTTTGGTCTGGATCCATAGCTTATGCTTCCTCTAAACTCATTATTTCACTGATATAATATTATCTTCTAGAAATTCCTTGTTCAATCTATATTTCCAAGTCTTCTTAGCTGTGAAACTTTAGCTTGAATTGTCACTTATTTCACCAAGATTTCTCCAATTTCCCTTGCTAGAAGCAAGCTCTCCTGCCACTGAACCACTTTAGTTATCTATCATTATTTCCTCTTGACATATATTTATCCCATATTCACATAAGTTTATAATCTCCTTGAGGGCATGGTCTATATCTGACTTATCCATAATCTTCAGTCTTTGGTCCACTGGATCATGGAATATTCAAAACAACCAGTTATCAAGTGAATAGATAAATAATAAATAAATGAATAAGGATATTTAAATTTGAAATTTTTATTAGCAACACAAGAACATTTCAAATGAAGTTAATTAAGCCATTAGATAAATATGAACTTATAAATGGGTATGTACCATATATGGAGACATGTTATCTACATGCTCACAAATATGCAAACAATCTGATTACAATTTAAATAATTTGCAAATCTGATAAAATTTTATATGCATATGTAACATATACATTATTGTTTAAATATGTCCTGCAAAAGTATTTCAGATAATTAACTGTTTTCTACTTGCCACATGGAAAGCAATCTTAACCATATAACCATATACTACAAAACAAAACATTGTGTGGAATATTTATTATAAACCAGAATATTTTGTTAAGCTGAGAAGACTTTTCCCATCGTGAGCTTTTGTTTGCTAACTGTATTCAGTTGAAGTGAACTGTTCAATGTTATTAAATTATAACGTATTGAAGTATAACAGTTACTAATATATTTAAAATTTGATAATCCATTTAATATTTTGTGAACTCTCTGGAAAATCTTAAGAAGTTCATTATTTTCAAGGAAATATTAGTTTCAAATAGAAAATAGGTATATTACTAGCATAAGCACAATCCAATCCATAATAAAATTTTCAGTAATATTTTTATTATACAAATCAATGATTCTACTGTAAATAGAGTTAAAAACAAACTTCCCCAAGGATGGCAATGAATGGGGTTCAATTGCTAAAGAAGACTCATAAGACCACTTATAATAAAAACAATTTGAGATCTCTAGGAACTAACACTCATGTCACAGAAACCAAATAATTGGACTTACATCTTACAACATAAAATGGTGGCCAATGATTAGTATTCAAAATATGAGTCAGCTGTTCATTAAAAACACAAAGACAACCCAATGAAAGGGAAGTGAAAACTCAAAATTATACATAAATACATATACACACATACTAATTTATTAATGATTTAGTAATGACATAAAACATAATACTCCAAAGATTGCCAAAAATTTTAAAGTATGTTAGAAAACAATCAGTATTCAGAAAATTGAAAGAACTCATCCTGCCATGATGGTGTAAAATGGCAGACATGAATAAAGGTAATTCGACAAGCTTTGAAATAATTAAAGGATGTTTATACTTTAACATTAACTCTGAATTTTACAGAAATATACTAGAAAAAAAGGGGAAAGAGTTGCATGATTATATAATGTAACATTGTCATGAAAAATTAGAAGTAGTATACTGCCTGCGTAAAAAAAAAAAACAATAGATCAATAAATTATGTATCTCATTAATGAAATATTTATCAGAGGTTAAAATGAAGAAGTACTCATGTATCATGAGTCAGGATTGTAATGTGTATGTGCTATTAATACTGTTTTTTTAAATTAATTTTCTTAGTATGTATGAGGCCCTGGTTTTGATCCCTAACACATCAATAAGGAAGGAAGGGGGGAAGGGAGGGGAAGAAAGAAGTAAAATTTCAGAAAAACACAAATGATATTGCATCACTTTTATGAAGCTTGAAAAACAAAAATATATAATACATTGTTCGTGGATCCATACACATATGATGAAATAGAAAAGTTAGGAAAGATAAACACCAAAGATAAACACATCATCTAGATAGTATATACTTCTGAGGAGAAAAGAAATGTTCTCAGCAAGGAGTCAAAAATGATTTATTTCTTCAAAAACAAAGACTTGTGGTGAATATGGTAAATGATAACTCAACCATTTGGAAAATAAAAACTGACTCCCAGAATGTGGGTCATAGTGAAGTAAAAGACTTGAATCTAAAAAAAATATTCTAACAAATATATAGCAAGGTCATGGAAGTCAAACTGTTCATTCACTAAATGTAAAAACAGAAGAGTAAAACAATGATTTAAAAACTAAAATGGATTGTGTAAATTTTACATAAGGAAATATGCCTGGGTTCCTTAATAAATTCTTCCTAAAGTTATTGCCTGGTTTTAGAATGTGACCCAGCCTTGGAATAAAAACAGAGAAGTATTCTAAGCTGCCAGCCACAGTGGAAACATTTTCAAAATCAAGAGCAGTTAACTTGGGTGGCTCCAGTTGTAATATTTCTCAACAATATTCACAAACAGAAAAAAGCTCTGCCTGAAATAATAACTGATGTTAGGAATATGTCATAGAGTTAAACATAAAGAAAATCTGACATTGAAATAACATTTTTCATGATTTATAGTCTGTCCATTGTAGGTAGAAATGTGAGGAAAGTAAGAATTTAAAGTAGAGAAAATAAAGATGAAGAACAGGATAATACCCCCAAAGTGAAGCAGGGTGCTCACTTCAGCAGCACATATACTAAAATTGGAATGATGCAGAGAAAATTAGCATGGCCCCTGTGCAAGCATTACATGCAAATTCATGAAGCATTCCATATTAAAAAAAGTGAGGCAGGAGTGGATTGAGGACCTGTTCCTAATTGAATAAGGTTATGGAATTTTGATATTTATAATTAACTGAACACTTAATTACAAAAGTGAGACTATTTTTATGACTAAATGTGGCTAATGATCTTTTTATTACCTGTGCATGATCATCAGCCTTATGGGATCTGCCTAAAAGTGCATCCTACAGAGGGATAGAGTTAGCACTACAGCTAGTTTAAAGGGGCAGTGAGAGGATCAAACATTTTTATATTTTTTCCTTAAGAGCTGCAAGTTGTGCAACAAATAGATTATATGATTATCTTATGTAAAACAAACTCGGGGCACAAAGGAACATGTTTTTTCCATACAGTAGTTATAATATAGACCTTAATCTGCTTCTCGATGATTTACAAGCATTATTACAAGAAACTGAAAGAGAGAGATTGAATTTGTGTGTGTGTATGTGTGTGTGTGCGCGCGCGCGTGCCTCTGAGCTCAATCCCCGGTACCAAAAAAAAAAAAAAAAGCTCTTCTAAGACTTGTCAAATGATNCAAAAAAAAAAAAAAAATGCGCGCACACACATACATACACACTGTATACACATATTTTATATATATATATATTTGTGTGTGTGTGTGTATATATATAATATATATATAGTTACTTGGCATCTCTGATAGAATTTCCAGAATTTTTTTCAAACTTTTTGTGTTAATTACCAATGACTACACATTTCAATCCTATGTATTTGTTTTGAAATAAACAACCAGAAAATGATACTTGGAAATATAACAGAAAATTGAGGGCTCAATTAAAATAGGGACAACAAATGTGTTAGCTCAGGTTATATTTTTTTTTTGCCTGAATCATTTCTATAAACATTACCAATGTTTGAGGCTTCTTATGTGAGAAGCTATAATACTAATGGAACAATTCTTATGGTAATTTCAATGATTATTACACAATGGTGAAGCATAGAAAAATCTCATTTGAGTTATTTGGTTGATACAATATTTCCTGCAAAAGGGCCTATTGCATGCAAAATATTAGGTGATATCTAAGCAATATCTACAAAGTTGGGAAACATGAAAATTATAAGGTCATAATATAGGAAACTATTGCATATAACTAACCAACTGTTTGATGAAGCCAGAATGTGTATTTTACCCACAGGAATGATTAGCTATAGAGTCATTTTATGGTTTGGATGTGAGGTATCCCTAAAAGCTCACGTGTGAGACAATGCAAGAAGGTTCATAGGAGAAATAATTGTATTGTAAGAATCCTAACCTAATCAGTGATTTAATGCCATGATACAGATTAACTGAATGATAATTAAAGCAGTAGAGTGTGGCTGGAGGAGATAGAAATTGGGGCATGGCTCTGGGCTATATATTTTGTATCTGGAGAGTGGAGTCTCTACCTCCTGGTCACCATGATGTGAGCTGCTTCCCTCTGCCACCTTCCCCTGCCATGATGTTCAGCAGAGGGAAGCAGCTCATGTCCCTGAGGAATGGAGCCAGACTTGTATGGGCTTAGACCTCTGAAACTGTGAACCCTCAAAATCTTCCTCCTCTACAATCATTCTGGTTGGGCCCTTTAGTCACAGTGGTGAAAAAGCTGACTAAAACAGTGATCTATATCAAAATATCAACATGGGTGCTCAAACTTGGGTCCAGGAAGTACTATACATCCTATTTTGCTTCATATACTTCCCTGTTTCTCTCTTTCCTATGACCTATGCCTCTGAAGACATTTGATATTTTTCCAGCACTTTAAGTTACTTTGCACCTTTAGAATAGCATGAACATATACTCTTATCAGTTAAATTTTTCTGAGTGTGCATAACACATAAACACACATTCTGGTTCTTTACTTTTTGAGGGGGTTACCAGGGATTGAACTCAGGGGTACTCAGCCACTAGGCCACATCCCCAGCCCTATTTTGTATTTTACTTAGAGAAAGGGTCTCACTGAGTTGCTTAGCACCTCCCTGTTCCTGAGGTTGTCTTTGAACTCCCGATCCTTCTGCCTCAACCTCCTGAGCTGCTGGGATTACAGGGTGTGCCATAGCACCCAGCACATATTTTGTTTATTTTCAAAGTATATATTATACTAATGCTTCATGTATTGCATTCATTAGAAAACATGCACATATATTAGAAAATGTAAATTTTTGAGAAAATGATTAAATAAGCAGTATTTCCACAAAGACATTCAAAAAAGGGTTTAGCATATGATTCTAGCTTTGAAATACTTCTATTTGAAGTGAATAAAAAAAAAACATTAATTAGATGCCACTAGTGTTTCAGAGTGTGCTGCTTCTATGAGACCTCATTTTAGAAGTCTGATGATTGTAGAATTTGTTAACTAAGGGAATGTATGTGATAGAATTTAGCAGGTCTTCAAAAATAATCCAAGTAGATGATATAAACTCAAGCATAAAATCACACAAATATTTTGATTACAGACATATGGAAGGATAGGATCATGTTAATGATATATATCAGAAATGAAAATATTATAACAGTTACCAGCCTCTAAGATGTTGAAAGAAACACTAGTATATTGCATTTGTGGGACAGACATATAGGACATCTGCAAATACACTACCATTATTCCAATAAATTAATTTGTAAATTACAGAAAGGTAGAGCCAATGACTTCTGCAAAGAGCAGCTTTTCTTTTTCTCTAAAGGTCAGATGGAGATGTACTATGAATAATATCTTGCTTAAATGAACACTCCTGACAATCCAAAGAGTGCCTAACATAGGGGCAATAGACAAAATTGTCCCAACTAACCAGACATATGCTTTCATATAAATTATGTTGGTTCATTCAAGCATTTAAGTGTGTGTAGTGACTATTGAAAATAACTGTAGATGTTCAGGTTTTTTTATATTTATTTTTTAGTTTTATGTGGATACAAGATCTTTATTTTTATGTGGTGCTGAGGATTGAACCCAATGCCTCATGCATGCTAGGCGAGTACTCTACCACTGAGCCACAACCTCAGACCATAGATGTTCAATTTTTGATTAAGTGTAGAGACTAAGATCATCATAAAAGTTAATAAGTAGTCTTTATAATGTGAACTTGCAAGGAAGGCAAAAAAAGAAAATAACTATAAAACACTAAAACAATGTAGAAAAAATAAAAGGTTGTGAATGGATTCTATACACAATCATTTTTCTTAGTTATTATTGGAGGAAGTTAGCAACTATTTCCTGAAGACGGCGTGGAGGTTAAAATTATAATCCCATTGCAGTATTCCTTAATATTCCTGGAACTACAGTTCTCAAAGAACTATATCTGCATTCAAGAACAGACTTTTATGTATAAATATGATCTAGAGAAAAGATCAGCAAATTACAATTGGTGAGTCACATCCAGCACACTGCCTATTTTATAAAAGAAATTTTATGGGAAAATAGCCACTCCCAGTCATTTATGTATTATCTATTATTGCTTTCATAATACAATATTAGAAGCTTGGATGCAGTGGCACACACTTGTAATCCCAGTGGCTCAGGAGGCTGAGGCCAGAGGATCATAAGTTCAAAGCTAGCCCCAGCAACTTAACTCTCTAAGCAACTCAGTGAGACTCTGTATCCAAATAAAATGGAAAACCGGGCTGGGGATGTGGCTCGGTGGTTAAGTGCCTCTGGGTTTAATACCTGGTATAAAAAAATAATAAAATATTAGAGTTGATTATGTACAATATAAACAATATGTCCTATAAAGGGTAAAAATATTTATTTTTTTGACTTTTTTTACTGTCCTTTTTTTTTAAAATTAAAGAACATAAGTCTGCAATTAGAGACCAACAAGCAACTTCAGAACCTGTCCATTTGTGTCTCCATCAGAGGCACAAAATTAATTGTTCCCTCTTACTTATACCAACCATTATTTTTTTTAATTCTAATTTGTTATATATGATAGCAGAATGCATTACAGTTCATATTACGCAAAACAAATGCTCAATGTTTTCTCTGATATAAGGAGGCTGATTCGTAGTGAAGTTGGGAGGGGGAACAATGAAAGATTAGAAGAACTCTAGATAGGTCAAAGGGGTGGGAGGGGAAGGGAGGGGGTATGGGGATGGGAAAGATGGTGGAATGACATGGACATTATTACCCTAAGTACATGCATGAAGACACAAATAGTATGATTATGACTTTGTATACAACCAGAGATATTTTTTGGCTTTTTACAGAAAAAAATCTCATTAATGGTTCTCCAGGAAAGATAGAAACTCTTAAAGTCTTTGAGAAAACTAAGTATTAGTGCAAACATATCTAATGATTAAACACATATTTCCTATATTGGAAAATAATTTTGACATTTATTTAAACTTTATGATATTTTACCCTAAATGTGTTACATATGCACATATAGAACTGCATGGTTTACAGTATACAGTTTGTTCCAGAATGTAGACTCAGCCATTCTCCAAAAGTCCTTTGGAGTTTCTTTTCTGATTTTTTTAAACAAATTTTGTTTTCAGGACCACAGTGTTTTGATATTCTAGATCCTGGTGTCTGAAGAAATATTTTACAATTGAGAATTTCTATTGAGATTCTTGAAGCAGACTCACTTTGTAGCAGATTTTCCAAAGGACTGCATTTGCTGTATTTGCCCTGGATCCTCATGCTACTTATCACACATGACTGACTTAGGAATGAAATGGATCATAAACCATTCAGTACCCTTTTATTTTATTTTAAAAGTTGAATTTGTGTCTTACTGAAATATCTTAAATAATTTACCTGGATATTTCATTTTTTTTTATAATAGAGCTTCCCATCTTTTCAGTAAACTGTTCATGTGTACCAACTCTTTGCATTTCTCTCCAGGTCAAAATGTCTTTGTATAAATGTTCTTGTGTCTTTAATGATGTTATATGTCAGTAGAACAATGATTTCCACAATTTACTTCCTATTAGCTATGTTACTGTTAGGGTCAAGTTCTGAGTAGATAAAATTCCTGCATTGTATGATTGAGGTGAATACATTCATGTATTTTATTCAGTAATAAACAACTTGACAAGAAATTGGCCCCACGTTTTCTGTCTCAGTGTGTATCAATACTTGTATAGTTCAGTTTTAGAAATTTATTCATTTGATTTATTGTCTGTGATATGTCATTTAAAAATGAATGTGCCACTAGTAAGGATGATTTATTTTGTAATATCTTTACATGAGTAAATATCATAAACTAGAATGGTCCTGAGGAATGACTAGGTGCTATAACAATAGTTTCAACAATGGTGGGTTAAAAAGGCAATATTAACTCCAGGATCCAGTGTGAATCTTGGTTGGGATAGACAAGTGGCACAGAGAAACTGAAACATACAGTAAAAATAGCACACATTGGGGCTGGGGTTGTGGCTCAGTGGTAGAGCGCTCACCTACCATACATGAGGCACTGGGTTCAATCCTCAACACCACATAAATGTAAAATAAAGATGTTATGTCCATCTAAACTTAAGAATAAATATTTTAAAAAAATTGCACACATAATCTTCACTTACTTTAAAGTTCTGCCCAGGGCCTAATCTGCTCTGAAATTCTGTATGATGACTATTGTCTGAGAGGGAGGGAGACAATGAGAGACATAGAGAAGGAGAAGGAGGACGAGGAGAATGAGAAAAGGGAGGGGGAGAAAGGAGAGAGAAGAAGTTATGTCCATAAGTAGTTGTTCACTACTTTGAGAATGTCTAATCAGTGGCTCTAAATGAATATTTCCTTTTCTGGGACTTTGTGGTTTTGTTTTCTCCCTGGGTTTCATATTCTCTTCTTTCTGTTATTTAAAAAGTTTCTTCAGAAGGGTATGCTCCTAAATGATATTACTTTGCCAGAGTAGCTTCTTGCAGAATTTCACAATTCTCAAAGATCTTGTCTTACAGTTGCAAAAATTTCCACCGACATGCACAAAATATGTACACAAAGAATGCCATGGGCCCTTGGAAGTGTATGTGGATTAGAACTAAACAATATGAGATAAACTAGCTGGCATTGTAATAAAAAGCATAGAACCTGGCAGGGCATTAATAGTCAGTGACATTTTGCTTTTGAAATGCTTTTATTTTAGAAACTGATATGACAGTGTGTACTAATAGGCCCCCTCCCTCACTCTTCATAACCATTTATCTATTTCAAGTTGGATCATATTTATGTAAATTAATAATCTCATGAAATGGAGGTAGTAGTCTTAAAAAGAGAAATACTTTATTAATTTATTTGCACAAATTCATCACAGTCTTGGTCACAGAGATTCATTGCTGCCCTGCAGGTATTTATTGACTCAAAATAGCAGCTTGCCCATCAATGGACCACATGCTAGTAATGGTCCTTGGGATACAAGACCACTAAAGTGGTAGAAAAAGAAATAGGCAGGTATTTTAAAATCCTCAGAGAGGATGTACTTGATTAAAATCATGCTGACATAAATTGTTCTATTATATTCTGTTCTTTGTTGTACTTGTGAAAATTCTGCTATTTGTGTTTACTGAGAACAATGATTAGTTGTGTTTTTAGCTATTCTACCTTATCTGAGGAATTCTTTTCTTCCCCTATGTTTTAAATGAAGACTTAGCAAAAAAAAAAAAAATGATATTATTGACTTACTATGTATTGGAAGCAGTTAATATGAATTCAAATGCACATTTCCTTAATTTAAAATAAAAATAAGAAATACACAAAATGATTATATTTCATTATATAAATTTATTTTACTTTCTTGCCAAATAGATTCAATCATTGCTTTTGCTTCAATTGGAACACAAATGAGGCATGAGATCTATTGTTACTTTTTAAAAGTTGGGAACAACTTTCTGTATTAACATTAATACTACATATAAGCTCTAATTCAGCTAATTATTGGTTGTGTGGTATCATGCAATAAAGAAATAGTGACTATTTGAAAGAGCCCATAGCAGAACCATGATTAAAAAAAATCGCTATAGACTATAGGTTTGACCTAAACATACTAGACATTCCTTTGCTTAATAATGATAAATATATATTAGTTATATTTTTAGGAATTTGAGCTGCTGTTTATGTTGCTACATGGATAGTTAATTAGTAAAGAGTTTTTTTTTTAAACATGTACAGTTTCATTATTTTCCTTAATTGGTAAAAACATTGATTATGAGGTCAAATATGAACAAATTTTACACTGAAAAACTTAAAAGCCATCAAAAATCATAAGGAAAGAATCTATCCACATTAATCTGTGGCTTATGCAAATTTAAATTGATATTGTATTTAGAGCATAGATTTGTAATTATGAAAAATGATACTATGTCTGCAAAAAATGACCTTTTTAAAAATGAATATTACATATTGTAACTTCTCAATTTTTGTGAAATGGTCTTTATTTTGAATTAAAAACTATCGGTTTGAATTCAGTTTTAGGAATATTTGCTATCTTATTTCTATATGTGTTTGTCCTCCCAACGCGATTCAATGGCATTGTGTTTTTAATAGATAACATAATTCTCATGCTAATTATATCAAATGAACAAATGCAATGCTTTCAAATTTCCAGAATTTATGTTTTTCCTTTCCCAAATATAGCAATATAAAATTGTCTTGGTATAGTAACATGAGACCAATTTCAATGTCATGGATCAGTGATTCTCAAACTGGTTCAATTTTGCCCATAGGGGATATTGAAAGTCTCTAGAGACATTTTTGGTTCTCACAATTTGGGGAGATGTTCTGCCATGTAGTGGTCAGAGGCCAAAGCTGCTTCTAAACATTATAAAATGTACTGTATATCCCCCTATAAGAAATAATTATCCAGACTAAAATGTTAATATATTGATTTTTCACTCTCCAAAAGAAATATAATGATTCATAAATGAGAGCCACATATATAATTTAAAATTTTCTAGTAGCCACATTAAAATTTAAAATAAACAGGCGAAATTATTTTAATAATAAGTTTAACTTAACCCAGTATATCTAGAATGTTTTCTTGTCAGCATGCATTTAATATAAAATGTTAGAGAAATATTTTAAAATTTTAATAATTTTAGAGATCTAGTGTGTGTTTTACATTTATAGAGCATCTAGATTCATACTAGCCACATTTCAAGTGTTCTGCTACTTACAACTAATGCATACTGTACTGGGCAGGAAATCTTGCATAAATTCTTACCTTTTCCACTATTTATGCATAGTTCACATATAGATAGAAAACACTAGTGGTCTAAACTGAGTTAGGCAGCTCAATGTGACTATTGTTTTCTTTTCTGTACTTAAGGATTTTTAAAAAATATATTTACTTGTGAATGTATCTATCTATATCTCTATCTCTATCTATATCTATATCTATGTCGAATCTATATCTATATCAAGAGAGAGAGAGAGAGCGTGCGAGCTAGCTGAGAATTGAACCCAGTGCCTCACACGAGATAGACAAGTACTCTACCACTGAGCTACAACCCCAGCCAAAGGATTTTTTCACATTTATATATTAATAACAAATCTCAGTTTTGGAAGTATCCCTATTTATGAACTCTAGTCACAGAAATATTAAGGAAATGTACTACCTCTATTTCAATTCAGCAATTCTATCACTTACAATGTTACATATGTTGAGATATCTCTAACATGGCTCAAAGTATTTTGATAATATTAAAGAAGTTGAGAGTTTCTATTTTTAAAAGAATGATAACTTACCACCTTTTGTTTACTTGAAGCAATTTGATAAATATTTAAGTGGACTTCTCTTGTTTAATATTTTTAAATATTTTTTTAGTTGTTGATAGAACTTTATTTATTTACATGAGGTGCTGAGAATCAAACCCAGTACCTCACACATGCTAGTCAAGCACTCTACCACTGAGCCACCACTCCAGCCCTTCTTGTTTAATGTGAAGCACACTGTTGCCTATTGTTTGTGGTTTGCTCCAGATTAACATGACACTGGAATATTCACTTTTGTTCTTCTCAGGAGAACAAATCTCTGGTTAGTGGCTTAGAAATAACATCATTAGGTTAAAATCCATCCCTCCTTTTTCAGTTCAGTTATTCTGTAATTAAGTTTGCTTTGGGAAAACAGGCAATGAACTTAGGTGATTGAATGAATGACCAGATGATACTTAGCAGTACCTGACAATAGATTATAGGACATTGGAAGCCCATTTTTATGTAGATTTTTTTCCCTCCTAAAAAATCTAGAATTATCACAAAATAGTAATAAATATCATAAAAATTATATAAATAAAGGAAACATAAAACTGTCACTTCATTTGCTACCTTAAAGGAGCAAAAAAACTTCAATTTCATAATATTTATAAAGTTTTGTATTTTGTCCTACAGAAAACAAAAGCAAATTATTTAAGTACTTTAATCTATTGTTAAAAACTTTAATCTATTGTTAAAAACTTTCATATTGGGAGCTGGGGTCATAGCTTAGTGATAAGAACACTTGCCTTGCATGAGTGAGGTCCTGAGTTCTATCCTCAGCACCACATAAAAATAAAAAATAAAAATAAAGATATTGTGTCCATCTACAACATAAAAAAAAACCTTTAATGTTGGTATATGTATGGTACCTAGGATGAATGTGAAGAATACACATTCTAGTTCATTAAGTTATTATTCTAATTTTGGTGCTTTTCCTCCCAAGGGATCTCTCTCCAAGTATCCAAGAATTATGAGGAATTTCTGTTACTGCTTTGAAAAGACAGCATTAACACTTGCAAATTTGTGATGTACTTGATATAACAGCAAAGTCTTTCAATTTCTGTAAAACACATTAAGACAGTTCTCAACTCACAAAAGATGAGAATCTTAGAATTGAGAAGAACAGATTGTCAAATGAAACATGATGGTAGGTGGCAGAATTTGTTTAAATATAGATATCTACTCTTCAATAATTGTTACTGAAAATGCACCATCTGCTTTAAAAAATAATGGTTTTTTCGTGTATCTTTGTAATACATCCATGAGAAGTAATGAGTTTGACTTATTTGTGAAAATGCCATTTTCCTAGTCATTAATTAAATATATTTGGCTAGAATGTTAGGGCAGTATTATAAAATTTCCCATGAACTGTATGGTATATCTTTTAGCTAGGTGGTCCTGTAGGATCTGGTGTGAACTGACTACCTCAGTTCTTTTAGAATTCTTTGGTGCAGAGAGTTAATGAATGCCTTGCAAATGGAGATAAATGATATGGAGTGTAACTTTGGTCCATGTCCAGGAAGAAGTCAACTTTATTAAATATTCATTATCAGAATTTAACAAATATCTGCTAAATAGTCTGGGTAAATTTGGTGGTTTTTACCAGAACAAATAAAATGCTTTCTATTTTATGAGTACATAATCAAGAACAATGTGGTAGGTGATATTAAATAATCACCTTATATTCTAAAAATAATGCATTAATCAAATACATTTTTAATTTAATAGAGATTATTTAACTTTGGAATAATCTTCCACTAATAATTTGATACCTGACTTCTAACATCTATGCATTTTTCTTTTCTATTTCCTCTCACAATTTTATAATAACAACATTTTACATTACATGTAATATATCATTTTTTCCCAAAGTGTGAAACAAAATGTTTGAAGCAGATGATATTAGATAATATGCTAAATATTTTTGCCTGTTTCTTCAAAGCTCAACTAAATAACTTCTCTTCTTGAAACACTTTTATTCCTTTTCAATTAAATCTGATTCTCAATCCGTATTTTAGAAGTTATTAACTTTATGTTAAATTTATTTGTCATATATTTTAATTTTATTCATTACTCCATTGTCTTTAGAAGAGTGACTATCTTTTATTCTTTTATATAATTTTTTCTCAAAACTAACATGTGTATTAGACTCTCAATCAATATTGATTTAATTAAATTGAGTACTACAGACATATATACTTTGAGATTAATTAGCTGTCATACATTAAGGAACAAATTTAATACACAATTCATTTTTCAAAAAGAAATCAGCCAGATGGATTATTTTTCCATTTAAGTGGTTGGCACTATTATATTTATTCCATGTGGCATGTGCTCTTTCTGTCACATCTCTCACTTTAATGAGTTGATAATGTCACCAAATGGTTTTTGGCTATATCAGAACAGGTATGTGTAGGAAGAAACTAGAATTCCTTTATGAATACCTACAGATGCCAAATGAGGCATTAGGGGAAAAGAAGGGAACATCTGAGTTAATGAGAAAAGTAAAAACACTCCCTGGCAGAGATGTGAAGGAATGTACCCAGGATAACACAGTGTTCCTCATCATAAATAGAGTTGTTTAGTTTTAGTATAAACACACACATGTGCATGCACACACACATGTGCACGCACACACTTACACACACATACATATATATACAAAATTACTTATGTGAAATTTAATCTTGCCTTAATGATTTTCTTACTTTCAAAGTTTCTAAGTTGTTCTAGTATATGTACCCACACATAAGGAGCTGTTTTTGCTACTATACATGGAAGAATTTTAAAATTTTAGTCATATTATTTAAGCTATCAAAATCAAAACCATAATTAGCCTCCAGACATAAACTCAATGACTGGTCTGTACCTACTAAAAAGTAGCAAGCTTGGCAGCACTAGCTTTCTGTTTTCAGTTCTTCATTTAGTTACTTGTATACCTTAGCAAGACATTTAATCTGGATGTCAATTTCCACATCCATAAAGTCAGAGATTCAAATGTCATATTTTAAGACATTTTCATTTAAAGTATGTTGGTGTGTGGTTGTGGGTTTTTGAAAAGACATCATTGTTTCTTATTAGCTCTGTAACCTTGTAAAAGTTATTGTGCATAAGACTCATCATTTTCAAAAGGAGTACAATAAAAGGCATATGTTATGAGGACTAAATAAAATATGGATATAATGTCTTATGACACATCAAATTCTCTCACATCAATGAGGGCGTTTCAAGATAGTGAATATTTCTGTTGTTTAGTTTTAAACTGTTCTATTTGCAATAGAGAATTTAATCTCTTCTGGTTCAACTTTCTTAATCTTGCTCCAAAATTGGACATAAAATAAAGTGAAAAAGTGTGGTATATTTTATTATGTATTCTTCATGGTCTGGAGAAGTAATTTCTAAAAGTAAGGAGTATGAAGACCATAAATGTTAACTAGCTCTGTCTTCTCTGGCAACAAAAACAAAATAAAATAACTGGCCTCATTCATTGAAAAATAAGTGATATGATACATAATCATGTTCATAACATTCATTCCCCAATGTTCTTAAAGAATTAGAATCATGGAAATTAATTAATTAGGGTTGTAATTGGTGGTGTTTCTTACATGTTAAAATCATTGATATTGTTAGCAGAATAATATAAACAATACCTAGCTCTGATAAATTCAGTTGGTCACTTAATTTATACTTTACCACAGTGTAAATAACAAACAGTAAGACAAGCATAATTTTGGATAATGTCAAAAAGACAAATATTATTCACAAAAAGAGAAATATATTTTCATTGTATTTTATTGAACAGAGCACATTTGAAATACTGTTAAGTTTTGAGCAATATATCATGACAATTTCTTATACTCACAAATTGATTAGAATATAATATTTTTTTTTCTGGTGCTAGGGATCAAACTCAGGGCCTTCTGTGCTAGGGATCAAACTCAGGGACTTTTGTACATGCTAGGAAGGTACTCTAGCACTGAGCTACATTACCAGCCTTAGCACATATTATTATTATCTTTAGAACATATAAACAACACAAGTTAAAAATTATCTTAATAAATATGTTGATACATTATAGTACATAAAATGTTGTTTTCAATAAATATGCCCGATACTTAAAAATCATTTATGAAAATACTACTGGTTGTTGGATGTTTTTCAATTGTATTAATAGTGAAAAACTTAAAATTACCGTTCTATTTAGAGTTAATAGAATTCTGTTGGAAAATAACATGGCTTAGGAGTAAACTAAAGAATGTTTTAATATCAACTGTTTCATTCTAAAATGTGTAGTTATTTAAAAATTTTAAGCTTTAGTTCCCTCATTTGAAAAATAAGATATAGGGAATTCAAAGGGTTCAAACATGCTTGTGAAATTAGCATTTCCTATAAACATAATACCATGATTCTATAATTAACATACCCTATTAAAGATGTTTAATTTTCCATTTGTATAAATATTTTCTTTTTAAACTCTTTTAAAACCTGTGCACTTATTTTTATCAGTATTGAAATAAGTTTTTTTTTTTTAATATTTAGTTTTATACAATACCAGTATATACCCTGACATTATCACAAAGGTGTGGAACTCAACCCACTCCAGTTCAATCTCCTGCACTAACTGCCTCCTCTACCCCACCCCTCACTACTAGAATATAGGTCCAGGATAAACTTTTCTAAAATACAAAGTTTTCCATTATAGTAGTTCCTTCTTGTTGGTGCACCAAAACATTTTCTTTCAAAATATTAATTTTATTAATTTAATATGATTATAACTCTGAAAGGAAATAAGTTTAAAGAAAAATATATTCTGATAGCCCTAAGAATAACTTGAATACATAATCCTATTTTTTGAAGTTTGCATCTGTCTCAAATTTCCTTTTATATAATGATATTACCTTAACATTGGAGAAAAGAGGTAAGTCTCCATGAAATGAAAAGACATTCCTTTTTTACTTTCCATTTCATTAAAGTTTAACCAATATTAAGCTTTTTGCTCTCAATTATTCATAATTCCAACATTTTCATTTCTCCTTCTGGTTCTTTGGATTGGATGTGTTTATTTTCTTCATGGGTAGAAGTATTGTCCACTCACATATTTTACTCATTTTTATCCAGGCATAGAGACATGAAAATCTGGGTGATAACCTATGAATTCAAGAAAAGATGTATTCTGCTTTCATAGTGGAAGGGAGAAGATCATATGAGTTTTAGAAATCAGAAACTTTGTGATGCTCTAGAAGAATATAGGCTTCTGATAAACTCTAGAAATAAGGGGAAATGTGTTTGGGCTTAAAGGGCATGGGTGGACCACATGCTCTCCTATTTATTTTATGTTCCAGTGGTTCTTACCATATTGGAGGTCATAGACATCTTTCAACATCCAATAAATCATAAACATCATTTTGGAAAAATTCATATTTAAAATCATATAGAATATACATGGAATATCCATAATTCATAGTATAAGGGTATGCTCTAAATCATAAGGGTTCCATACTTCCTTGTCCACTACAATTTTTTATAAAAGAATGTTACTCCTCTAAGATTAACCACTATACATCTATCTGGAAAAAAATAGTATGAAAATCATTTCCTAAATTTTAGAAAGGAAGGAACAAGTTTAAAAGAAAAGGAGAAGTAAACACTAATAACCGTATTTCTATATAAATCACATTTTGGGGCTAGGGCTGGGGCTCAGTGGCAGAGCACTTGCCTAGCACGTGTGAGGCACTGGGTTCCATCTTTAGCACCACATACAAAATGTAATCAAATAAAATAAAGCCATCTTGTCCATCTACAACTACAAAAATATTTTTAAAAACACATTGTTGCTTGTCTTTCATTAAAATCATACTGATTTAGATACTGATTTCTCAAGATTGGCCATTTTTGCTTTTAAATTAAACTGTCTGATGTCAAGGACCATGATTACAAGTAACTCTGCTAAAGCTAAGAGTATTTAAGGATTTCTACCACTTTCCCCATATGTGCTCCTGACCTTAACTACTCCTACAACCAGAGATTACTCCATTCCTCAGGTCTGTTTTTCAATTTCTTGCTTAGGGTGGTATTTTTTCTCAGGTTATACACATGCTCAACTCTTTTTGATTTTCAAAATAATACCAATAATAAATATAGGTTCCAAAACTCTCCTTGTCTACAATGTCCTAAGTCTCTATACTCTGCACAAATATTATGACTAGAAAAACAGTAAGCAACATTTAAGGCTGCTCCTCCACAATTTGTAGCATATTGAGAAATAAACCCATAATATGGTTGCATTTATCCTATGCTTATATATAATTGATGATTTATTATTATTATATGTTCAGAAGGCCATCTCTTTGCCTGTTTCAACATTCACCAGCATTATAGCTGTCTTAACTAAGCAAAGCTTACAGAATTTGGAAAGTTGTTCTATGTTCTTCAGTTGGATAATGCTCTCCTATTGGTCATGCTTTTAAAAGCAATGCTGCACTGGCAGGAGCATTCTTCCTTTTTGCATCCCCATTTTCTTATGAAATTATGTGTTCTCAGAGATTGTTAGACTTTTATTTTTTTTTCTTTTGGTACCAGGGATTGAACTCGGGGGCACTTAACCACTGAACCACATCCCCAGCCCTATTTTGTATTTTATTTAGAGACAGGTCTCACTGAGTTGCTTAGCCCCTCACCATTGCTGAGGCTGGCTTTGAACTAGAGATCCTCCTGCCTCAGCCTCCTGAGCCACTGGGATTTCAGGATGTACTACTGTGCCTGGATCATTTGGAATATTAATATCCCTAAAATTTTCCATTGTATTTGGCATTTTATTTTTATTGGAATTTGTCATTGGAAATTCTTTTAATTTCATTGGCTCTTCTGTTTCATCATTTTGGTTCCTTATATTTGACACCAGTATGATCTTTCTAGTCAGTATTCTAGTAAGGTAATTTAAAAAAAAAATCTCAAATTACTTGATTAATTTCATTGGTTTGGAGTTCTAGTTCACTGTAGATACATAAACACAAGGAATCTATGGCTTTATTCTATAATTTTTGACATTTAAGTAATTACATTATTTATTGATTTTTTTTTACTTAAAATCATATTTTTTCCTCAGTATATCCTTAGCCATGTGTCATGTATTTTAATAGTTTTATATTTATTTTCATTTTCTAGACACATTGAAATTTTACTTTTGATAATTTTTCAGTCCCCCCAAATTGGAAAATAGATAATTTAAAATTTAATCTTAAAATATAGGTTATTGGTATTATTTGTATGTTTTCATCATTAGTGTCTAGGCTATTATAATATGGTATCATGAACTTGAAGTAATTAGGCTTGTATTTTGGTTTTGCTTCAGTTAATTTCTTCTGCATTTTCTGTTTTTGATGTTTTGAGAGTTCTAGTTGAAATTTTTTATATATTAAGATTTATAGAATACATTTATGGTGGATTGTTTACTGTATCATTACAAAGTAGCACCTCAGTTTAAACAATTCTGCATTTAACTCAGTCTTTTATGACTTTAATATCATAGCTCTATTTTATTTTCTTAACAAATCTTATATATTCTTTATAAACATATTGTTATTTTTATTAATCCAGTGTAACTTTGCTTTAGATGAATTCATTTTATATACCACACTGTTGGTCTGTGGATTTTGACATTATCTAAGAATTGTTTTTATCTAATAGGTGATTTTTTTGTGTATTTTTATTGATTTATATATTTAAAAGATGTAATATGACTCTTTTCTTCTTATTCTATATTATCATAGCTGTTTATAGTATTTCCAGTATTTCCTTTTTATGTTTCTCCTAGAAGTCTTATATGATTCTGTTTTTCTATAATTTAGAATTTTGACAATTAATTTCTATCCTATTGATTTATTTTATAACTTAAATAATGTGTTTGATTATTGAAAGGCATTCCCAGTGGTGATGGTAGCGAATCAGATAAATTTACAACATTCCTAAAGAAAAAGCCAAAGTAATTAGTTCTAAATAATTACAATTGTAGCTTAAGAGCCTATCAGTGATGGCTTTTTTTTTTTTTTTAATTTTCAAACATGGTATTGCAAAGTCGTTGAGGCTGGCCTCAAACTTTTGATTCTCCTACCTCAGCCTCCTGAGTCTCTAGGATTACACATATTTGGCATTGTGCCTGGCCTATTTAATTTTTGAAGAGTTTCAGCATTACAAATTTTCTTGATGTCACAGAGAAGAGGTTAAAATATGAACAAGGAAAGGACATTGATGACTCTGAATTAGGAGTTAAAATATATACATGATAATGATGCATCTTAAAAATCAATTTCACTATAATGAACTATAATATATAATTACAAAAACCATTAATGATCTCTGTACTATGAACAATGAATATATTATTAGATAATTTCTCTCCGTCTCTACTTCCTGATAATTATTTTTATATTATATTTAACATTATAAGTTCTATATTATGTATTTTTAAAATAATAATAATCTAGTTCTTGACTTTTCAAATTAACATTTTATATTTTAGTTCCCTTTATGGAAAATAGTGAAATTGCCATATTATTCTTTCTCATGCCCCTTTTATTATAAATTTTGGCTTGTTGTTAGGTGAAGCCTTATGAAACTGCACATTTCCCATGTCAAAAACAATAAACATTTGACAATACTGTAGTCCAAACTTTTTGTTACTTTCATCTTACATTTTTATAATTTTAATTTACATAACCATATTTCACACAGAGCCTAGGGAATTTATATAACATATAAATTTTCCCCCTGTAAATTTTATATCTATTTTCCAGATAATCTCATCCTGTCTGTGGGTATCTAGGGTAAGTATTTTCATCTTCAAATAGGAAATGAGTCAGTAATTTCTTAGATAACTTTCTACAGAACTTAGACATATAACCACAATTAGGTTCAAGGAAGGCTTGGAAGTATATTCTCAACTTGAGTGGTAACATTCCAAGCTTAAACCAAAATATTTATTTTTAAAATTAAATGGTGGCAAAGATATTTAAGAATAATTAGTAATCTCTGACATACTTTCTAATCTTGATTGATAGATCAACAAAATTTATGTAATGATGCTAATCATACAGATTGCTTAAGCTAAAAATTTGTCTATAATTTTTAAGAAACTAGAGAGAATTAAAAAATAGAAAATAACAAATAATCTTGACAAATCAAGCTAGTAAAGGAGGAAAAGGGTGAAAGAAAGTTCTAAAATATCAATTACAAAACACAAGGGTTGAAATTAGACTAAACCAGTAATAGGAAACTTGCAAAACCTTTTTTTTTTTTTTTTTTT
>NW_026000249.1:15823136-15870117 GCF_001458135.2 Marmota marmota marmota | reverse complement strand
TTTTTTTTTTTTTTTTTTGCAGGGGGTACCAGGGATTGAACTGAGGGGTACTCAACCACTGAGCCACATCCTCAGCCCTATTTTGTATTTTATTTAGAGACAGGGTCTCACTGAGTTGCTTAGGGCCTCCCTTTTGCTGAGGCTGGCTTTGAACTTGTGATCCTCCTGTCTCTGCCTCCCAAGCCACTGGGATTACAGGACTGCACCACTGTGCCTGGCATGATACATTTTTAAAGAGATGGAAGCCAATGTAATAACACTATATGGCTAAAACTAGGAAGATTTAAATATATGCTAGATGTAAAACTAAAACAAAATAAGATAATTATTATAATCAGACTAAGTGGAATTTAAGTTTAAAATCATTCATTGATATAACTGGGGTATTTTGTGTTTTCAAATCATATGGCCCATAAAAGTATGTATGTGTACACAATAATAATAAACATATATTCATATTTAACATAATTAATCATAGAACAAGGTAATATCCAACTCTTTAAAAGTACCATAAATGGATAAATTCACAATCATAGATGGGATCCTTAATATTTTTCCTCTCAGAAATTGATAAATCAAGTGAACTAAAAAAACTAACAATTATTTAAAATAAAAAAATGATTTATTATACAGTCTGTATTCTCTCAATTCTTTACAAGAACTGAAAATAACTTGAAAACCTAATTATCAATTTTGTTACAAAGAAAAAATGCTATATTAGAAAAATAAAAAGTAGAAAATTTAACAGAAGTATTGAAATAATATTTAAAGACATATACAAAACCTTCTGTGTTAATAAAAAAGAAACTGAGAAGAATCGGGTTAAAGATGACAAGCTAAGCACAAACATTTCCTTCATATTGACCTCTTATTTAACAAAAGATCTCAGGAAGAGGTATAACAGAATAAAAAATCAATGAGTTTAGGAAAAAAAAAAACCCTTTCAAACTGCAGTACATGGTTAAACAACATAAAATTATATGAAAAACTTGTCAACTTAGCTCTGAGAGAAAAACTGCATAAAGATAATACTAAAGGCAATAAAATTATCATTTTCACTTATATATACCTGAAATAAAATATTGACAAATTAAATGTAACAGGTTCTTAAAAAGAAAAGCCATTCACAACCTAGTAGATGTCATCCTAGGAATTCAAGGAAATTTCACAATTTAAAGATATATTAATATAATACTTCTCAGAAACATAGTCAAAAATAAACCATTTGAATATTTCAAAAGTTGCTGGAAAAGATTGACAACATTAACAGCAATTCTTCTTTAAATAGAAATGGATCTCTTCCAATCTCAAAAGTGTGTATTTTATCAGAACTAGGGAATAAACATAATACCTAAATTTGGGTTAATGAAGCAATACTCTTAATAGACTAGTAATAGCTGTCTAATCATCACTTGAACCATTCAAAATTGGTTTGCATTAGGAAGCATTTAAAATGAGCAAAGAATGTGAATATTAGAAATAGATGAGACTAGCAGCATTTGCAATAAATTGTCCACATAGTCTTTGAAAATTTGAACAACCATTAGAACCAAATTAATTCAGCAAGTAATCTTGATAACACACACACACACACACACACACACACAAACACACACACACTGGGAGGCAGAACACGATGTCAGCTAAGATCCTCTGATGATCCTCCCCCACAGGCACATCAAGTTGAACAGATATTCAGGCACCAAGCTCCCTTCACAAGAAACTGCCTCCACAAGAGCAAAACAAAAACAAACAAACAAACAAACAAAGCAGGTGAGACACCATAGTGTTTGCATTTACTGTAACAAAACTAAAGGACATGTTGAGGAAAGAGTTGCCTATGTCATCACTAGCCCAAATTCAAGCGGCTCAACCCAGAGAGAGGGAGAGACACCTCCCACTTGGGAGAGGGAGAGAGAATTAAGTCCAGGCCTTAAGATTTGAAATCCAGTGATGTCACTCCTCAGTTCTTATCTTATGGAAAGATTTCAGTCAAGAGATAAATTGAAAATTGTAAACTATTTATTTAGTGAAATGAATGGAGAAGTCCCTCCCAAGAGAGGAAGCAGCCTGAGGTTTTCCACATGGGGGATTTTATATTTGGTCTGGGAACCTTTCTCCTCCTGTATTATGTATCTGTTGCAAGTCACCACAGTTTATTGCCATGGCTTAGTGTCTCAGTAATTTACTCACATTCTCTAAAGTTGAGAAGTCTCTTAGGCCAGTTACACCCATTTCTTTTTAGGTTTAAGATGGTAGAAATTGGCTGGATGTGGTGGTATATGCTTATAATCCCAGTGAGTTGGGAAGGAGGATGTGGCAGGAGGATGAAAGTTCATAGCCTGCTTCAGCGATTTAGAAAGGTCAAGGTCCTAAGCCCTGTTTGTGAGCACTAGTGTGGCAGCAATAGCTGTGAGATTTGATGTGACCCAGTTTAGCACCAGCCTAGGTGGCCAAGGTAATATACCAGTCACCCATCCCTCAACTGCAGGCATCACAGCTATCACCACCAGGCTAGTGCTCACAAACAGGGCTCTAGAACTACCTTAGCATAAGACATAAGGCACAGAGTTGTGCCGCAGTGCAATGGGACAGATTCTGTTTTTAGCCTGCATCGTCACCAATTACGATATAGACCTTGATGCACCCTTCAGATTGTGTAGGTTCTTGAGGCTATGAGACTCAGGCAGGATCCTGCTTAGTATTATCCAAGGTAACCAAGGGAATGCTTTTACTGACACTACTATATACTTGAGCAATATAGCATGGTGCAAGACTCCATTGGTTGTGGTTAGGACAGGGTATGTAAGCACATACTTTTGCCCTGAAACTTCGTGCTGGGCTAGTGAAACCCATCACTGGGCAGATCCCAATGGCCCTCATCCCTAGGCCTGCCTGAGAACAGAGCCTTTGTAATGCTCTAACATCAGGGGAAAACATGTGGCCCTAGTTTATAAATCTTGGGTTCCAACTATAATCACATGTAGCTGATTACAGTTGCTTTGACCACAAGCAGGGCTTTGGTACTATCCCAGTATTGTGCTGTTCCTCATGGATTGTGGGCCTTGAGTGTGATACATTTTGGCAAAGGTGGGGGCCACAAGTGTGATATAGGTATGTGTTCTTGTGTATCCATGGTGATTCTGCACAGAATTGGGTGGAATACTGTAGTGTCTGACCATAGTTGTGTAACTATGGATGAGGCATCTGGGGCTATCCTGGCAAAGGGTTATAGGAACAGCTACTCTTTCCAGGTATTTTATTGTTTCTTTCTGAATGATACACATATAGTGCATTATGGACAAACTTGGGTTTGGATTGCCCTCTAGAACTAGAACAGTGATAACACACCAGTGTCAGACTCCTGGCAAATCTTCATTTGGGCAACATCCTGTGGTGAAATAGTGAGAGTGACTACTGATTACAACAAAACAACAACAACAACAACAAAAACAAACAAAAAAGAAAAGAAAAAAGTAGGCTGCTTAGAATTTCTGGAAAGGAAGGTGCTAACAAAGTCAGATCAGAAAGATTAGAACAAATACCTAATCATTTTAGGCCCAGATAAAGTCCCATACTAACAAGCATCAAGAGATTTCAAAAAACCATGTCCTCACCCAGTACTCAAAATAATGTGCTAGAAACTGATCAGGCAGTAATGAGGGGATTCTTATTAATTATATAAAAAAAGTATTTTAAAGAAATTTAACAAACTTGAAGAAAACACAGAAAAATATTTCAATATTCTAACAGGCAAACTTAATGAAGAAATGGAAGCAATTTTAAAAAATCACAGTAATTCCCAATCTGAAAAACATACTCAGTTAAAGTAAAAATGCTACAGAAGGCATCAATAACAAGACAGATCAATCAGACAAGAGTGAGCTTACAGAAAAGCTATTTGAAAGTACACAGCTGAAAAAAAGAGAAAAAATGAAGAGGAATAAAGAAAGCTTATGGGAACTTTGGGACAGTACTAAAGGAGCAAATATCCAGGTTATTGGAGTTCGAGAAAAACTTGAAAATGCAAAAATGTTAGAAAGTGTATTAAAAAAATAATAACAGTAAACTTCCTAATCCTAGAAAAGGTACAGGGTCTACCCTAAGATATATATAATCAAGCTCTCAAAGGTAAAAGATGAAGAGAAGATTCTCGAGGCTGCAAGAGAAAATAAACACATAGGGGTGCCCCGGTTTCCCTATTAGCAGACACATCACAGGCCAGGAGTGCAATGAGAGTTTCACAGAGTTTCATAGCTTACTGTACCCAGTTAAGCTATTCTTTACAAAAGAAAAAGAGATACCTTTTCTCAACTTTTGTTTGGGAATCTCTCTCTACCAGACCTTTTCCATAAGGAATGCTACAGGAAGTTCTTCATATTGCAAGAAAGTGACATTGATGGGTAAGAAGAAAACATAGGAAGTTACAACATTCACTGGTAAGAGTAGTTATACAAACATTCAGAATGCTCTAATATTGCAAGCATGGTATATAAATCATTCATATTTTTAGCATAAAGACTAAAACAATGAAAAATATTTACATTAATATTTTACCAATAGACAATATAGAAAGATATAGAAAGATATAAATAGATACCAAAAATTCACAATGTAGGGAGGAATGGACAACAACTAGAGAGTTTTCTTATTAGCATACTTTGTCTTGTTTTTTTTTTTTTGTTTCTGTTCTTATATTTATGATCACATTAAGTTGCTATCATTTCAAAATAACTTGTTTTAGTCAACAGATATTTTGTAAGTCTCATGGTAAGCACAAAACAAAAACCTATAGTACACAAACCAAAAATAATAAGCAAGGAATATTATATCCAAGTACAATATTAGAGTAATTCACTTAACCTTACAGGAAGAGTGAAAGAGTAAGAATTGGTATAATCCAAAGAAAAAAGACAAGAGCTGGTGAGGAGGTAGAATAAAGGGAACCCTTGCACACTGTTGATGGGAATGTAAATTATTCCAGTTATTATGGACAGCAGTATGGAGGTTCTTCAAAAAATTCAAAATAGAACTACCATACGATCCAACCATCTCACTACTGTCTCTATATCCAAAGGAAATGAAATTAATATGTTAATGAGACATCTGTACTCCCATATTTATTGCAGCACTACTCACAATAACTGAGAAATGGAAAAATAACTGTCCATTACCTGATGAATAGATATGAAAATGTGCTACGTATATCCAATGGAATACTATAAAGCCATAGATAGAATGAGATCCTGTCATTTATGACAACATGAATGGAACTGGAGTTCATTATGTTAAGTGACATGTGTCTGGCACACAAAGACATGTACTACTTGATCACACTCATAGGTGCAATCCAAAAAAATTGATGATCTTGTACAAGTTGAAAATAGAATGGTTGTTACAAGAAGCTGGGGATAGTAGGGGTGGCAGAAGGATGGGGAAAGTTTGACCAATGAGTACTAAGTTGCAATTGGGAAAATAAATTCTGGTGTGCTACTTTATAGACCATGAGTATAGATAATAATGATGTACTGTGCATATCAAAAGCTAGAAGAGAGTATTTTGAAAATTTTTTGTGCAAAGAAATGAAAAATATTTGAGAAGATAAATTTATGTACCCTGATTTCAACATTATACGACATATACATGTGTCAAACCTTACCTGGTATCCCAATAATATGTATATTTTTACATATCAGTTAAAATAAATTAAAATATAAACCAGTTGAACTCTACATATGACCAATAAATCATGAAAAATGTAAACCTAAAAAGACCTAATTTGCAATAGTGACCCATTAAACTTTTACCCCACCCAAATGCTATTACTCTAGTGTATCTAAGTCAAGTCATCTCACTGTTAAGTTTTTCTCTGCCTCCACCATTGTGTGCCTGAGTTCTTCTTTCAACACTGCAGCCAGAAATTCATTTGAAAGTGAAGTTGTATTGGATCATAATCTGTGATAGCTATCTTCTCTCTCGGAGTAAAGGCCAAAGACCTCACATGATCACGGGTTTCTTTATGTTTGACCTTGTTTTCTGAAACTACCCTCTTAGTTCTCTTTTCCAGCCATGTGGTCTCTCTATTTTAGAACATGCTAAACATAGTATGCATTTCAAATACACACTTCCTCTTAGATGCTCTTCCTTCATTTAACTAGTATGTTCCATTTTTTCCCACAAGGCAAGCTCTCACCTCCTCCAGCTATTTATTTAAAAGTCACCTTCTAAGTGAAGACCTTCCAGGTCCTTCCTATTTAGAGTTGTACTGCCCACTCTGTCTCTTCCTTTCTTTTTCCCCTTAAAACTTATCATCATACTACATATTTTATATTTTATTGATTTGTTTTCTTTATTTGTGTCTCCCCTAGGACAGGGATCTAAGACCATTCAGGTTGAAAACTGCTCAACTTCAGTAGAAATATGTACAGAGATTGTATGATTTCCTACAGTTGTGTATTGTATAACCCACACAGTGGTATTAGGTACTCCTAACAGAATAATAATTCTAGTTCTGTCAGACAGGGTGTAATGTTAAAAATAGCAAGGGAATCCCAGCACCTTGGAAGGTTGAGGCAGGAGGATCATGAGTTCAAAGCCAGCCCCATCAATTTAGTGAGACCCTGTCTATAAAATACAAGCTAGGGATGTGGCTTGGTGGTTAAATGCCCCTGGGTTCAATCCCTGGTACAAAAATAAACAAACAAATAAATAAAGAAGGAGTGAGGAATGTGGTCAGAGAAGTATGGTACTAGATTTGGTAGAGCTGTGGAGGTCATTGTAAGAAATCAAAATTTACTCAGAGTGAGATTAGAAAATCATTGGAGAGTTATAATCACAAAAGGGACACAATCCAACTTTTGCTTTAGGAAGGATACATTGTATGTGGCTGTAAGTTCAGAAAACAATGTACGTGGTGGAATATGAGCAATGGAGACCTGTTAGGAAGGCTATTGCAATGTAAAAAGTAAGATATGATACTGGCTTGGACAGCACATTGGAGTTGGAGAATTATACTCAGGTCTTGGATATATGTTAAAGGTAAAGAAACTTGGATTAGCTTAAAGAATGAGTGTGAGATGTAGGAGAAAAGGTAGAGTCAAGGATGACAAAAAGATTTTAGGCCTGAACAACTAGAAGTATGTGGTTGCCACTTATAGAGATGGAAGAGGTACCAGGCGGGACATACTGGAGGTGGAGACAGTAGTTTGGTTTGGATATCTTAGACTTCATATTTCTATCATATTTATTTGAACATATGAAATTACATGTAATGTAAGGAGAGTTAGATGGAGATGTAAACTGAAGGTATAAATTTGTGATTTATCAGCCTATAGATATTTTGTATCATGAAGCAAAATGACAAAGTTACATCTTAACCATTTGAAATGAATAGTTCAGTAGTATTATGTATTGTAGGTGATTTTAAAGCCAGGATCATGAATAAAATAAGTAAGATAATAACTGTATAGAGGAAATACAAAGTGTCCCAAGGTTGATCCTTGATGTAATACAATGTTAAGAAGATGAAGCGAACCCAACAAAGTTAATAGATGTAGAAGCCAGTGAGAGGGAAAAGGAAAACAAGGATTACAGGATGAGCAAAAATCAAGGGCAATACACTTTTAAGGTGGAAGTAGTGATCAACTGTGTCACATGCTGCTGTATATTCAAGATAGATAAATACTGGGATTTGACCATGTGGACCCCATTAGTGATAGTGGCAGATTAGTATATTGTCCTCAATTCTCTACTCCTGTCCCTATCCATGCCCTTTGCCTTGAGACTTTGCTTGTAGTGGGAAAAGGAGAAAAGTATATTCCAATAATTGAACTAGGATTTAGTTATGTTACTTTTTTATTGGTTCTTTTTAGTCATCTATTATATTAGGATTTATTTTGATATAATCATAAAAGCATGGGATATAAGTTGCTCTATTTTAGTCCTCAGTACTCCCCTTTTCTTCCCTCCTCCTTTACCCTATTCCTTTCCCTCTACTCTACTGATCTTTCTGCTATTTACTTTTTTATAGTTAATGTTTTGTGTGTATACATGAAGGTGAAATTCAGTGTGTTATATTCAAATATGTACATAGCAAAGTTAGGTCAGATTTATTCTGTTGTTCTTCCCTTATCCCATCCCTTCTCTCACCCCTTTAATACCCTTACTCTACTCCACTTATCTATTCTTTTCCTATTTTGATGGAACACCCCCTCCTTTTTTTTCAGTTTTCTTTTTCCATTATTTTGTGTTAGTTTCTGCATATCAAAGAAAACATTTGACCTTTGACTTTCTGGGTCTTAGCCATATGACTTTTCTTGGCTGATGGAATGCAGATGAGAGTTCTAGGGTGCTGGTTTCTTTAGACATATTTCCATTTGTCTTGCCCCTGTATATGACTACGGAAAGGACATAGCCTGGCTAGTTTGTTGGTCCAAGGAGAATGACACATTGATGAGGTTGAACCAGAACCAATCTTAAGAATGGAGCTGTGTAGCCAAGCACAAGACTCTATCAACTGACCTCTACATGAACTGCCTTTGATGGATGGATGCCTGAGAGATTACGTGCTTGTTACATAGTTGACTGATATGGTGACCTTGACAAGAGCTGTGTTCTTGGAGTGATAAATGGAGAGCTTTACTGAAACAAGTTCAAAGGAGAACAGGAAGAAAATAATCAGGAACAGTGAGTATAACAACACTTCTGTGCAGTTTTTACAATTGCCCACAAAAGGAGTGTGAGAAATGAGGATATATCTGAAGAGAAATATAGAACAACAAATGAGTTCCTTTTGGAATGACAGAAATGACACCATGTTTGAAGCTGATGATATTGATCCAGCACAGGGTGGTAGGAGGATATCACTGACAAAGAAAGAAGATGGAGAACCAATCCAACCATTCTAGAGGATACTATGTGTACAAGTAAAGATTTTGGCTTACTAAAGTTTTGGATTCATATTGTCCAGATGTGAAAATCCATGCATTTTTTATTAAAAATGCTGTCTATCTCTCCCTACCCCAAAACAGTAAATATGGAATGGAAGTAGGAAGATATGTAGTAAAGCCAATTTAACTGGAATGATGATAAAAAGTCCAGAGATTAGGCTGGGGTTGTGGCGCAGTGGTAAGAGCACTTGCCTAGTATGCGTGAGGCACTGGGTTCCATCCCTGGCACCACACAAAAAGAAAAAAAATAAGATAAGGTATTGTGTCTATCTACAACTAAAAAAAAAGTCTAGAGATCTTCCTAGGTTATGCTTTCAATTATATGCATGATTTCAGGCAAGTCCTCTAGTTATTTTGATCACATTGCTTCCTCATCTCCTAAAAGAGAATAATACATAGAGAAATGAGTTCTAAATTTCCTCATTGCCGCAGTCTGGCTGGGCACAAATCACGAGCCACTGAAGCAGGAACAAACTTTATTTTTAAACTGCAGGAAAACACTTCACACAGCTCCCGGGGAATCCTCCCGAACGCCACGAGGCTTCTCCAGGAAACCCCCAGCCGGAAATATCTCTCTCTCCTCCTGCACTTCCCCAACCAATGGGAACTCTCGGGGAATCCCCGGAAATCCCCACGAGAACTCCAAAATAGTGCGAGAACTCAAAAGTTGCAGCAGAGGCGGATAGTAATGCCTCGCCTGTCAATCAATACTGTTGGCAAAATGCCAGGGACCATACAGACTCGGCCGTGGCTCTCAGCACCTCATCTAATTCTAAAATAGTATTATTCTAAGATGCAATGATTTTGCTTCAAGTGAGACCCTCTGAGAGCTGTTACCATCATTATGTAACTTCATAGCTTATTGGTATCTTTCTATATAACACATCTGAAAAGTGCCTCTTTCACAGTAACATCCCAAACTCACCTAAAGTCAGATATTTTAGAATATCTGACATCTGCTTAGTCTCCCAAGGCTGGCAGAATATATTGAATAATAGTTATTTTAGGATGTAATTGCTGCACTGTTAAAAATATAAGCCCCTCTCTAACTAAATAATGTCACATTTCTGAGCCACTTATGTAACCAAAATGATTTTACCAAATAAATGAACATGATTTGGGCAAACATTTAAAAAGTCATTGCAAATGATTTTCATTACTAGTGTGCTGTGCTATAAAAGCATTATTCTCCAGAGTTTCAGTGGTAGCCATGTAGAACAATGGCAATTTTCTATTACTAAAGGTTAAGAAATCCTATCTTAGTAGCAATAGAGAGATGTAGGATATTAAAAAATGAAAATATGAAAGTACCTACAGGGCCCTCACTGCATTTGGGGGCAAATAAATGGTAGTTGTAAGCAACTGTGAGAGGAGATTAAAAACCTGATAATACTCAGATCAACTTCTATATTTAAAAAATACAGAAGTAGTTCATAACCAAGGGGAAAATAATAAATGGAAAGGGGAACCCAAGGGGAAAAGATTGAGAAGACAGAAAGAAAGGAGGGGGATTCTAGTAAATCTAACTTTGTATATTTAAAGTCAGTTGTGACTAAGTTGTGGTTTTAAAAGGTGATCACTGATCCCAGGGGTTGGAAGTGTGTATAAATAATGATATATAGATGAACAGATAGATAATCAGGGAGAGAAAACAATTAGGTAGATACAGTTTGTACTGTAGGAATATGGATAACTACACTTTATTTGTTTTTAATTTTTTCGGTACCAGGGATTGAAACCAGAGGTGCTTAAACACATCCCCAGCCCTTTTTGTTTTTTATTTTGAGACAGAGTCTCACTAAGTTGCTTAGGACCTTGCTAAGTTGTTGAGGCTGCCTTCAAACTCACCATCCTTCTGCCTCAGTCTCCTGAGCCACTGGCATTACAGGCATGTACCATCATGCCCAGCTTAAAATTTTTTATAGTTTTAAAGAACATGAAGAAACCAAGTTTGTTGTGTGAAGTCAGTTTTTTCCTTCCAATAATATTAAAACCCTATGTAGCCCACAAATTAAGAATTATAATGCCCATATCACCAAGTTTGATATGCAAGTTATGTGTGGGTATATTTAAGTGTTTGTGTGTGTGTGCTATGTAAGAATTCTTGAAGTGCATTTCTAGTAGAATAAGTAAATTGAGTTAAAACAGTAATCAGGATAGAAATTGAATTCTGAAATTTAAAATCAAATGATTTTTAAATATGTGAAAACTATCAGTGAGAAATATGTTTCAATGAACTAGTTATTCATTGTTATTGTATAGGCAAATAACTTGTCAAATGAAGTATTCTCCAAAATTTGATTGGATTTCAAACAATGACTAATGTTGCAATATTTACATACCAACAAATAGAATCAAAGTACAACACACACCATTTTCCTTTTATTACATCCTCCAAAGAAATATAATAGGCAAACTCACTGAGATGCACATTGGACCCAATACTGAAATGTCAAATTCATGAAAAATAGCTCCCTCATCTTTAGCTTTACTTTCTGAAGTCTTAGTTAACGCTAGTTCACCCGTGATCCAAAAATGTTAAATGGAATACTTCAGAAATAAACATTTTATAAGCTTTAAATTCCATGTGTTTCTGAGTAGCATATTGAAATCTTGAGCTATCCTACTCATCCTCTTGACATATCATCAGAAGGCCAATAGTAGTCTAATGGTATGTCACAATGCTTATATCATTTAGCTCACTTGATCTCATCATTGTAGGCATTGTGTCATCTCACATTATCACAAGAAGAATGAATGGAGTAGAGAGAGAACATTCACATCCTTTATTATAGTATATTCTTATAATTGTGCTATTATTGCCAATCTCTTACTGTACTTTATTTATAAATTAAATACTATCATAGTTATACATGGAGGTTGAGTTCAGTGATAGAATGTGTGATTAATGTGAGTGAGGCTCTGGGTTCAAGCCCAGCACCAAAAACAAAAAACAAGCCCAGCACCAAAAACAAAAACAAAAACAAAAAGGCATAATCTCATAGTATATATAAAGAGCGTTTAATACTGTCTGTGGTTTCATGTATTCCCTGAGAATCTTAAAACATATCTTCCCTGAGAGGGGGGACTTCTATACCAGACAGCCCATCACTTCTTTCAGGACTTAGGGAGGAAACTAACACTAATTGACAGGGAAATAATCCACCAGTATTATAGCCTGTAAATAATTTTGGGACAGTAAGTATCTCACTACTTCTCATTCTTTTAATTGGATTTCTTGTCACCTAAGTGCCTTTTTATTGAGATTGCCCCTATACCTGCAGCCTCAGTAAATCCATTTAAAAAATTAGAGGGTAAAAGTTATCTATTTTTGTTACTAAAATAATAAGGTTAAATTTCTAGGTAAATTAATTATTTGGCAGCAATTTAGTTTCTAATATTATTTTATTCTCTGTTTCTACAGTGCCAGACAATTGCATTTGACTTAATTCTTTCTTAAATAAAAAGAAGGAAAATAAAAAGTGTTATTTTTTGAACTGTTGAAGTTTCTGGGATAACAATGTAAGATATGTTGCCTCATTGAATATCTTTTTTTCCCATTTCATCCCAAAGTATTCAGACTAGTATATGATAGAGTCAGGACTATTCAAACTTTGGTCTATTTCTTTAAAAATCACATTCTATTGCCCCAGGCTCTCTTTCAAAAGTATACTATGGACACAAGGATTTAGGTAAGAATATATAATTATAAATATCCAAATGTATATATAAATATCAACCAATAGCTAGATAAATCGATAAGGAGATGTGCCCTATATTATGGGTGGATAATAAGGTTTATTGTCAATTTGTAATTTTTTTTTCTCTTTTGGTACCAGGGACTGAACTCAGGGGTACCGGACCACTGAGTCACCTCCTGAGCCCTATTTTGTATTTTATTAGAGACAGGGTCTCACTGAACTGCTTAGTGCCTCGTGAAATTGCTGAGGCTGGCTTTAAAGTCGAGATACTCTTGCCTCCATCTCCCAAACTGCTGAGATTACAGGCGTATTTGTAAAAATTTAAAGCACAGTAATTTATAGTTTGTCACAGCATACTACTGCAGTTTCATCATATCTTTAAATAAAATCATAAACATGGTATATTTACCACATAGCATCGTTACCACAGCTAGGGTCTAAATGATAGTCTAAATGAACTTCTGAGTTCAAATCCACAGTGTGCTACCTATTGACTATATGACCTTGGCAAGTAGCCCATCTCATATGAACTTCTGTTTCATCATTTGTACACGTAGATATCTAAATGTAGCTATTAAGAATACATTTTTCTCAAAATAGCCTTGTGAATAGTAAATATAACAAATGTATATAATATGTATGGCACAAAGTAGGTTTTCCACAATTTTTATTGAAAATGAACAATATGAGTTAAAGTGAGACAGTTATGTAAAATGTTAACCTGAGTGCTCTCGTAATAAGTCTTAGGTTTTCATTAGGTTTCTTTTGATGTTTTACTCATCATGTGATGACATATTTTGTTGCATGAAATGTATTATGCAACTATCAAATGGAGCAGGGTCCAACTGAGTAATTGTATCAACAAGATGGTTATATCAACATTTTATTGACTGGTTGCTTTATTTCAGTTGCTATTATTTGAACATTGTTTGTCCCTACAAAAACCACAGGAAGAAATTTCCACAGGAACAAGCCCTCAGACCTGAGGGTGGGGAAAGCTCTGGACACAAGATGTGCCTAAGCGCCTCTCGCCCAGCCAGGGAAGTAACTCAAATCACTTGCGAGGATGGCCTCCCACAGGGGCCTTCAGGAAGTGATTAGAATTATATAAGATTATCAGGGAGAAACCCACATGATTAAATACTGGTGGCTTCATAAGAGGCAGGAGAGAGACCAGGACATACACTTGCATTCCTTGTCTTTCACCCTGTGATATCCTGTGCTGCCTCAGGAGAATGTTATCACCAGATGGGGTCCCTGAGTGGGGCAAACCTCTTTTCTTTCTAATTTACCCAGTCAGTGTGATTATGATATTAGCAATATAAACATGGACTAAGACAAATATAGGGAAATAAATGTTCTAAGGTTATTTTGTTTTTTTTTTTTCACTTTCAGAACAAATTTTTAAAAATCACTAACCTAACTTCTCAAGGTTAAGTAAAAGATGTATATTTATTACTCTTATTTATATACCATCATATTCCTAGTGCCTAGCATAGTGCCTGGCAAGTCATCAATATTTTTAAAAAGTATGTTCATTAAAGTATTTCAGTTAAATGATAGAATTATAAAGTGATTACTGCATTCTTAAAGAGATATTTAAAAAATAATTTTCACTATTTCAGGATAAACAATACAAAATTAATTCATTATCATATGTGATAACTTTTTGATCAGTAATTTTAGAAAATAAGAAGCAAAATTAAGAATAAAAGTTATGAAGGTTAGAATATTTATCTAATTACCCATATCTCACAATCCTTAGAACATGTCTTGGAAGATAATTTTATATATATATATTTTTTTCACATGTATATTATATATATATTCATACATATGTATATATAAAACATATATACTCACATATATATACACACATATATATTTATTATTTATACAAAAGTATATAGGAAAAACCTCCATCCTCAAATTTCCTTAAAATTTAAAAATATTATTTACATTTTAAAGCCAGGCATATATCCACTTTGAGTATAACCTACAATATATTTTTATCTTCTCCATTTATTATTGGTTCACATATTTAGTATTCATAAAATTATCAATGATATAATTCTAAGGTATTCTTTATAACACAGTGTCAATTATCAGCTATTTTATATGACAAATTGCATTTGAAATCCAACCTTCTATCAATTCAAGAAATTAAGAATTTATTTAAGATATCACTAAGTTAGTAGACAAAACATTAAAAATAATACCAGTCAGAAGAGTCATTTAATGCTGTACATGACCATAAAATTATTTTTACTCTTTGAAATCACAAAACCTCTTATGTGAAAGAAAATACATAAAAAGAATTATACCCAATCACAAAGGGAAAAAATGGAGTTTACAATAACAGAATAATAATATAATAAACATCCATCTTAGTTACTTGATTATGTGTTATATAATAGCTAATTGCATTGCAATTATACATCAAATCTGTTATATGAAGGAGGTGTAATGCTTTTCATGAGAGCAAAAAGAGGTGTGGTTTTAGAAATTAGAATTTTATTACATTCTAAAAGGCTAAATTTGACTTCTGTTTTAATTAACCAAGATTAAATGTTTCTCAGAAACAAGGTGAAAGTCAAAATAGCTTTCAAAACTGCATCATAATTATCTCATTGCTCCATTTGTTATAAGGCTAACAGCTGTTTAGGCATATAAAATAAAATTTATTTTTGTGAATAAGTATACTGCTTTATGCCTGGAAAAGCTAAAAGAACAATCAACATTTGGATTGTCTAGGATCTATTTACCTTCCAACATAATTGAAAAATCAATGGACATATTGCAATATATCTCTTCTTGTTATTTGTAGATGCTAGTGTTTGGTAACATTGCATTGTGGTAGTCATTTATGCATCCCACCACTGACTTTGTATCTTGAGATTAATCATACTCTAAATCTGAGGTTATATGAATTTGAAAAGCATTTGAGAGTGCAATGGCACAGTGAAACATAAGATTTTTAAGGCAGATAGAGGACTTGACATGACAGTGGAGGTGTGCAGCAGTTTTGTTGGTGGTGAGCATCAGCAGAACAATTCTGGAGCATGATGTTGGCTTTACCTTGTGTCCCTCAATTAAACTGCTCCTCTAACCTTCCATGGAGTTCTGGGAACTATCAGCTTCTCTTTGAATAAATTATTTTTCTGCTCGAGAGAGGCAGGGAGGGTAGATTTCTGTTGTTTGCAAACAAGAATCCTTTATAGAATTGCTTCTTTCTTACTTTTTTTTTTTGTATTAAGGATTGAAGTCAAGGGCACTCGACCACTGAGCCCCATCCCCAGCCCTATTTTGTATTTTATTTAGAGACAGGGTCTCTGAGTTGCTTAGTGCCTCGCTGTTGCTGAGGCTGGCTTTGAACTCACGATCCTCCTGTATCAACCTCCTGAGCTGCTAGATTAACAGGCATGAACCATCGTGCCAGGTGCTTCTTTCATTCTGAAGTATCTATTTTTTGATTTTTCATTGGCCATGACAATTTTATATTCCTCTTTAATAAACTTTAGCAAATTCATAAGCACATGTTGTATAACCATTGGATTTGAGCCCTCTCAAAGCATTGCTGACAAAATAAAAGGAAGAGTTTATGGCTCTTCGGAAAAAAAAATTCAATGATCAAAAATCTTGTGTGTTTCACCCTTAAATAGAAGAATAACAACTAATTTTTTTTTTAAATGGGACTTTAGCATTGGAATTGTGGGTAAACTCATTAGAATTTGACACAATATTAATATGTATAACATTTGCCATTGTGAGAAATTTATTTATGTTAGAGTTTTAATTAAGTTATAATGTGCTATGATCCAATTTATATTGGTTTCTCTAACTTATATTTTTCTATAGTTATCTTACGTCCAATTGCAATTCACAGTAGGTGAATATTTTGGGTCAAGACATGAATGAATAAATGAATGAATAGATAAGTAAACACTATAATGAGTACTTTTTCACAATAAAAAATATAACTTATAAAGATAACTCAAAGTGTCATTAGCATTTTTTGATTTTAGAATCCAATCTCATGATAAATACACTAAATACTCCAAGGAGTTGTTAATAAAGTACTATGGAAGTTTGGTTTCATCTACAGCTGATTCCAGGCCTTGTTGCTCAGCAACTACCTGCCAGATCACATTTCCAAGCTATAATGTAACTGACTCCCTGGAGAGCACTTCAAACAAATGGGAGTTTTCAACCACTTAATTCAATGCCCTTTATACAGGGATTGCTTTAGGGACCATGAGATTTGGGATTTAAAATGCCTCAGGATCCCTGTTAACTCTTGGGTTTCCATAGATGCTAGTTGTAGGTAAATGCCTAATAGTTGAGAAGAAATCCACACAGACATGACTGAAAGATACCCTGGCAGGCAGTTTCTAGATAGTCAGAAAATGAATAAAATATCCTATGGAGAGTATACTGAGGAAGGTAAACAAGAGTCTAAGAACAATTTTGTAGCATCACTCTTATGAGAAGGACATAAATAAAAATATGTAGATAAGCCAGGCACAGTAGTGCATGCCTGTAATCCCAGCAGATTGGGAGGCTGAGGCAGAAGGATCACGAGTTCAAAGACAGGTTCAGCAAAAAGTGAGGTACTAAACAATTCAGTGAGACCCTGTCTCTAAATAAAATACAATATAGGGCTGGGGATGTGGCTCAGTGGTTGAGTGCCCCTGAGTTCAATCCCCAGTACCCCCCGCCAAAAAAAAAAAAAAAAAAAAAAAAAAACATAGATGAAGAGGTAGTTAGAAATTTAGGAGAATACAAATGCTATAGAATTTAATGAAAGATGGANTTTTTTTTTTTTTTTTTTTTGGGTCAGTGTCTCCTTAAGTTGTACAGGCTGGTCTTAAACTCATGGCCTCAAGTGATCCTCGAATCTCAGTCTTCCAAATACATAGGATTGTTGGTGTACACCACTATGCACTGCTTAGATTTCTTATTTATGAGGATGTCCAATTGACCAATCACAATTTGAAACCTTAACAAAGTATGCATGCTGAGCCAGGAAATGAAGTAGACTCTATGAGTTTATTCTAAGTTATGTAAGCATAATTCCCATTGAATTCTGTCTCTGTCTCCATAAAAATACACATATAGATAATATATATTTATGTAAACACACATAAATGTTTACGTAAACATACTAGATTCTATACAACACTAATAAAATCCTTGTAAGTAGCCATCTCTGGTATCAAATTATAGGTTTCTTCATGGAAGAAAAAAGATGTTTTATGCAGTGTTTTTAGTACCTAGTTAGGGTGAATTACAAATTGTATGGCTCATCATTGAGTTGGAAAATTAGATTGAAATTAATAAGATTTAAAATTTCTTACCAACTGAAATATATTTAGTCAAAATATCTCAAGAAAAATCTAGAGATATCCCTAGACATCTTTCTCAGAGTTCTTTACCTATCCTGCAGATCCTTCAAATTGCCTACTCAATATTCATTCTCCTCTTTTGATAATTATAATTTTCTTTGTTTGTACAAGTGTGTCTGGCTAAAAATACTAGGGTAGCCATGTGAACCAAGTACCTGTCAATGAGATATAAAGAGAAATTATGTTAGTCTTTCAAGAACTGATTTTCCTAATGAAACAGGCAAGATTCAGCATAACTTAAATTTGTTTTTCCTGTTCCTCCTAATGTTTATTGTATAAATTTACAGTGCATGATTATATTACATATATATGATCACATACATATATAAATGATTACTACAATTAAGTGAGTACTCATCATCTCACAGTAACCTGTGTGTGTGTGTGTGTGTGTGTGTGTGTGTGTTAAGAACACCTGAAATCGACTTTTAGCAAATTTCAAGTGTACAACACAGTATTATTAACTTTATTCCTCATATTGCACATTAACTCTCTAGACTTGTTCCTTCTATATAACTGTACTTTTGATTCCTTTAATCTAAATTTCCCCTATTCTTCCTCCATCTTTCCTGCAGCTCCCACTTTTGATAACTACCAATCTACCCTATGTTTCTAAGTATTCCACTTCATAAAAAATCCACATAAAACAGGGATAGCACAATATTTGTGTTTCTGTGTTTAGTTTATTTCATTTGGCTTAATGCCCTTAAGTTTCATGAATGTTTTTGTAAATGCCAGCATTTCGTTCATTTTTAGGGATGAATTGTATTCCATTGTGTATAAATATCATATTCCCTTTACTCATGCATCTGTCAGTGGATGTGGTTAGTTCCACATTTTACCTATTGTGAACAGCACTGCAACAAGGATTCAAATACCTCTATGAGATGATGATTTAATTTCCTTTGGGTATATACACAGAAGAGAGATTTATAGAAGATAGCTTTATTTTTAATTTTTATGGAAACTTCATACTGTTTTCAATAATGACTTCACCTATTAGCATTTCCACTAACAGTATGCAAGGGTTTCCTTTATCTACTTCCTCACTATCTTGTTCCACTTTTCTTCTTCCTGACTTTAACACAGGCTTCATACCTAATAGTTGAGCACCCATCTGGCAACTATGACCTAAAAAGTCACATTATAAGGATAATGGGGAAGGAAGAAAAAAATGTTGTAGGCTTGATATCTGTATCAAACAGCTACATTATTCCTGAATTCTGTTTCTCCAGTTTTTTTTGTCACCAAAAAAAAAAAACCCTTTATATTTATGAGATCTGGATAATTCTCTGGCAGGTGATTTAATCAGCATTTTTGTTTATACATTTGAGCTTTTAAAAATTTATATACAGTTATTGTCTATGTTAGTACATCTATGTTTATAGAAAAAGACACAATATGAAAATATACACATTTATATTGGCTTTCCAAATATTATTGAAGTATAGCAGTATAAAATACTTCCATGACTAACATTTACATATGATTAGTCAATGATATGTTTTGTTAATTTTTTTTTAAAGAAAGACTACATGGACATAATTGTGATGACAACTGAAGAAAATTCATTATAGGGAACAAAATGACACAGTACCCTATTTCTTCTAATTATAATTCATTAATGTTTAAAGACATGATAAATTTTACTCAATCTTTCATTTACTCAACATGAAAGGGAAAACTTCAATTAAAGACATTTTGAAATCTTGAATGTTAGACTTAGGAATTATGAGCATTCCAAAACCAAAGAGTAAATATTTTTATTCGGGCTGGTGGTCCATTATTTCAAGAAGTGGCTTTGTAAAAAGTGATTCCCAAAAGGCTTTGTTAAACATCATCTAACATAACAAAAATATTGATTTGTGGGCCTTATAAATAGTAGAGGTGAGATGAAATGTCAAATGTCTAATGTGGGCAGATCTCATAAAAACACTGGCAACATATGGCCATTTATCACCTTTTATTTTATTTTATGTGCATGTTTGGTTTTCATGATATATGAGTGGCAGAGTGAAAAAAATTAAAGGGCATTTTTGTTTGGAGAGATTAAGGGTTTGATCCCATGCTTTAGTATAAAGTGCACATTGCATGAATATATTTGAGAACCACAAATATCATACATTTGGGACTAAATGAAGACAAGATTTAGGTTTGTGAGGGAGAAACAAATTTATGACTGTTTCTACATCAGATTGGGAAAATGTAGTCATGATGAATAGCAACAAGTGATTGATTAATTCTTTGCAGAAATACTAACAAATAAAACTATCAACCTATGGAGCAGATACCATGTTTGCCCAGTTTATTTTGATACATATTCTAATTTATAAAGAGCAAAAGCATTCCATAATATGAAAAGGAAATGATCTATCTTCAGTCCATTCTATCATCCTTTAAGTAGATTGATACATTGGTGTGAATAGCAGTTTATTTTGGGTACATTTTTCTACATGAACTACCCTAAAATACTCCCTAGGATGATGATACTTTTCCACTCCTGAATTTTGTCTAATTATGATTTTTAGACTATAGTATCTGCCCACCGATTGTCATCTCCTTATACTTTGTGCTGCATTCTAATACTGATACGTGACCTAATGCTTACTAATTGCCACATACACCTATGGAAAAAAAACTGAAAATAGTCTTCAATCTTTAAAGAAATTCCATCTTTCTAATTATACATTTCTTCATCTTATCTCTGATAACTCTCCTTGAGAAAGCTATTCGCTGAGAAAGTTGTGCTAAAGCAACTTTGCATGCTGCAAGGACTCACATTGTTTTGATGTTTACGGGAAGAGACAAACATGCTATGGATTTTTGTAGTGATTTTCCTACTGCAGTAAATAAAGGAAGCTAGAGAGTCTTTACATTTCCATTGTGATTGATGGACGGTTAACTTTAAACTCTGTCTAGGGTTAAATGTGACTTTCGTGAGTTTCTGATTCCTCTCTGGAAATCTTTCTATGAGTAAGGTACCATTTCTTTTTATTTTCTGAATGTACAGGCATGCAAGGCTTTCTTTGAATTAGAGGAAATAGTGGGACATCAAGAGTAGCTGTGGCCCCATTGTCCAATGTTATTCTGTTTTTATCTATCCAACTTTTAAGTGTTACTGGGAGGAATATAGAAAAAACAAACTTTGAAAGGCCAACCAGGAACAAATTGAAATAATATAAGAAGCCAAGTGGTAGCTGTTGAAAGCTACTTTAAGAATTGTATCAAGTTTTAAATTTCAAAAAGGAAATCACAACCTTAAGAGGAGCATAAAATGAACTACATTAGAAATGTTTGTAACTCTTATATTTTTAAATGACTCTACAAAGTAGATAACAACTTCTTCCACTTTTCCAGATGACCATATTAACACATAAAGTGGTAATCTTTATGTTTCCTTTATGCTGCTTAACACACACACAAAAATTGGGGGTGGTGACAACATCCTAGTTTATGGAGCAATAAACCAACCATATATTTTCTAAATAATGACAAACTTTTTTATTATGTAATGTCATGTCTCCTTTTTAAATAATATTTAGTTGAAACAAATTAACTTTGATTCCCACATTATAATTAATAGTACATTAGCAAAGAATGTTGTGTGGAGAAATTTGTTAATCCTATCAACATTTTTTTTTTTTTCTGGTGGTTTCTTACCTACTGCCACCCCATTCTGGATTTCAGCACAAATGCTCTAAATGACCTCTCTCCTTTTCATTTCCTGTAAAAGAAACATGTACAACAAAGGACATTTAATCAATAGGTGGTGTGTATAGTGGAAGATATTGACTTCATAACATAGTCTTCCTGTTATCTCCTCAAAGAACTGTGCAACTAAAAGGTATTGCAAACAGTTACAAATCTGAATGCCCACGTGCCTGCATTCTAAGGGAAGGTATTTGAAAACATGAAGTTAAAACATTGAGAGTACATTCGTGAATTATAACAATGATGATTTTCAAATGGCTGTTAATCTGAAAGCTGTATTCTTTCTGGGAAGAAGAAAAGTATATTGGACCCTTTCTATTAGCAGTCCGAAATGAAAATATAATAGAATTGTTACCATGAATATTTCAGTTGTATATAGTGATATTTTCTCTCATGTAAATATGAGAATTTTATACACATATATATATATAGTTGTGTTGAAATATATACATATATCTTTATACATATATAATGTATATACATGTATATGCATGTTGTTATATACTTTGTAGTCATTTAAAAATTTAAGAGATTTAAATACATTTCTAGTGTACTTTAATTTATGCACCTCACTCTGAAGGTTATTTCCTCCTTGAAATTTAAATCTTGATAAGATTCTTAAAGTATCTTTCAATGGCTACCTCTTGGTTTCTTATATAAAATATATATTATATAAGATACACATGTATTTTATACAAATATATCTTTATATTTGTATAATGCACACACACATGTGTGTATGTGTGTGTATATACATGTATTTTTGTTTTGGTATCAACACAGATTTGGATCCTAACTCTGTCAGCTAATAGCAATGTGATCTTGGTAAGTGAATTTAATGCTCAAAAATAGTTTATTAAACTGAGATAAATGGATTCTTATCACCAACATTCTTTTTAAGAGAGAGAGAAAGAGAGAGAGAGAGAGAGATAATTTTTTAATATTTATTTTTTAGTTTTTGGCAGACACAACATCTTTGTTTATATGTGGTGCTGAGGATCGAACCTGGGCCGCACGCATACCAGGCGAGCCTGCTACCACTTGAGCCACGTCCCCAGCCCACCAACATTTTTTAAAATATTCTTTTTTAGTTGTAGTTGTACACAATACCTTTATTTAATTATTTTTATGTGGTGCTGAGGATCGAACCCAGCACCTCGCACATGCCAGGCGAGTGCTCTACCACTGAGCCACAACCCCAGCCCCATCTAACATTTTTATAATTGTAAAGTTATATGAAAATATTTAGTATAGTACTTGATCTATGAAAAATGATCTGAAAGTATAGCTACTTAAATATTTCATGCAAATCATCTCTGCTTTTTAAAAGGTATAATTTCTCCAAAGATGGATAGTAACATTGGTTTAAAGAATAAAAATATTAAGCAGACAATGAAAGTGCTAAAATTTTATGTTTTCTGAAAATTGGTAGTGTTTTTTTTTTAAAGAGAGAGAGAGAGAATTTTTTAATATTTAATTTTCAGTTTTCGGTGAACACAACATCTTTATTTTATTTGTATGTGGTGCTGAGGATCGAACCTAGCACCATGCGCATGCCAGGCGAGCGCGTTACCGCTTGAGCCACATCCCCAGCCCCGGTAGTGTTCTGATTTAAAATTTCATTGAACTGGCACATTGTATACATATATCCTTTTACAAATTATATATGAAGATAACTGTTATCTCACATACTGCTTAGTGACTTTTATAGACATACATATATATATGAAGAGAGAGAGGGAAATTTATAATCAATTATAAGTAAAGACAATGTGCTTTAAAAATGACTTTTTATTAGCATATAATCTGAATCTAAATTATAAAAGCTAAAAAGTGTTACTAGCACATTTAATGGTATTAGTTAATAAACACTGACTTTTTTGTATTATAATTTAACATTTTTAAAGCAAAGCTACTGGAGTTTTATTGTCCCCCTCAAAAATGTATTATACTACCAAATTTTTAATGCCTGATACATGCTGCTAAAGTTTAAAAATCAATCATTCTCATGTCTACATGTTTTTGTGTGACATTTCTACCTATATTAACATATTTGGTATTTTTGAATGCACTGTTATTTGGGGAATTTATTTTTCTATTTTCTTTAATATTATATTTATCCCATATGCTGCTTACCAATTTTGTGTATAGCATATGTGAGTTCCCTTAATAGTTTTTATCTATTTATTTAGCATAGTGGTGATTATCTTTAGCATATTATTGATTTAAAACTCTGTTACCAAGTATGATGGCATATTACGTTAAAACCTTCAAAGTAAAAGATAAACAGCAATGGAAGTTGCTTCCAAACTAGCTATGGGAAGGGATTTATGAAACATATACATCAGGTTAGTTATATTCAATTTCAAAATGAAATATGTTGAATTTTCAGGCTAGAAAATAGTTTTTGTAAAGTTAATAGAAAGCAGGAAAAATTATAAATAGATTATAATTATTTGTCTCAATATATAGAATCAAACAATTTTTATAAAACCAGGATATACTGTTAGAAAGAAAACTATGTTAGTTTGGGTAAAAGTGGGAATTTTTTCTAAAAGTACAATGTGTCAAACAATTTTGGATTGCTTTTAATCAAATAATCAATTTTATTTATCAAAGCCTATGAACTGGGAAAAGGCATAGAAAATGATATAAACAGAACTCACTGAATAATCTCATAGTCTAATAACTCTCAACCAGTAAGAGATATTATAGATTCATTCAGTTTTATCAACAAGGAGTTTATAAGTGTCTACTAATGTGTACAGCACTATAAAAATCACTTGAGGATAAGACACAAGTCAAATTAACTTAACGGTTATTAAATACAATAATAAAGTAAAAGACTCAGCTTCCACTACTCTTAGCTAACAATTGATAAGTGAAGGTGGGTTCAAACTGAGTCTAACACAGATCAGATTGTGGCAAAAGTCAAGTGCTGAGTTAGTGGTAAATATTGAGGTTTATTTACCTACCCATACATTATACAAATATTTATTGGCATCTTTGTGCCAGATAACATTTTTATATAGAGATAGAAACTGTATTCATAAAACACACATGATGCCTACCTTGAGCTGACAACTTTACTAAATTGATCTGCCTAGATAGAATTTTGGACAACTATTTTTTCAGATAATATGATTTTCTTTGAAAGATTACTGGTTTTAAATGTTCAAGCTTTTTGTGCATATTTGGTGAAGATTCTGAGTGTAATTTAAATTTTCCTAACTAGGTAGAGTGTGATCTCCACATTTTGAAAAATTATGGAAAAAATAGAGGATAAAGTTGATAAATAGCTATAAATGTCCCTCCAAATTTGGAGCTTCTAGATTATGTGCGGGAAGGGAGATTTGCAATTATAAACCATCCTCTGGGACCTGCTTGCTTTAGGTGACTGAAATATGGGCTCCTGAGAGGTTGTACCCAGAACTGAAAACCTATAAAATCTCTTACTGAGGTCAGCACTGGCCATAACAATCGGCCTGATATTTAAAACTTAATGGGCCAAATTAGGTTATAAAATTACCCTGAGAAGTGTTCAGGCCAGAAGCTTAAAGTGTAAACACAGCCATGCTGTTTTAGCATATTTAAAGATGGTTCTGAGTTTTAACAATAAAATTATGGCTAGAGAAAGAAAAAGTACCCCCTAGAGAAAGAGGACAGTGGATATAAATATAAAATTTGATTATCTAAAAGGAACGATTGGACTTTATCTTGGTTATTGCTTCAGTTGAATAAAAATTTCAAGAGGTGTCTATCAGTGAAATGATAGAAATATAATTCCAGCAGTTGACACAGTAGTCCTCACTTATAGACTAAGCTAGTGCAGTCCAAATGGCCAGCATATCCTAATTTTGGACATTGGTACATCAAACAAATTATATTGGGACCTATGGTTCCTCTTTGGTAGAATACTAATTTATGGATGCAGATAAAGAAAAAAAAGAAAAAAAACATAAAATGTATAAAACATATAAAAGAAAAAAAGTGCAAAGAATAAAGGAGAGTTTGTTTACTTTCTCATTCAAAACATGGATATGAATTTCCACTAAGTTATGCAAATTCTCAAAAATGTTAACAATTTTCAGTATTAATGCAATTATTATGGATATGGGTAATACTTTGTTTTGAATTATCATTTTTTAATATTAATAGGTACTATTGTAGGTGTGCATTTATACCAACTTCTGTTTTTTTTTTTTTTAACCTTTATTTTGTTTATTTAGGGTTTTTCTTTTCTTTTTTTTTTTTTTTAATGTGGCATTGGGGATTGAACCCAGTGTCTCATGCATACTAGGCAAGCACTCTACCACTGAGCCATGAACCCATGGCTAATAATTATGTTTTTATTACTTTTATTTTCTTAAGGTTTAATTTGCTAAACAGTCTTAACCCTGAATATAATTCAGGATACTAAAATTTCTTTGAAACAATGAAATGCTGAATTCAGTGCTGCATTTCTTGTTTAGAAGGAGATACTTCTATAGTTTTTTCTATTAGAATGGTCTTGTTTTATAAATCTCCTAGTGGTCCTGACAGTAATATCTTCTAATTTCCCATATAATTTTCTGCCCAGTTTCACATGAAGACCTATCTCAATGTTCACCCAACCCTACTTTCTCCCACCAACAGACAAAAAGCACATTATTTTCTCTAAGGTATCTATTTTGCTTTTGTTTGAGTCACATATCCAGTATAAGTGTTAAATTTTCTGTTCATTTTTACCATTTCCCCACATTTGACTGAAAACATGTCTAAATGTTCCTATATAGTATTCGTGTCTTCTTCCAAATTGCTAATGGTACTGAAAGATTAGTTGATAGAAAGCTCCTCTAAAGTAACAAATACCCTTTTCTTATAGAAAAGCTTTTAGACTAAGTATCAAAGTTTTTGCAAAATATCTATACATATAATATGTATTTTATATATATATATATATGTATATATATATATATATAATATATATATACACACACACACACACACACACATATATTTTGGGAGGTGTATTGGGTATTAAACTCAAGGGTACTTGACCACTGCAAAGTATATGTTAATAAATTTTGTCTTAAAAATCCTTAACAGTCTAGATTCATAAAAAAAGATATATTGTGCCAATTTATAATGTATTTGGTCATTTAGTTATCACTAATTAGCAAGCTTCCTATTATCAAAAATATCTTTAATTTGAAGCAATTGTATATAGTTTTATAAAATTTTTAATGTGTTTCATTTGATATGAGGAAATATGGTTATGTAATATCTTATATGCATACCTTCTTCAAATGTAAATATATAGTTTTCTGGATGACAAATGATGGCATAACCTTGGTAATATTGTTTTCAATTACTAATTAATTAAAATTGGTAATTTAACTAAGAATAATTTATCACACTAATTTTAAGTGCTTGTTTTTCAAATCCAACCTCAAATTATCCCCTTGCCCATAACTAATATTACGTGATATTAACTAATTATGAGTAATATTGAGCCAAGAGCTTCAAAGAGACTTACTCATGTTTTCTAGGAATTAAAACAATAAGATGAATGATTCATGTCAGAGTTCATTTATTTTGCTCTGAGAGATTCAATATGCCCCACCACAACCACCAAAATAGGGCATATGTCCAACAGGAGCTTAAGTTCTGAATAGCTAATACATGTATCTCAAACAGATAATACAAGTCTTGAGAAGTGGAGATCTGCCTCCACTCTTGGAAGCCAATGAGATATTTCATCTCCCATTCTAAAGGTAATACATTTTCATCCACAGTCTCAGAATCTCTACCTCACACTGGGTTAATAGAAGTAAATGCCTTATGTCAAATATTATGAAGCTGAAAGATTAAAAAAAAAGATTTTCAAGGTTGGGTATTGAAATAGTTCAGTTATATCATCAGGGACCCAGTTTCTTTCAAATTCTTTTATCTTCATTGCACAGGGTTGGCTACCTTTTGAAAGCAGTTGGTAGGTACAGTAATCTAGGCTAGTAATCTAGTCCAGAGAAAGAAGACATTGTTTTTCTGCTCATAGGAGTCAGGAAACATTTTCACAAACTTGTAAGCAGACTGACCCTGGTGTCTTAATGGTTATATTAGGTCGTCTGATATTCCTGAGCCAGTCAGCCCAAATTTCTGATTAGTTGCATGGCTGTGAGTAAAGGGGATGTCTGAACAAAGCTGTACTTCCTTTATGAATAAATAAGATCTGAATGGGCTCTACATATGCTCACTATACCCTGGCAGCTAGGACATAGGCACTGCTTGAAGACCTGAATTCCATTATCAATCATAATAAATAAACTTGAGATGACAATAATTCATGAATTTGAATATTTCAGATTATAGGAATGCTGTAATGCTTTCAATCTGTATGATCTATCTACCCACATAATATTTATACCCCCTCCTCAGGAAGACCAAGAATATAATCTCTTTATGAAGATTTAAAAAATTATATTGTTGACAAAGTCATTGTAATCTTTTTAAATGGCCTGTCCCTATAATGATGTTTTAACTACTTCTGGATGCCTCTTGATTTTCATAGAGATAACAAATTCCTTGGGCATACAGTGGGAAAGAAGCCCAAACAGTAAGCAAAGTGGCATGTTGTTCTAAACAATGAAGTTAGTAGTAGTATTCTAACTAGTATGCTGTATAGTAGTCTTCAACAGTGGCTAAGTAATCATGAGCTCCTTATGAAAAAAAGCTCCTTAGGAAAAATAGATGAATAGACCACTAAATTTGTGTTTTATTTGTCTAAATGTAAAACCCCAACTCTGGTGAGTGAATTCTGAATTTGAGTCACTGTTATTTCTCTCAATTATTTGCAGTACCTGTGGCCCTTGAATTAAGGGAAGACTGAGTACCTCTCATTGACCTTGTGTGTGTTCCATTTGGAACTCCTTGGATTTAATTTCTTTTCTTACTATGGAAATCTACTCCATCTTGGTATTCTTTACCTCTGATTCTTCTTTGGAGTACTAACTGGGCTACTAGAACTACCTTGTTCACATAAGCATAGAATTGAAAGTGCCTGAATATTCATATCCTTTCAAGAAACCATTAACAACAACTAATGTTTGAGGGAGAATATGAAACCCTAGCTCCATCATTTCTAGTAAGAACATAATGAGGTTGAATTTACAATCAAAAGATTCCAGGTTGGCGTAAACTGAAGCCACTGCAAATTTGTACATTTGTTTAGTTTGTTTCTCTTTCCTCTAGCTTTTAATTGTTTATCTCCGTAATTCGTCCTTAATAAATCACTTAAACATTAGTCCTTGCCCTGGGTATGTTTCTGACAAATTCAAATCTTGAAGGAATACACTATAATAACATGAAAATCCATTGCCAGAGTTTTCTAGTTTTCACTTTAGGATCTATGTCCCTCTAGTGGGACAAATTTATAAATAGGAAAGGGAAATGCCAGGATTTTAAAGGGACTTCTTTGAACTGACTATATTACCTCATATTGACTGAGGACATAAATTCACTCTGCCAGTCAGAATATAGACTTATCTACTTACAACTTGTCCACTTAAAACTTGCAAATCACTGTAAAATTATTGTGATCTCAAAACACATCCTGCATTCCTTTAATCAACAGCTGACTGTGTAGTTTAAAATAGTCTTAGCAAATGGCAGTATCCCACATTGGCTGTCTGACTTATGAAACATTGGCTTTTCTATTGCATAGAAGTGTATGTCTTTGATGTCTTTGAAATCATCTTCATGAACTACAATAAGTAAAAAGAAATTCAGCATTTTTGGAACAGTTACAAGGAATAGTTCTAAAAATTGAAAGAAATTAGACTTGATATACCTATCATATGTCTATTCAAGAATCCAGATTGACTCACAAACAAGGTGGGTATGTCTCGGAGAATAACAGTAGATTATCATAAATATACATAATAAGTGGCTGCTCCATAGGGGATTGCCTCACTGGAATCATTCTTTGTAGTTCTTGACATCTGGTCACAGCTAGAAATCTGAAAACAAACAGACAAAACACACTTGCAATGTGCTAAAATAGATAGATGTTCTTTGCCATGACCTGAAAAGTACACAATCTTATCTCACAGCTATAGAATCTAATTCTATATTTAATCTTGAACTTTTTATTATCACACAATTCAGATACATTATGCCATCCTATTAACAGGACCCAAAATGTTAGTAGAAACCTCTCACACTTTGTAAGACACATGCTAAACAAAGTGAGAGTTAGAGTGAGAAACCCAATGAAAAAAAAATATTCTGATATTTCTAAGAGTCCATTTTCCCAGACTGATTTAAAATATTTTCTCCAAAGTAGATGACAGATTACAACTTCCAATGTTATGAAGAAAACACAATACTTAGGGGTCCTCCTTTGATTTTAAATTCAACATTTAAGGGCACTACTCAGTAGATACCAAGTTATACAAAGGATGCTTCAAATTAATTCTAGATAATGTTCTTCAACTAATTCATGATGTACTACAAGTGGACCTTCCACTTGAGTATTATGCCTAAGCAGTTTAAATATTAGCTATAATGATTTAAATTATATATTGGAGACTAAGGCAAGGCTTCATAAACAAATCATCAGGCTTCCTAGAAAGGTCATACCCTCTTCAAGATTATATATGATTCACAATTGTATATATGATATATATACACACAAAATATCATGAAGAAGGTTTGCTTTTATATTTGAAATCATTCATTCAGTATCCTTGCAAATGGTACAACAGATGACAATATAATCTGAAGTTCCCAATATAAATTAAATGTTTATTTTTAATTCTCTAAAACCAATTATGTGCTCAGGTGTAGTACAAAGTATAGTAAAGTGAGCAGGATGATTTAAACTCTGGGAATGCTTACTCCTACCTCATTATCATTCCTTCTTAACCTATACTTATGATTTCCTAGGGGAGGGTACTACAATTAAGGAAAAGAGGAACCTATTTGAGCTTATATATGATTTTGAATCATATGCTAACCCATATCAGAAGTCAATGTTCATGTTACATTAGATTGAGAGGGTCCAGAAGGATGAAAGGTAAAATCCTTCTACCAGACAGTTTCAAATGGCCCACACAATAGTTTGTGTTTCTAAAAGATGGCTTGAGGTGAGTCTAAACTGCTATTTATGACAAAACACTAATATATAGATGATTAAGGATTTGAAAGGGATAAAACTGCACAGGATGCCATATAAGAACTGAATCAGTGCATAATAAAAAAAGAAAAAGAAATAACAAAGAAAAGATCAAATGAGGGAAAAATTAGAGTTGGTTGGAGTAATTGACCTGAATTATTAAGGGAAAATAGGATTTTTAATATACAACAAAGGCAAAAATAGTTCATAGTGTTTATGAACCTCAAGTGATTCTCTGGAGTCATTTCCTCATCACAGGTTGCCTGGAGGTAAGTGATAATGTAAAACCACTGCAACGTTATGAACAAAACCCACTGAGGGCTCAGACCACTCAGAAATAAATACGTATGCCTAACCAACTTTTAAATAAGCTCAGGAAGTGGCTAAAGAAATGGGATATGGAATGAGCAAATGAGAAACATTGTAAATGCCTAAAATCTGGAGGACATTTACCAAAATAGAGAATGTACCCTCTTATCCATATATCCTACCCTGATTGTATTAGTAGATATTTTAATAATTGGCTTTCCTTCTTCTCTTTCTACCATAAGTGCAATGCATAATAGTAGTGCACTTTAGAATATTAATACAAAGTCATTAGGTAATACTGAGGCATTACCTAGAGATTGCTACTTGCTGCTGTTTAGAGTGGCCCATTGGTTTGGAAATTTAAATAAGAGGGAAGGATGGATTTGGACATTGAGAAGTCTGTAGTAAAAACATGTTGTTATTTTTGATACTTGACATCTGAACAGCTTTTTTGTTTTTTTGATATTGGGGCTAATGATTCTGAATTGAGTGAATCCTAACAGGCCGAGGGTTGTATTTTCCATTGCAAGAGCCAAGGTAGCCAGTATTTCCCTTATTTTCCTTGAATCAGCCATTATGCAAACACTTGACACAGGCTTAGAAATTAGGGTATCTTGTCCTGGCATGCTTATGCTTAAAAGTGTAATGAAAAGCCAGGGCAAGTTGAGAAGTTACTGATGTGGATGCAGCAAATCCTAACTGTATTTTTGATGTGTCTTGATTTTGGCTGAATATACAACTTCCTATCTTATTGCATGTCCTTTGTTTTACTAGACTTATTTTTCAGCTGTCCTCTCAGCTCTGTGAGCTTCCTGATATTCTTCTAATAGTCATTTTTTTTTCTGTTTCAGATTGGTAGCTTGCCTATATTTCTTATGTGTTCTTACTGATATAGTAAATAACATCCTTTTTAGATCAATTCTTTTTTCTTTAGAAAAAGAGCATGAAGTAAACATTTAATATTTATTGATATTTGTATTTATTTATAAACAATGCTGAATAGCTAAAATATGTTTTGAAAATTTCCTTAATAAATGTACTCAACCATCTTGATCTATCATTATTTTTATTTCCATAGAAAATAAGTTCACTGATTTTTTTTTTTTTTTTTTTGGTACTGGGGATCTGGGGATTAAACACTTAAACACTGAGCTACATCCCTAGCCCTTTGTATGTTCTATTTAGAGATAGGGTCTCGCTAAATTGCTTAGGGCCTTGCTAAATTGCCGAGGCTGTGTTTGAACTTGCAATCCTCCTGCCTCAGCCTCCTGAGTCACTGGGATTACAGGCATGTGCCACGGTACCTACCTAGTTGATTGATTTTAAAAAATCAATGTTATGGTTAAAAAATACTATACTATTTCTGTTTTAGCTAGCTTTTTTTTTAATTGGTTGTTCAAAACATTACAAAGCTCTTGACATATCATATTTCATACATTAGATTCAAGTGGGTTATGAACTCCCATTTTTACCCCAAATACAGATTGCTTTTTGATGCTATGACTAAAGGATCTGACCAGAACAACTGTAGAGGAAGAAGAGTTTATTTGAGGTTTTAGTCCATAGAATGTCTTAGCCCATAGAAGGCCAGCTCCATTTTTCGGGGCTCAAGGTGAGGCTGGACATCATGGCAGGAGAGGGTGGTAGAGGAAGCAGCTCAATCATGGTGAACAGAAAGCAGAGAGAAAGACTCCATTCACCAGATACAAATATATACCCCATAACCACGCTCCAATTCCCACCTACTCCAGCCACACCCTACCACTTCAATTAATCCATCATGGATTGATTCACTGATTGGGTTAAGACACTTAGAACCCAATCATTTCTCCTATGAACCTTCTTGCATTGCCTTACACATGAGCTTTTGGGGGACACCTCACATCCAAACTATAACAATATTCTAAAATATTAAAAATTTTAATTGGTCACTTAAATTATGAAATGTGCTCATAAGTCACATATACCTGCTGTACAAGCCAATATGTAAATGTCTATGTGTACATTTGTCAAATATATTACAGTCAATATTTCAATTGAGAAATAAGTATTATTTATTAAAATTCTGTAAGGTAAGTGATGTTTAAAATCTGCTCTCCTAAACTTATTTACTTATTTCTATCCTTTGTAGTTTGTTAATCCATTTATATGTTACCAGGATTTGGAATTATTACTTTGAAGCTGGCAATATATGATTCATGCTTCTTGACAAATATAATGAAAATATTCAGAATCCATTATGCAAAATATTTGAAAAGAACTTTCTTGCTTCATTCAGGGAAAATAAAGCTAAAGAAGAAAAATAAGTGAATCATTTGCAGTTTCCTAACATAAATATCTCCTGTTTGAGACTTAAGTTATACATGAGGAAAAAAATGTTTTGCACTGGTGATCAAACTAATTGCTACTGAGTTTTCTGTTTTTCTGTGAATTACTCTGAATATCTTTTATATTATTGCTTAAATATTTAGTAAATGAATAAGATCATTTCTAACAGTAATTAATAGTAGATTATTTTGCCAGATTTGATTTTAAAATGTTCTTTTCTTTTATACTAGGATGATTAAACATAATGATAAGATGTTGGTTTAATAAAGATATGTGTCAGTAAAATATTATTGCTAAATCCAAGCAGATTTATTTAGAAATATCAGTAGAACAAATATATCCTTCTGTTTTTTCAAAATATGAGGAAATAAAATCATGAATTTCATAAATTCAAACAAAACAAAGCAAAACATAAAAGGCGGCATATACTAGAAAATTACATTGAGGAAACAGCATCTTCAAGCAAAATCTTTTTGTTCTTAATTATAAAATGATGGAAATATAATTTTTTCAAGATCAATATAAATTTAATTTTGAAAAAGCACAGACAAAAGTCCATAGGGGAAAGAGACTTGGTTTTGAAGTCCTACCAATATATTAGTTATGTAAACTAAAATAATGTAAAGATTGATTAAATTATTTTTAGAACAAAATTTGCCTTGAATGTATTTACAAGTATATGTTCATAATGTATATGCATGTACACAATGTATATATATAACAGAATAAACAACGAGTACTTTAAAGTCAGCATATGTAAGTAGTTTAAAGTCAGCATATGTTCATAATTTTTCGACTTTTTACTTTGACAAGTTAAAATAGTATACTTTGGGTTGGAGAGCTTGTTTAGTTAATTTACTTTTTTGTCAGTTGGACATAGAAAAGGCTCTGAATAGTTACTTTAAGTATATGGTGGTTCTTCTTCCATAGAAGACTGATACAAATTCTGCATATTGACAGTGATTTTTGATAAGCTTGTTATTAAATAAGCATTGGTAATGGGAGAAAAATGAAAACTAAGGCTATAGAACAAATCTTTATGAATTCCAAATAATCCAACTTTCCCTCAAATTTTATAGATTTGATATACACTCATGTGTAAATAAAATCAATATTTTGCTCCAAGGTAATAAAATTTAAACATGCATATATATGATACTTTATACTATACTACAAATATATAAATATATAATAGAAGGGCTATATGTGTACATAAAGTTACATACCTTTAAAATAATAATGAAGTTCTCACAAACATACACACAGAGAACATGTTGAATTAAGACTGTTTTTGCTCGTACAAAACAATTATAGCTGCAAAATAGAGTTGTCATCTTGATGCTGAAGTATATGATTTTCATTCATTTATAAAATTGCATTTTATTTTTACATCCACCTGCTTCTGCTCCATATTATATTATTTATTTGCATTTTACTTATTATAGAAGTGAACTTGGTGATTTACTGAAGATTTTCAGCCCTTAAATGAGAAATAGTATGTCAAACACTTTCTTTTGCTGGAGGACAAAAACATGCACATGTGATACTGAGACAATTGTTTTGGTTACATGTGTGGCTTCTTCCACTTAATATTGTGCTATGGTTTGAAAATGATTTGTCCCTTCCAAAATGTATTAAAACCCTGTGGGTTTTTAAATATGGAACAAAAATATTAGAATTATACTAAGTTTTTGGGCAAATGTAATTGGAAAATAAACTAACCTTTACATTAGGGACTTTCTATACATTGATGTGGCCTGCATAGTTCCACATCACTCAAGGAAGGAAGGCTCCCCAATAATCATGTGATCACAAGAGCTAATGATAAGTGAAATTTCTTGCAGAGATCAAAATCAAAATCTAATCAAATATTTTTCATGGAAGGAATTCTCCATAATAGATATCTAACTTGTTGCTGTCTAGCTATGCAACAGTGAATTTGTATATTTTTTACTCTTCCATTTTCCAAGTGTAAAACTTTACTTTTATTTCACTGTCTCCCATTGTATAATGAGTTTGAAGACGCTATGAGGGTTAGAAATATAGGAAAAAATACCAAAGGTATAACAGAAACAGTTGATTATGACAAAGCCTTATAACTATTTACAAAGTAAATGTCCTTCCTTTATTCCAGGGTACAAAAAAAAATCACATTTTGAGCATCACTTAAAGTTATTAGGAACCACGAAAGAAAGACTGAGTTTTAGCTAAGGAATGCAGACAATTCTGAACCACAGCTTTTAAGTTTGCTAAATCTTCTCGAAATTAACCTTCCCCTTTTGCTGACTGAATGCATGTCTGTCAAACCCTGGCAGGTAGAAGAGCAAAAAGATGGAAGGAGCCTGGTCCCTGAATCACTGCATGGAGAAGAGCCAGTTAGGGATATCTACATTATATCCCTAGGTAAGTGAGAAAAAAACTCCTTTTTTGTTATACTCCTTCTTTATTTTCAGATGTCATTTGCATTGTAGATTGTTGTTCTTTAAATGAAATACGTGTCATTCATTGTTGCAACATACAATTATGGATCCCATAGAGCTAATGAGTCAACTACTAATGATCTGCTGCTTTTCTTCAACTTCCAATCCATAATACACACTATAGCCCCATTCTTGCTAAAATATTTTTTCTAGTAGGCTTTCCAACAATTAAACATGTTCATTCACTCCTCTCTGCTCACACACACATGCAAAAAATCTAATTCATCAGCTGGATCTATATTACTTTATTATTTCTTGATATTTGAATAATAGTCTCTAATGAAAAAATTTTGTATATTTAACATGTTAATACTTCAAAAAAATTTAATAATTGATAAATAATTTATGTCATCTTAGGGTTTGTCTTAATTAAAAATATATTTAAAACATTATTATTTTATTTTCTTTTATTGTAACTCCTATAATATATATATATATATATATATATATATATATATAGACACACAATATATATACATATATTATATATTATATATTATTATATATATTACATATACACATATTTATGTATATTAAAAACAATTTACTTTTGTTTTTTCAGGAAAAAATTTGATTATCATGGGATAAGATGAGTCCTACATTATCCCATTAATATGGAGATTTACTCTAGAAATTAATGCCTCAGCCTCCCAAATTGCTGGGATTACAGGTATGTGCCACCATTCCCAGTGAAATTTGAAGTTTTAAAAAACAAAATACAACATTTGTTTAAAAAAAAATCAGATACTGGATTTTTAAAATTTTCAATCATATTATTCAGTTCAGATGATGTCAATTGTGTGCATAAAAGCTGTTCTTTAAAAACATACTTATCCATCCTTCAGGTACTTCATTAAACTGTAGTGAAAATGTAATGGAAAGAAAAAAGTAGGTTAAAGACATATTAGTATGGCAGAATTAAGATGAGGGGTCCAATTATCTGTGGTGAAAATCAAGGATGCCAAGCACAATGGCATATATCTATAATCCCAGAGACTCAGGAGACTGAGACAGGAGAATTCCAAGTATGAGTCCAGCCTCAGAAACTCAAAATTTAAAAATAAAGATGACATAAAATTATTTATCAACCATCAAATTTTATTTGAAATAGTTTTTGGTACCTGAGTGGATGAAGGTAGCATTTATCAAAATTTGAAATATCAAGAAAGGAGTAAATTTCTCATCATTTACTGGTATTATTGTATTCTATAAATATGTACCAAGCATCTATTTATGCTGGGGATGCTCATAGTGGAATATTTACTCTCTTGTTCTAACTCCCTCCAGACTAACTAATTGAGATTCTCTTTGAACAAATATAAATGTTTCCCACCAACAATAGAATGGTATTCATATCTGAGTTATTTGGTGTCTCTTCAACATCATAAGTGGAAGTCCCAACTTCAAATGTGATAGTATTGGGGGATGGCTCCTTAATAAATAATTAAATTTATGTGAGTTTATGAAGGTTAGAGTCCCATAATGTGATGAGAAGGCAGCTGTTTACAAGACAAGAATTCTCACCAGAAAGCAACCCTGCTGGCACCAGAAGTGTGGGTAATACATTTCTATTGTTTAAATCACTCAATCTATGGTATTATGTTCTGGCAGACTGAATTAAGAAATCTTGAAAGTAGAATGGAAAGAACTAATGGATTTGATTTTGGGTACTAAAGAAACTGTGGTACAATTTAATGAGATGGTAGAAACTGAATGTAAGTTTAGCAAAATCATGATCTCTGCATTAGATCAGGGGTGCTGCACCTACTATCATCATGCCAGCTTAGGAACTGAATTCCTCAACAAGACTCTATTTTTTGATTAATTTGTCTCAACAAGACTCTTAAAGCACAAGAAGTAAATCAAGAATCAAGTGGGGTTTTGTTAAACTAAAAAGCTTCTTCACAGCAAAGGAAACAATTAAGAACATAAACAGAGAGTACAGAATGGGAGAAAATCTTTGCCATCTGCACCTCAGATAGATTATTACTCTCCAGGATATATGGATAACTCAAAAAACTAACACCAATAAATAAATAAATAAAACCAAATAACCCAATCAATAAATGTGCAAAGGAACTGAAAAACACTTCATAGAAATACGAATGGTCAACATCATTAGTCATTAGAGAAATGAAAATTAAAGCTACACTGAGATTTAATCTCACTTCAGTCAGAATGGCAATTATCAAGAATGTTGGTAAGCATGTGGGGGAAAAGGTACACTCATACATTGCTGGTGGGACTGCAAATTGGTGTAACCATTCTGGAAAACAGTATGGATATTCCTCAGAAAACTTGGAATGGAACCACTATTTGACCCATTTATCCCATTCCTTAGCATATACACAAAGGACTTAAAATCAGCATACTATAGTGACATGATCACATCATGTTCATGGTAGCTCAATTACAATAGCCAACCTATGGAACCAATCTAGATTCCCTTCAACAGATGAATGGATAAAGAAAATGTGGTCTGTGTACACAATGAAATATTACTCAGGAATTACTCAAGAAGAATGAAATCATGGCTTTTGCCAGGAAATGGATAAAACTGGAGACTCTCATACTAAGCAAAATAAACCAATACAAAAAAACCAAAGGCCAATTGTTCTCTCTGATATGTGGATGCTGACTCAAAATAGGCTGGAGGGGAGGGAGGACTGGAGAGTCACCGAAGTAGACCTGGTGGGGCAGTTGTGTGGTGGATAGGAATGGGAAAGACAGTGGAATGAACTACACATAACTTCCCTATGTTCTTATATAAATACACGATTGGTGTAACTCCACATCATGTACAACCACAAGAATGGGAAGTTATGCTCCATGTATGTATGATATGTCAAAATTTATTCTACTCTCATGTGAACTAAAAAGAATAAATAAAAATTAGTTCTTTTCTGGTCTTTTGGTCACAGCAATAAAAATATCTGACTTAAACTATAATGTTATATTTTAAAAATCTATTTATTACTATGGTGTGTTGATTTTACAGATTCATCAACTTGAAAAATTGTAACTTTTGTACTTTTCTGTAAGTATACTACTTAAAATGTTTACATTGCAATAATCTGATCATAGTTTTGTTCTTAAAATTCTACAATGACTTTTCACCATACTACTAATCACATCCTCAATAATTATCATATCTAAATTCTCATATCTTTTCATTCCTTGACTTGCTCCCTAAGTTCTAGCCACACTTATCTGTTCTCTCTTCCTTGAACAAAGAAAGAAGCAAGTTTCTTTTTATACCTTATCATTTGCAGTTTTCTGTGCCTGAAACTGTTTTCTAAAACCCTTAATAGTCTTCTTTTTACTTATATTCAGGTCTGTGACTTTCCTGAAATATAAAAGCAGCTCCTCTCTCACTTTCATTACAAGCCTTAATTTTTACCTCAGTGTAAATATATTATCTAAAATTACCTAATCTATATATATCATGACTTAATTCCCCCAACTTAGAATACAATATCCATGATCTTGCTCTCTGCTGTGTCTTCCTTCATTGACTAGAATCCTGCAAGACAAGTAGATAGATGTCAAGTAATTGGGACATGAATACATTTATAGATGAATGAATGAATGAATGAATAAGTTAGTAAATACATTTCATAGAAATTAATAACAATTGATTAAGTATGAAATATTTTTATGGAACTATATTAGGCCGGAGAAAATGTTATCATGTTATGTTTTTCTTCTGCCCCTTACATGAATTAAAATATAGCCCAGAGAAAGAGTCTTGAGAATGATACAGCAAATTCCAATTCTTTTTCTTTTATTCCAAATAATAAAACCTTGAATTGTTATTTTCTGTATTGATGCTCAAGTTTGTGTATCCTACAATGTTACTGCTGAGGCTTCAAAGGTAAATAATTTTGTGTAATGGATATTTGCTACAGTAAAACTTGAATAGTATGAACATATATTTTTCTCAATATGCTAAATGTATGTTCTAAACAAATTATTCATAAAAAACATAAACATTTTATAAGAAATGTAGCATATCATCTAATTTGCTTTGTATACGTTCTCAAAATTTCCAGGTGCAGGTGGGCACTTAAGTGCTTTTTGATGATGATGATGATAATTACTGAAATTTCTTATATAATAAAATTTTCCTTGTAAAGTCTCAGCACTTATGTTCTCTTTTATTCTTTCTATGTTTTGCCACTTGTGACATTTCATTTTCCCAGTTTGAGCTATTATATGACTTACAATTCATCAGAAAATTTCAACTTATAACCCCACAATGAGGTGATCTAATACTTATGTTCCCTTAACACTTAATATTATAATCAATAAATAGTAGATAACAGCCACCTATATAAAGAAATGAGAAAATTTCATGACAGGTCAGTCTGTGAAGAATCAATGCATAGAAGTAATCTATTATGATAAAATTACATCTCCTTGGCAGAACATACTCTAAATAATCTTCTTATACTGATAATTAAGACAGAATTCCAATCACAGTACCCTAGGCATATTCTTAGGAAGAAACATTTGGAGTACAATTCATGTGAAATAAAACTGTAATTGTCTTAATCTAATTCTGGTCCACAAACTTGAAAATTATTTCTGGGATTTGTATTCTGCATAATGTAAGAAAATCAGTAGCTACAGACTAAAGTTTGCAATATTTTTCTAGCAATGCCTAAGTGGAAAGAAAACATTTGAGTATTAATCATTTGCATATACATAATTTCATTTGATCCTTACTACAACCCTAGGCAGTAAATATTTATCATATTAATTGTAGTTGTTTTGGAATCTTTGTCTGCCAAATTCCTCTACGCACTTTATTTTATTAGTACATTTTTAGTTTATTTTCCCTGATTCTATATGTGTCTAGTCATTTATTCAATAGAATGTCAAATACTATAGAGAATTTTAGAGGCTCTTGATTATGTTATCTTTCTCTTAGGAATGTTATGTTTTAATTGGGTGATTGCTGTAATCCTACCAAGACTTAATTTTAAGCTGCATTAAAGTGTGTCTATTTTTGTTTTTCTTTTATTCTTAAGGCATCATCTTTACTTATAGGGCATGGCCTTTCTGGTCTTTCAGCTGAAAATCTGGTGTGTTCATGAAGGTCTTTCCACTTTGGATGAACCCACACTCTATTCTCAGTATTAAGGGACCTCTGAGATCTCTTCCTTCCTCTACAGTGTCTTATTATTATTCTTTGATTGGCTTCCCAGAATCTCACACTGCATATGCTTAATTTGGTAGCTGGCCAAGGACCCAAAGGGGCAATTTAAACATACATTTTTAGCATTCATTTCCTAAAGTTATTTATTATCTAGTTCTCTATCCACCATATCCCATGTCCCAACTGTCTCAAACGTTTGTCTCTTTTACTCAGTAAATCCATGGATGTTTCTGGGCTCTATGAATCTTTGTTATGACTTGGAAAATATCTTCAGATGCATGATTAAATAACCACCCCTTCTTCTAATTTATATATTGTCTAACTTGCTATTTTACTACCATAATCTCCCAACATATTTTCCATCGGATAAAGAGGTAAGTTCTGCCTAACAGTGTCATTAGTTCTAGACCCATCTGCTATGAGTCTTCCTGTCAATAAGTCCATCTCAAGGCCTTAGAACTTTCCTGGTTTTAGACCTCAATATTGCCATAAATAAATACCTTATTCCTAAATCCATTGTTTAGTATAATACCCTTGCCAAAGAGATGGTATTCATTTATCAAGACTCTTATTTAGGATGGACCTATGCTGTACCCGATCTTAGCTTCTGAAAGATTACTCATTTGGACTTAAGCAACTTGAACCAAGACAAAATCAAACTTCCTTCATCTAAAATGGTATAAGGCAGATTTTTTGTTTTTTTCCTATTGAGCATCAATTAACTTGAACATTACCTCTGAAACTAGGGATAGATTTTAAGGAATTTCCGAGCTCTTCACTGAAGACAGGTGAGTAATATAAGCCGTTTATCTCCATTTATCCCGTTTCTAAAATGGTCAGTTTTATAAATGGTTGTCTTCAACCCCAAATTTGTCCAATATACTGTAAAAATGGAATGAAAGAGAGAAGAATTGACACACAATAAAATGTGAAGATTCTCAGCAACTTTGTCATCTAAAATAAGTGAGAAATTGTTTTTTTCAACTTCTGAAATATTTCCCTTTATAGATTGGCTGAGTTGCATTTTGTCAGTTTCTATTAAATTTTGTTGTCATAGATACCAGTTGAATCTTATAGAGTATAGGAAGGACTTTATTTTAGTTTTTATAAGCCTCTATAAATGGGGGGGTTGAAGTCTGATTTTAGTAAGATTATTCAATTTCTTATTTATTTCTTTTATTAAATGCCTTGTACTAAGAAGTCACATTCAGTATCTAGGCATATAAAAATTCTCAAGGTATTTTTGAGTATATATATATAAATAGTCTTTTATTTTTTCTACCATATATAAAATAAATTCTAATTTTTTTCATGAATGCTTGATATGGTTACAATGACTACACAACGCAGTGTCCATTCAGTCAAAAATATAATCCAGTATACATGTTTATGCATGTGTATATGTGTGTTGATTTTTTTCCCACTCTGTTGACATATATACAAAAGTTATTTAAACCTATATAATCATACCTATTGTGTATGATGGTATTTCACTGGTGAATTCTAACAAAGAAAAATAAATTGAGTCTAGGAGTAGGTAAGTTATCTCTGTGGTGCTTTTGAAGGGAAACAACAGTTTATTTGACATTTCTCAAGGGGTGATATTAAAATGTAAGCCTTAAGTGAGACCAGTCTTGGGAAGAACCTGTTTTCAGAAGTGTTTGAACAGTCATAGTGTTTACAATTAAGGGGTAGCAATATTTGAAGAAGTTTCATCCATTTTGGAGCTAAATCTGACTAAGTTTTGGGGATACAGGAAGAGAAGGTTGAAGAGACTAGACCTGTTATAAAGGTCTACATTAATAAAGACTGTGTTTGGGACATGCTTCTAGGGTTATAGAAAAAACAGCATGTTGTTCAGAAAATAGAAGATCAGATCTACTAGAAGTTTAGCCTAGATAGGTGAGAGAAAAAAAAGGAGAGAAAATGGTGAGGTATGAATTCCTAGTGTTGACGTATCATGCCAAATGGCAAGGCTATTTTCAGCAATTATCTGATGCTAAACTTGGTTTCTGATACACTGACAAGTTTGGTCAGGATTTGTGCACAAATAATTTTTTGTGGTATACTCACCTACATAGGGGTGTGGAAAAATCACCTATATCTAGAACTTGTAACTTATGATAGATGAAATAAAAGTATATTTTAAAAAGGAAGAACTTTCATTTTCTGCAGGATTGACCGAGGGAAGCACTGCAACAGCTTTCTGCACCAACTCAGTGTCATTTAAATACTCCCATTGGTAGAAAGAGATCCAAGAAATAGTAAGAGAAAAAAATAGGCGTCTTTGGTTTTGTGATGAGTGTTTAGATATAGCACCAAAGATACAATACATAAAATTAAATTGTTGAGCTTTACTAAAATTAAAACACTTGCTCTGTGAAAGACAATGCAAAGATTAAAAAGAAAGCAAAGCTGGGAGATGGGAGAAAATATTGAAACATGTATCTGATTTGTATCCCTAATATACAAAGCACTCTTAAAACTATTTCTTAAAAATATAACAAAACACATAACCCAATTAAAAACAAGTAAATCTAAACTGATACCCCACCAAAGGATTGAAATATATATATATATATATATATATATATATATATATATATCATAAGTAATTACAGATGAAAATAATAAGATACAACAACAGACCTATTTATATAGCTAATGTTAAAAAAATATAATACGGATTGGTGACAATGATGTAGAGTAATAAGAACTCTCATTCATTGCTGGTAGGAATACAAATTAACATAATCATTTTGAAAAACAATTTGGAAGTTTCTATCAAAGCTGAGGCCTTGCTATACAATTATAGTCCAGCAACTCATTCCTAGGTATTACCCAACTGGTTTGAAAACATAGCAACAAAAACCTGCATAAGAATGTTTATAGCATCTTTATTAATAATAACCCCAAACTTGAAGCAACTTTATGTCCTTCAATAGGGAAATAGATAAACTAAGGTACATCTGTAAAACAAGGTATTATTCAGCAGGAACCCAAGGGGTAGTGCGAGGAGTGTGTAGGGAAGTTCTGGGGAGTGATACTGGCCAAATTACATTGTTATATTGTGTGCATATAAGAATATGTTACAATAAATCCCACCACTATGTGTAACAATAATGCTTGAATAAAATGTGGAAAAATTTTAAAAATTAAATTTAAAAAGATGTTATTCAGCAATAAATAGAAATGAGCTATGAAGCCATGAAATACATAGATGAATTTGAAATACATATTGATAACTGCAATATGTATGGAAAATGTATATTCTGTGTGATTCCAGCTATGACATTCTGAAAAAGGAAAATCTATAGAGATGCTAAAGATCAGTGTTTGCCAGGTGTTGCCAGATGTTAAAGGTCTACTGGGAGAAAGGGAGGATTGAGTAGGCCATACATAAGGGATTTATTTTTTAGGAGAGTGAATCTATTCTCTATGATGCTGCAATTTCAGGTTTATGACACTGTTTGTCACAGAATCCAGAGAATTTAACATTACAAAGAATGAACAATTATGTATGAAAATATAATGAATAATTTAGGAAATCATCAAATACCAAGATGAATTAATGGATGTTACAAAAGAATATGTTCATGGATATAAGAAGCAACCTCACTGATGGCAAAGGATAAAGTGTGAGAGTTGATAACATAAGTAACTTTGGAAATTAATAGGGTCTATAAAACTAAAAGCAAAAGAAAACATGAATAAGCATTCTGTTCTACTTGATATATAGTGTTATGTGTTAGCAATTATGGTAGTGCCATACATGTGCGCTGGAATTGAGCAATTAGCTAAATAAATGGCTAATGTTAAGAGCCAGGTTTTTCACTGTTGTAGAGCCAGAATCTGGTTATATAGTGGTGCTGGAGCCATCAGTGCAAATTCATGTTTAGCTTAACATAGAGATGATTATGAATAGAAAATTTTATGAATATATGTATATTTATACACACAAATATTTTCTTGACCTGTCAGTTCAGAGGGCCTAGAAGCAATGACATTTCCATCAGCAATAGTGCACCTAATGTCCAGATCTTGGTTGCTAATGTCATTCTCCCATGAAAGTTCAAAGGCTACTTAGAGAAATAGTTGAGTCTAGGAATGAAACAGAAAAAAGAAAAAAAAAAGAAAAAAAAATATATATATATATATGATCATGCAATATCTGGAAGTAAAATAAAGTACTCAAAAAAGAAAATTGATGAGTGCATATCAAAGAAACATTGGAGCCAACTGAAAGAGCTCCTGATAGCCCATTTGTTTGAGGAACATAATAAATTTATCCTGAATTATAAAAGATGAAATATAAAATAAGAAAAAATTCCAGTTCACACAAGTATCAGTAATTTACTTAAAACCCAAGCAAATGAGATGGGGTCAACTCTCCTGTTAAAAATAATTTCAAGTAATTTATGTGAATACTATACCCTCAATAACATGGACTGTAACTCCTCACTCTATAAGTGTTTGCTATCATAGTGACTTCTTCATGGAATAGAGCCAAAAAAGACTCCCTTGAAGAAACCTGATGAACACTATCTCAGCAAGGTGATCAAGGACAACTTCAACAGTGAAAAGTGATATTGGTATTATTATTTCCTCAACATGATGTATGCTGAGCGTATCTCTCCAAAAATGTATAACTTCAATATGTGAAAAGCATCAGGTGAAACCCAATTGAAGAACATTCTAAAAACTACCTCAGTAGTACTCCTTCAAAGCTGTCAAGCTCATCAAAAACATAGTCTGAGAAAGTGTCAAAGCAGAGAGTCTTTTTCTTTAAAGAGTGTGTGTGTGTGTGAGAGAGAGAGAGGGAGAGAGAGATAAATTTTTTTTAAATATTTATTTTTTTCGTTTTCGGCGGACACAACATCTTTGTTGGTATGTGGTGCTGGGGATTGAAGCCAGGCCACACGCATGCCAAGCGAGCAAAGCAGAAAATCTTAAGGAGAATGACTAAACATAATTATCTTTAGTGGGATCTTCAAACAGAAAAGGAACATTAAGTAAAAATTAAGAAAATCTGATCAAACTATAGACACTACTTTAAAATAACATCAATATTCATAATTACTTATTACAAATATACCATAATAATGCAAGATGTTCACAGTAAAGGAAAGTGGGTGTATAGTATATGGAATCTCTGAATTATCTGAATTTGTGTAAATTTTACATTGCTTTAAAAATACTATTTAGGCCTGCCGCCCGCGCCTGCAAGGTAGGCAAACCTGCGACCGACCAGAAGAACAGGCCCAGCAGCCCGCCGGCGTGGTAGACACATCACCCCAATTGGAGGAGGGGCAGAGCTGCCGCCTGCGCCTGCAAGGTAGGCAGACCTGCAACTTGGAGAACAGACCCAGCGGCCCGCCAGTGTGGTAGACAGATCACCCCTATTGGAGGAGGGGCTCAGCCATTGCCCGCAAGGTAGGCAGACCACGCGACCTGGAGAAGGGGCCCAGCGGCCCGCCGGCATGATAGACAGATCACCCCAATGGGAGGAGGAGCACAGGCACCTCCCGCCCCTGCAAGGGAGACTTTGCAACTATACAAGAGCAATATAAATATATAGGGGGAAAATTCAAGAACACAACAGTTTCACCAAGCAGAAAGAAACGCGAGCACAATGAAAAGACAAGGAAAGAAAGACAAGGAAAGGACCACAAGCAATGCAGTTCAACTCAACCTTAGAAGAGGTAATAGCTGCAGCAGATGGAATGTCAGATAAAGAATTCAGGATTTACATGCTTCAGATGATCTGGAGTCTCAAGGAAGACA
>NW_026000249.1:15778055-15820005 GCF_001458135.2 Marmota marmota marmota | reverse complement strand
GGGAAATTGCATGGAAATGGAAGGAGACCCTCAGGGTTATACAAAATTACATACAAGAGGAAGTGAGGGGAAAGGGAAAAAAAACAAGGGGGAGAAATGAATTACAGTAGATGGGGTAGAGAGAGAAGAGGGCAGGGGAGGGGAGGGGAGGAGGGATAGTAGAATATAGTAAAGGCAGCAGAATACAACAGACACTAGTATGGCAATATGTAAATCAGTGGATGTGTGATTCTGCAATCTGTATACGGGGTAAAAATGGGAGTTCATAACCCACTTGAATCAAAATGTGAAATATGATATATCAAGAACTATGTAATGTTTTGAACAACCAACAATAAAAATTAAAAAACTATTTAAAAAAGCATTCAGAATTATGTATACATTCAATGAATATAGGTATATATTCATATGGTGAAAATTTAAGTCATCCAAGTAAATATAGATTTATATCTATTGTTCATTTACTTGATTTCATGATTATTTATCCTTTAAATGTATTCTTAAGCACATATTAAGTGTTACTTATTTTGTATTGAGTGTTATATAAAATATTAAATTAAAGAGTATCTTGATTGAATGTCTTTTTCAGACTGAGATTTCTTTATGCGGGGTGGAGGGGAGGGAGGCAGGGTACCTGGGATTGAACTCAGGAATACTTGACCACTGAGCCACATTCCCCAGTCCTATTTTGTATTTTAGACAGAGACAGGGTCTCAATGAGTTGCTTAGTGCCTCACTTTTTGCTGAGGCTGGCTTTGAACTCACGATCCTCCTGCTGCAGTCTCCCTAGCTGCTGGGATTACAGGTGTGCGCTACTGCCCCTGGCTCAGATTGAGATTTCAGTAGCATGAATTTGTTAATGTTACATGAATGTAACATTTGTCAACATAAAATCTTTTTGTAAGCATGTTTAATACATAGATCTGTTTAGGGATCATACAACTAATAAGAGCACCAAGAGTGATATTTTACCTTTAATAATTCTACCTTTGCTGATAATTCTGTGTGTGTGTTTCTGTGTGTGTGTGTGTGTGTGTGTGTGTGTGTGTGTATGAATGGTATGAAAAATTGTTTATAAATGACTAAAATTATGGCAACATTAATTAAGAATATAAAATCTCTATGACAGTTTATTGTCATGGTTTCAAAAACTTTTTAAAAAACCTATCTAATGACTAATTTTTCTTATGCCATTCCTTCTCCTTTTAGGTACAAGATTAGCAAGATAATAGAATACCATTTCTATCTTGATCTTATCAACAGCACAATTTAGCAAATGAAAGGCAAAAAAGGAACATTTTCTTTGTAATACATTATTAGAGTTGTGTAATACTTGTTTAAAATTGCTCAAAACCAATTACTTGTTTTTACTTCATTGTTAAAGGCATTGAAAACAGGAATGCAATTTTGTTTTCAGACAATGAAAGCTTTTGCCTTGTAAAGAATTGCTGTTATATGGCTAAAGAGAAAGGACTTCAACATTGCCTTTTCTTTCATGAAAATCACCTTTCAAGGTAAATGTCTCTTAGGTTGATAACTCTTAAATCACCATTATTAATTGATCAGAGTAAGGGACATTTTACATAGTCAAAGACAATGGAAATTATATCTCTCCAAGGCCATCTTGAGAATGGTTTCCTTAAGAAAACACCTGACCTATACCTACTGATTATCTTGCAGAATACATTATTGGAATCTTTAAACAACTTGAAAACATTAAAGAGTAGGAAGATTTCTATATTATCAGGTCTTTCTTCTTCTCTAGAAGAAATAAACATTCCCGTGTATTGGCATGACAGTAACTGATCATAATATAAATTTGTTCTAGACTTAAAACTGACAGAAGTAATAAGTTAATAGATATTTTTGAAAAGAAACAGGCTACTTTAACACTACAGTGAAACACAGTATTTCATCTGGAAAGGTGAATCTTAAAGTACTTGTGTGCATGTGTGTGTAATTTTTTAAAGTCAAATATTGCCTAATCAAATAGTATAGTAAGGATATATCTTTCTTAGGTGGTATTATTCTTCTCTCAGAGTGAATCATTTGTAATTTGTGGAAGATGGCTGAGTAGAGGAGGCTGCTTTCTAGGGTGCTCCATGCCATGAGACCAAGATAGTGGATATACAGCTTCTCAGTGAGGTGGGTAAAAGAGGGCTTTTACTGGGATTTAATATTAGACACTCAGAGCAGCTTGGGGACTCAGAAGTTTGGATACATTAATGTGAAGAAGAAAGCCTACTTCTGGCAGTGGCAGTAAATGAACAATAGATATAAATCTATATTTACTTTTCACAAAAGACAATGGGAGGGGGAGTAGAGCAAATTGCAGGCACCTATTAAGAGACCTACATGGTGTCTGGCCTAACATGAGACAAATGGGCATGGAGTGGACAATATCTAGGGGGACTTGAGTTGGAAGGGTAAAGGCGAGCCTGTGTCTGGCAGCTCACACAACCAGCTAAATTGTGACCTCCTTTTGTATAAACATCACGTGCTATAGCTCTTCTGCATTCTCTGTGTTCACTTTCTGAATTTATAAAGACTTTTCTAACTTTATAACACATTTTCTTTTCCTCCAATTAGTTGTATTTTAACCATTGTTCAGAACTAAATGGTTTATATAACTCCTGCCCCCAACATTAATGCTAATGCAATCATCACTGCTGTGTATAATAAAGTTGACGCCTGCTACTTGCTTTAAAGCCAGAGATAGTTCATGCTTATTTTTTCACCTCTGACACTTGCTGAACCCACCTTTACTGTTGATTAATGGCAATTAATGTTGAAGACATCATAGTAGCATCTGTGTACTTACATTAACACTGTTTGCTATGTATTGTTTGCAACAGTTGTTACTGTTGTTTATTTTTCCCCCATTCTGTGAAGTACTGGGAACCTATAGGGACATTGAAAGTTCACAGGTTAGAGATTCTGCTACAGAACTAAACATCCCATCACATTACTCCAACTCAAATAAGTAAGAAGAAAAGAGCCCCAAACCATCAACAAGGACCCAAGGAGAAAGAACCAGAGAGGGAATTCAGATCTCACCATTTGGCATCTATCTACTCATAAATCAAAAACATAAGTCCTAGAAAAAATAAGGTGGCTACACACAAAAGGATATACACAAAAAACTGGTAGAGGAATTTGCTTCAATTGGTGCACAAGACCAAGACCTCTGAAAACATGAGAAGACAGGTAAACAAATCCATTCGCCAAATCCAAAAATCCCCTAACAAAGGATCCCACTGATAGGTTGATGAAAACCTAGAGAAAAATTATAAAAATCTGAATACCAAAATAAAGAAATAGAAAAGAAACCAAGCAGAACTCCTAGAAATGAAAAACAAGATCAATCAAATTATAAACTTACTTGCAGGCATCAATAACAGACTAGATGGTGTAGAAAATAGAACCTCAGCCCATGAAGACCGAACTTTAGGCTATGAAGGCAGGCTATATGACCTTGAATACATGGAAGGCAGTAAAGGGGAAAAACTATAGAACATGACAAGAATATATAAAAACTCAGGGACAACTTTAAAAGACCAAATCTGAGAATCACTGGGATAGAAGAGAACATGGAGATACAAACTAAAGGCATAAAGAACATTTTCAATGAGATAGTTACAGGAAACTTCTCCCATATCAGAAACATGATAGACCTCCACATACAGAAGGCTTATAGGACCCCAAATAAACCCAGCCAAATGAGAAGTTTGCTGAGACATAATCAATATTCCTAACATAGTCAATGAAAGAATATTAAAAGCTGCAAGAGAGAAACACCAGGACACATTTAGAGGCAAACCAACTGGCAAACCAAGTCTCACTTCTGATTTCTCTGCTCAGACCCTAAAATCAAGGAGGGCCTTGAATGAGATATTCCAAACCTTAAAAGAAAACAACTATCAGCCAATGTTACTATACCCAGCAAAACTCAGTTTCAAATTAGATGGGAGAAATACAAATATTCCATGACAAACATAAATGTAAATAATTCATGAGCACCAAATCAGTACTACAAGGAATACTCAAACTTCACACAGAGGAACTGAAAAATAATTCCCCAAACCCAGAAACAGGAAGTTGAATAGAAGAATAATCCATTAAATGATAAGATAGGATATAATGTAGCAAAAAACAAAAATGGCAGGAAACCACAGATACATATCTATATTAATGTTGAATGTTAATAGTTTGAACTCTCCCAATAAAAAGACACAGGTCATCAGAATAGAACAAATAACAAAATCCAACTCTATGCTATTTACAAGAGAGCCATTTTATAGGTACTGACACTCACAGACTTAAGAGAAAAGGATGGCAAAAAATATTCCAGGCATATGATCCAAGAAAACAAGCAGGGATAGCTATTTTCATATCTGAAAAAATAGATTTCAAGCAAAAATTAATCATAAGAGACAAAGAAGGCCATTATATATTAATAAAGAAAACAATCCAACAAGAAGCTCTAACAGTAGTAAACATACCCCAAATATCAATACACCTAATTACATGGAAAAATACTCCATGACATTAAATTCCACAGAGACCCCCAACACAATAATATTGAGGGATTTCAATACACACTTATCACCAATAGACAGGTCATCAAAACAAAAAAAAATCAACAAAGATATGTCCAACCTAAATAAAAATATAAAACACATGTACCTAGTGGACATTATAGAATAATCCACCCCAAAATAACTGAATTTACCTTTTTCTCAACTATAAAGGAACTTTTTCCAAAATAGATCATATTCTAGGCCACAAAGCAAATCTTAGCAAATATTTAAAAAATTACATGGAATTTTTCATGTTGATTTCAGAAAAAAACATTAGAAACCATGAGAACACATAGAGATTGAAAAATACTCTCTTAAATGAAGAACAGATCAATGAAGAAATGAGAACAGAAAACAAGTTCTTAGAAATGAATGAGAACAAACACACAATATATTAAAATCTCTGGGACAATGTGAAAGCAGTTTTAAGAGACAAATTTATAGCATGGAGTGCCTACATAAATAAATTAGATAACAAATAAATATGCTTATGCTCCACCTCAAGTCCTTAGAAAAAGAACAACAAACTAACCCCCAAACAAGTAGGAGAAAAGAAATAATTAAGATCAGTGAACTTGAGAATAAGTAAACAATACACAAAATCAATTTAATGAAGAATAGGCACTTTGAAATGATAAATAAAATTGACATACCCTTAGCCAAAGTGAGAAGAAGCAAATCAACAAGATCAGAGGTGAAAAAGAGATATTATCACAGACTCCTGAAATCCAGAAGATTATCAGATACTAATTTGAAAACTTATCTTCCAGATTTTCCATTTTATTGGATTATAACAAATTTCTAGACATGTATGACCTGCCTAAATTGAACCAGGAAGATATAGAAATCCTGACATTGAAACAGCAAAATAGCATTTCCCAAAATGAAAAGCAGTGGACCTGTTAGATTATCAGTTGAGTTCTATCAGACCTTTACAGAAGAACTAACATAAGGCTTCCTCAAATTATTCCATGCAGTTGAAAGAGAGGAAACATTCCCAAATACTTGCTAATGAAGCTAATATAACCCTGGCACCAGAATCAGACAGACATATTGAGGAAAGCAAACCCTGGTGAACATAGATGCAAAAATCCTAAATAAAATATTAGCAAACTGCATTCAAACCAAAAGCTGACATCATACTAAATGGAGGAAAATCTAAAAGCATTTCCACTAAATTCAGGAACAAGACAAGGCTGTCCATTCTCACCACTCCTATTCAATATAGTCCTCAAATCATTAGCCAGAGCAATTAAGCAAGAAAAGAAAAATCTATAGGGATACAAATAAAAATAGAAAAAGACAAACAATCTCTGTTTGCTTATGATATGATCCTATATCTAGATGATAAAAGAAAGAAAGAAAGAAAACAACAAAACAAACAAAAAAAACTCCACCAGAAGACTTCTAGAGCTTATTAACTAATTTGGCAAAATAGCAGGATAAAAGATCAACATCCATTAGTCAATAGCTATCCTATACTCCAACAATGATTCAGTCAAGGAAGAAATCGTGGTAATTTATCTAGCCAGGAGTTAAAAGAGCTCTACAATGAAAAATATAGAACACTGAAGAAAGAAATCAAAGAAGACTTTAGAATATGGAAAGACACCCCATGTTTTTGGATAGACAGAATTAATATTGTCAAAATAGCCATACTACCAAAAGCAATATACAGATTGAATGCAATTCCCATCAAAATACCAATAACATTCTTCACAGAATTACAAAAAGAAACACTTCTTAAATTAATTTGAAATAATAAGAGACCCAGGATAGCCAAAGTAGTGTTAAACAAGAAAAGGGGAATAGGAGGCATCACAATACCTGATCTTAAATTATACTACAGAGCTGTGTTACAAAACCACCATGGTATAGGCATCAAAATAAACATGAAGACCAGTGGAATAGAATAGAAGACCAAGAGACAAATCCACACACATATAGCCATCTGATATTTGACAAAAATATGTCTTGGAGAAAAGATACCCTTTTTAACCCATGGTGCTGGGAAAACTGGATAGCTTTCAAATCAAAAGGGATCAAATACTTAGGAATTAGTCCAGAAACCTTACTACTGCTAGAAGAAAACATAAGATAAACACTCCATCATATAGGTGCTGGCATAGACTTCCTTAACAAGACCACCAGAGCTCAACAAATAAATAAGTGGGATGCCATCAAAATAAAAAGCTTCTTCACTGCTAAGGAAATAATTAAAAGCATGAAGAGAGAGTCTATAGAATGGGAGAAAATCTTGGCCAGCTCTTTCTCTGATATGGGATTAATATTCAGAATATACAAAGAACTTAAAAAACTTAACACACACACACACACACAAAATCACCACCACCACCAACAATAACAGATAACCCAATCAATAAATGGGCAAAAGAACTAAACAGAAGATTTTCAATAGAAGAAGCACAAATGTTCAACAAATACATGAAAAAAAAAAATGTTCAACATCTCTAGCAACCAGGGAAATGCAAATCAAAACTACACGAGGATTTCATCTCATGCCAGTCAAAATGGCAATGATCAAGAATAAACAACATTAAATCCTGGAGAGTTTGTGGGGAGAAAGGAATACGTGTACATTGTTGGTGTGACTGCAGACTAGTACAACCACTTTGGGAAGTAGTTTGAAGATTCCTCAAAAAAAATTAGGCTTGGAACCACCATATGACCAAGCTATCTCACTCCTGGGTATTTTCCCCAGAGATCTACAATCTGCATACTAAAACACAACCGCATCAATGTTTATGGCAGCACAATTCACAATATCTAAATTATGGAATAAACCCAGATTCCTATCAATAGATGAATAGATTAAGAAATTGTGGTATATACATACAATGGAGTTGTACTCAGCCATTAAAAAGAATGAAACTATAGCATTTGCCAGTAAATAGATGGAAATGGGGAATATTTTGCTAAATGAAATTAACTGAACTCAGAAACTCAAAGTTTGAAACTTTTCTTTCATATTTGGAAGCCAGAGTAAAATGAAGGAAAGGGGGAGGGAAGGATAACATTACATAAAGACCCAATAAAGGGCTGGGGATGTGGCTCAAGCGGTAACACGCTCGCCTGACATGCTTGGGGCGCTGGGTTCCATCCTCAGCACCATATAAAATAAAAGATGTTGTGTCCACCAAAAACTGAAAAATAAATATTAAAAAAATTCTCTATCTCTCTCTCTCCTCTCTCTTTCTTTAAAAAAAAGACCCAATAAAAAAACAAATTAAGAGTTCAGCAAAAGGATTCTGGTAGAGTGGAGGAAGAAGAAGGGGAGAAGGGAGAAAAGACAGGAAGGAAAGGAGGGAAGCCAAGGGAAGATCATGAACTGAAATCAAAGTCTATGCATGTATGGGTTTATCTGGATGAACCCAACTACTATGTATAACCATAAAGCTCTAAAACAAAAAATACAGTTGGGCTTGTGGTTGTAACTCAGTGGTAGAGCACTTACCCAGCACATGTGAGGCACTGGGTTTGATACTTAGCACCACATGAAAATAAATAACAAAGGTCTGTGTCCATCTTCAACTAAAAATATATTTTAAAAAAGTACAGTTCGGATTTGAAGGAGCAGTCTTAAAAAGGTATAATTTCTACCAAGAAAAAAGAAAGGAAGAAATTCTACCTGGCAATTTCAGTGATAAATGGGAAATGAGCAACATGGAAAGCAAGTGAGGACCAAACTATCAGAAGACACAACCGCTGCCCACAGAACTTCACCAAAGAAAATAAAAAGCTAGTGAGTATCTAAACACAACATGACAATTAAGACACCTCTCAACCTGCCATCTCCAACCCCTTTCACGACACATGGAACTTTTCAGGTTTTCTCAAATATAATACATTGTTGGGATTGCCTTATTCCAGGGGCTCATTCTTAGATACAAGGCTTACAGTTAGATTTTAGAACTCCCTGATATGATTAGGTACCATTAGAATCATAGCTATACTGAATTTCTTCATGCAAAATCATAAAACACTAACAGACAAAACAAAAAGTATGTACAACATAAAACCGCAGAATTCTTTTTTTTTTTTTCAGAGTAGAAATTAGAAGTTTATTAAAGGACAGCAGAAAAGACTTCTCCCGGAGGAAGAAGGGGACCCAAGAGGTGGAATCCGTGGAAGTGCGGTTGTTTCCCCTTTTTATAGTTTTGGTGATGGAATGTAGGTTGGAAGGCCCGAGGGGTGGGACACAGGTGGGCCAAAGAAGTAATCTGGTCAGGAAGGACTTCTGAGTCAGCACCTTTTTGCTGGGGGCTGTTCATTAACATTTCTTTGAGGTGGACTTTGGCCTAGGGCCTTTTCGGGACTTCATTAACATTCCATGAGTTGTCCTGTGTTTTCCCTGAGTCATTCTCCGCATGGCCTCCATTTTAGATTTCACTCGATATTAGACCCGATTTATCTAACTACACTGACTACCTAACTTTAAATCTGGCTTCATTCCCCCCTCTAAGTTGGGAACTCCTTACTGCTGTAAGGAAGGGGGGCGAAGAAGATCTTTCTGGCTTCTTCAGGCTGAAAAGGGACGATGTGGGGCAAGCAGTTTGGAGTCCCCCTTTAAAAATCGGGTCTATCGAGTGGTCCATGATAGAAGTCTGATTGAGAAGTAATAGGCTGGAGGGCCATTTGAGTGATGGATGGTCTATAAGAGAAACAAGAATTCATTAGTACTGGAACCATATTGATGCAGCAATAAATGCCATAGCACAGGAATATGCCAATGAGTATGATGGCAAAGACAAAGACTAACAATGTTTTCCACCAGGAAGTACCAAGAACTAGGAGCTAAGATATTGTTTCCATGACAAAGTTGCTGAGGACATGGCTTCTATCTGAGCATGTAAATCTTTAAGGACATTTGTCACATTGCCAGAAATGTCAGGGATGTAAACACAACATTTAACTTTTAGGGTTACAGACGTTCTTTCCCTTAAGATATAGTTTAATAATTTAATGTCATCTGATCTTGCAAAATCCTTTTACTAGTATGACCTCTGTGTCTAATAGAGAAATCTTTAATTCTGTTACTTAGGGCTGGATAACCATACTAGCAAACACTAAGCCTACCTGTGTAGGTTAGAAATAAAGGCCTTAAACTAAAAACTACTCTGGCAGTTCCTTTTGATAGTTATCAGGCATTCCTGTCTGAGAATCTCTTTTGCAGCCTCCAGTTTACTATTATTATCATTTAAAATGCCCAGGAATAGCTGTGTTTTGGCTTTGACTGTCTTTGCTAAGTGTTTAAGATGAAGCAAGTCAAACTGACTTTTGTTTCTACCTATTGTTAACAGTCAGCTGAGTTTCCCTGGGAGTCCTCGGGGAACTTCACAGCAGCTTCTCAGTTCTGCTAGTGCCATTTGCGCTGCTAGTGCCATTTGTGCTAGGATGAAAACCCCAGAATTCTAAGCAATTATATTAGACATATGTAATAAAAATGGAGCAAATTTAATAATTTCTTTACAGATGAATCTATATGAAAACCAAATTTTAAAATTGTGTGTAGGAATAATGAGACCAGATTAAAAATTGTGCTTGGATGATTTCAGTGATTTGTGATGTCAAACTATGGCATAATCAGATATCTTCTTAAGATACAAATGAAGACCAACACTCATTATTTGTCTCCATGAACTCTCACTCTGAAGATGTCATTCAGATCATTTTCCCATTATTGTCACATTCTATCTCTATTGGAAATCCAATGTGAGAGTCATACAGTAATTATTTCACATGAGGATAGTTTTTAAAGTCGGGATAACTATTATCACCATAGCATAACATAACTATTTTTCTCCCTGTCTCTCAGGAATTTTTTCAGGGTATTTATTCATACTTTGCTAAGTTATTTTATGGATTAGGTTGATGTATGAATTTATTTGGAAACTGAAATGGATTTGGCTTTTTGAAAGTTGGGAATGAGATGGCCATTCACTGTGTGAATCTAAGGAAGGCTTTTTCAGTTCTAATTTATATGATAAAGATAGTCACTGCATTCATTTGTAAATCATTTGTGAGGATTGAGGCATTCAGGATTGAAAGTAGTCTCCCAAACTAATGAATAAGATCAGAATTAGAAGTGAAGGGAAAAACATGCATATGTGGAACCAAATTGCCAAATTGAGTTGCTTTCATGCATTTCATCAATATGATAAAGTTTGGTGAGATTTTATGGCATATATTAAAATTAACTGATAAAAAATTTTCTTAATGGGCTCTGAGGAGTTAAATGAAGTGAATGAGGACTGTGATTCTTTGAAACTTGAAAGTAAAATTTTTGTAGGAATGTAAAAAAGAATGAATCATTGCCATATTTGTTTGCTTATACAAATTAATTTTTTCCTTAACCTATATCATCCACATAATGTTAACCTACATCATCTTCTACATTAAGTTCCAGCATCTTTTTTCTAATAGGATTTACTGAAGTGTTTCACCCATGGGTTGAATTTATTTATTTTGCTCAGAGTCCTTGTTTATAAGGCCTCTGTTCTCCTCTCTCAAGGTGATATATTGTCAGACAATACATCCATAACTATTCATTCTACAGATTCACTTTGCTGTCATCCTAGGATTTTAAACTGCATCCCCTCCATGTTGGATCTCCTATTTCCAGATTCTACATCTTTGTCTTTATTGTCTTACTATACATTTTTCGAGAGATATATTCCTTGAACTTCTTAGTAAAACATCCATGGGAAGTTTAAAAAGGGGAGAGTTATTTTCCTCTGGTAATATATTTTTCTAAAAAAAAAAAAAAATAACACCATTGTGTGGATCAACCATGGTTTTCTTACCCTTTGAAGGACCTTTGAGTTTTTTCCAGGTTTTGGTTACAAATAAAGCTGCTATGAACATAAATGTAAAATATATATATTTCTATTAATCACTTAGGATTTTAAAATCTAGAACAGTAAACTTTGTCAATAATCTAGAGGTTTCATTTTTTCCTTCTTTGCTTTCTAGCTTTCACTGTAGGTTGTTTGTTTGTTTGTTGTTTGATTTTTTTAAGTCAATTCTGTTTTCTCTCTCTTAAAATCATGCTTTAGGATTTTTTTTTCTCTCTGAAAGTTTTGGAGATCATCCTCTTGGCACTAATATTCTGAAATTTCATCATTTGTTACTTGTAGTTTATTATAGGTTTCAAATATTTCAATCTAAACACTTATTTCCTTCATTCTCTTGCAGTATTTCTTTGGTAATTTTTTCTACTTTTAAGATTATGTTTATTGGAGTGGGAATAGTGCTTAGATAATGTACCTCCCAAATTAATCCCCTTGTTTTATTTTTTCTATTTTTAAAATTTTTACTCTACTTTTTAAAAGCTTAAAAAATTTTAAAAATTTACTCTACTTTCTATTTTTAAAAATCTACTCTACTTTCCAGATATCCCTTCATGTTGTGTTTTATCACTTCTACTGTATTATTTATTTCAAGTATACAATTTTGATTTCTAAGAGCTCTTTCTTAGATCAGTCTTTTTGTAGCATTTTATTCTTATTTAATAAATACAATAAATTTCTTTATCCTTATGACTACATTAACTATTTTTTTATGTTCTCTTCTGTCAATTCTTCAGGAAATCTGTTTCCTTTGGTCTTTTTATTTTTGTCTTTAATAAAATTGAGTTATTATAATATTTGTTTTATTTTCTTTAATATTTTCATTTCTTTAAAGGGATTCAGCACATATTTAATGTGGCTTAGATTTTTGTTCCTATTTAAGTTTTTATACTAAAAATGATGGAAATTCTTGGTTGTATACAGATACTTTTCTCAAATATATCAGATAGTGGGGGAAATTTTAGTGAGGATATCCCTCAATAGGGTACATATAGCACTTTTAAATTTTTTATTGGTTCTTTTTAGACCAACAACATAGTGATACAATCTATTTTGGCATAATTATAAAAGCATAGAATATATCTTGTTCTAATTCAGTCCTAGTACCTCTCCTCCCATTCTATAGCACTTTTCTTAGGGGCTGAAGAGTTAAATCTAAAAATATGAACTGGCTTATGTAACTCTCATGCTCATATTATTTCAACATCATCCAATAATACAGAGAATGGAGTTTCAAATGCTGCATGGAAGATGAAGAAAATGAGGACTCAAAAATTGGCCTGATTTAGCAAGAGAAAAATCACTGGTAATATTACCAAAAGAAGTCTCTGAGAATAACCAGTGGTTATATCATGATAGAATGTGTTCCAGGGAGAAAGGGAGAGAAAAAACAGTGAGTATATTCCATCCTTTCACCTCATATGACAAATTAGCAAATAGCAAATGATTTCACATTTTGAAAAACTTAAGAGAATGTACCAACCATGTATTTAGGATTTGTGCAATTTAAGTGTTTTTGTTTTATTTTTTTTTTCTTTTTTGGTACTAGAAATTGAACCCAGGGGTACTTTTCCACTAAGCTACATGCCCAGGTTTTAAATATTTTTAAAATTTATTCTTGAAACAGGGACTCAATAAATTATTTAGATCGTCACTAAATTACTGAGGTTAGCCTCAAATTTGTGATTCTTCTTTGGAATTACAGGTGTACACCACCACATCCAGCAAAGTGTTTTCAAATGAAGAAATTAAAGTCTAGAATAAATGTTATGTGCCTTTTCTTTATACTTTATCTAGCACTATGTCTAAAATGTAGTAGTTTCCTAATAAATATTTGTTTCAGTTGAATAGAGCTAGGTAGTTTAACTAGTCAGGTGTTATAGGAATAATATGGCAACAAAGATCTTTACAAATTATATCAGAAGGTGGATCAAGATGGCAGTTGAGAAAGATCCTCTGGTGATTCTCTCCTTACAGACACTCCAATTCAGGCACCAAACTGCCTTTACAAGACAAAAAGGAAATGGGGTGAGAGATTTTAGTGCCTGCTTTTAGTATAATAAATTTAAAAGATGCATTGAAGAAGGCTGGAATGAAAGAGCTACCAGCATAATCCCCTCCTCTAACTCCAAGTAGCCCAGTCCAGAGAGAAATGTCTTCCCCTTGAGGAAAAATAATTAAATCCAGGCCTTGGATTTGTAACCCAGTACCAGGCCAACCACAGAGAAACTGAGGCATAGTCTTGGGATGCTTACCTCCAGGTAAATGCCTGCAGAAAAAAAAATGGGTTGAAACTGCCTTAGGCTGGGTAACTTGCTACCTCTATTAACCTTCCTCCAACCTCAGGTAGCAGAACAGTGAACAGGACTTCACTCACTGGGGAGGAGGGCATAAAAACTAATGCAAGATTTTGTCTCAGAACTCAGTTCCAGGCCTGCCTTGGTGAGATCCAGCACCCAATAGAAACTGAAGGTCCAATATAAAGGTGAGAGATCATAGATGGAGCCTGTAGACTGGCCCAGCCTTAGGCAGAGACCTGAGCAGACTTCAGGACAGACTTCAGTTTTGGCCACATCAGTTTTAGCTTTGGAGTGGGCCTGAGGCACTTCTGCCCTCCTCCTAAGAATGTGTAGGCCCCTGCAGCTGAGAATTAGGTGTGGCTTACCTGAGGGAAAGCATTGGTGGCCAAGGAACTGTATCTACCACCTGTCCCCCAACCCAGTGTAGTAGCTGTGTCTGGCCCAGTGCTCCTAGATGGGGGTTAGACATGCCCTGGCACCAGACAAAGACCTGTGCACCATTGGGATGTACGCATTTTTGGGGTCTGCATTACCACCAGCTAGAGCATGGGCACTAGTAAAACCTGAGATTGTCCAGGCTCTTGTGGCTACAGGACTCAGGTGCAAACCTATTAAGTGTCAGACTTGGTAGCCAAGGGACTGCCTTCACCTATACTACCCCAAACTTTGGCATCATAGCATGGTTCAAGATTTCATTCACTGGGGTTAAAATAAGGAAGTAAATACAAAACTTCGCTCTGGAACTTAGTGTAAGGCTAATGAAACCAAACACTGGGCAAATCCTAATGACCCCTTTCTCTGGGCCTGTCTATGGATGGAAACTTTGGAAGAACTCCAGTGCCATAGGGTAACATGACCTGAATATGTCAAACTTCTATTCCAGTTAATATTTCCTGTGGCTGATTACAGTGACCTTGAATAGCCAGTCCAACTCAGCAATAGTTATTTCATAGAATGATGGGCCTTGGTTAGGACCAAATGTTGGATCTTGGCAAGCTATGGCCTCATGTTGTGGCAGAGGTTGGCAACTATGGTAGCTATAGGTGTGATACAGGAGGTGGGGACTTGTCTATCCATGGTGACTCTGCCCAGAGGCAGGTAGAAATCATGTAGTGCCTGACTACAGACCAGTAACCTTGGATGAGACATCCAAGCCCACCATGGAGGCAGGGAGAGTCTACTGTGGGAAGGCTACTCTTTCTAGACAATAAATCAATAGCCTATTTCTGTTTCCTTCTTAAAAATACACCAATAGTGTATTTGGGACAAACCCAGGCTCAGATTGCTCTCTAGTACTGAAATGGTGACACATACCAATATCAGGCTCCTGTCAAATCTGGACCTGGGTTCTATCCAGTGCTGAAATAGTGAAAGTGATTACAGATTCAGAAAATATGTAACGTGTTTAGAATCTCTGGAAAGACAGATGAAAATAAAGTCAGATTAGAAAGATTGTAATAGCTTGGCTATTGTAAATTGTGCTGCTATAAAGATTGATGTGACTGCATTATTGTGGTATGCCAACTTTAAATCCTTTGGATATATACTGAGGAGTGGGATAGCTGGTTCCTATGGTAGTTCCATTACTAGATTTTTGTGGAATCTCCACACTGCTTTCCATAATAGGTTGCACCAATTTGTATTCCCACCAGCAATTTATGAGCGTACCCTTTTCCCTATATCCTCTCCAAAATTTATAGTGACTTGTATTCTTTGGTACCAGGGATTGAACTCAGGGGCTCTCGACCACTGAGCCACATCCCCAGCCCTATTTTGTATTTTATTTAGAGATAGGGTCTCACTGAGTTGCTTAGTTCCTCACAGTTGCTGAGGCTGGCTCTGAACTCAAGATCCTCCTGCCTCAGCCTCCTGAGCCACTGGGATTATAGATATAACATCACTGTACCTGATGGGACTTGTATTCTTGATATTTGCCATTCTGACTGGACTGAGATAGAATCTTAGTGTAGTTTTAATTTGCATTTCCCTGATTACTAGAGATTTGAACTTTTTAAAAAATATATAATTTCCTGTCCATCTGCATTTCTCCTTTTGAGAAGTGTCTTTTTAATTCCTTTACCCATTTATTCATTGGGTTTTTGTGTGCATTCTTTGCATATCCTGGAAATTAACACCCTATCTGAGGTGCTGTTAGCAAAGATTTTCTCCCATTCTGTAGGCTTTCTCTTTATATTTGTGTTTCTTTTGCTGTGCAGAAGCTGTTTAATCTGATACCATCCCACTTATTGATTTTTATTTTATTTTGTGTGCTTTAGGAGTCTTGTTAAGGAAGTTGGTTCCTGTGTTGACATGTTGAAGTATTAGTCCTACATGGTATTCTAGGAGTTGCAGGGTTTCTGGTATAATGTCTAGGTCTTTGATTCACTTTGGTTTGACTTTTGTGTAGGGTGAGAGATAGGGGCAAAGCTATGGAACCAACCTAGGTGCCCTTCAACAGATGAATGGATAATGAAAATGTGGTATATAAACACAATGGAGTATTACCCACAAAAAAGAATGATATTATGGCATTTGCTGGTAAATGGATGGAACTGGAGACTATCATGCTAAGTGAAATAAGGCAGTCCCAAAAAAGTCAAAGGTTGAATATTTTCTCTGACATGCAGAAGCTAATCCACAATAGGGGGTGAGGGATAAAAAAGAAGAAACATCAGTGGAGTAGATGAAGAGAAATAAAGGAGAGGGAAGAGGAATTGGATAAGGAAAAAACATTGGAATGACTCTGACCTAATTTTCCTATGTACATATATGAATATACCACAGTGAATCTCACCATTATGTATATCTACAAGACACTAATTTAAAAAATTTAAGTAAATAATAGATCAAGAAATAGAGGGAAAGGAATGGAGGATTGAGGAGGAAATGAAAAGGGGAAGTACTGGGGACTGAATTAGAACAAATTATATTTCATGCTTTTATAATTTTGTCAAAATTAATTTTAATATCATGTATAACTAAAAAGAACCAATAAAAAAGAAGGACTGTAATAAAGGCCTAATTATTTTATGCTCAGATGACATAGTACACCAACAGGTATCAATACCTTTCAGGAAACCATGTCCTAACCTAATAATCAAAGTAAAGTGTGAGAAATTGACCAGGGTATAATCACTTTGGGAGATCTCAGAGAGAATTTAAGACAGCTGTTTCAAGGAAACTCAATGAACTTGAGGAAAACACCGAGAAATGTTTCAATACTCTGACAGAGTATCTCTTAAAAATGAATCAATTAAAAAAATCAAATTCTTGAGCTGAAAAATATACTTAGAAAAATTAAAAACACAATAGAAGCCATCAATTGTGGGATAGATCAAACAAAATAATTCTGGACTTGAATAAAGGCTATTTGAGGATTAGGGTTATGGCTCAGTGGTAGAGTGCTTGGCTAGCATGCGTGAGGCACTGGGTTCGATCCTCAGCACTGCATATAAATAAATAAAGGTCCACTGACAACTAAAAAATACTTCTTAAAAAGTCTATTTGAAAATACAAAGTCAGAAGAGAAAAATGAATGAAGATGAATGAAGAAAAATTACAGGAACTTTGGGACAGTATTAAGACAGCAAATATTGGGTTACTGAGGTTCAAGAAGGATTATAGAATACCAAAGATGTAGAAAGCTCATTCAAAGAAATGACAATACAAACCTAACAAACCTTGAGAAGGATACAAATGTTCAACTACAGAAAAGTAGAAAAAAATGTTTTTTAATTGTAAATGGACACAATACCTTTATCTTATTTATTTTTATGTGGTGCTGAGAATCGAACTCAGTGCCTTACATGTGCTAAGCCAGTGCTCTACCACTGAGCTACAACCCCAGCCCAGTAGTCAAATTTAATATAACCAAATCTATTACAAGACTCTTAAAATGAAGCTTTCACAGGTAAAAGATAAAGAGAAGATTCTTAAAGCTTCAAAAGAAAAGAAGCACATCAGTTCACCGGTCAGCCAACTTCTTAGTAGATATCTTACATGCCAGGAGAAAGCAACATGAGATTTTCATAGCATGAAGGACAAAAACCAAACTGTCAACTGGGAATAACATATCAATATCACTAAGCAACAGGGAAATACAAATCAAAACCACAATGGGATATCACCTTACCCCAGGAAGAATGGCTAATATAAAAAAGACAAGAAAAAAAGGGCTGGTGAGAATGTGGAGAAAAGGGAACACTTGCACATTATTGGTAGCCATGTGAATTAGTACAGTCGTGGAAAACCATAAGTAGTTCCTAAAAAAATTAAAAGTAGAACATGATATAACAACCTCTTTACTAGGAATAGCTAAAGGAAATGAAACAATATGTTAAAGATACATCTGCACTCCCATCGTCATTGCAACATTATTTATAATAGCCAAGAAATAGAAACAAAGTAACTAATGAATGAATAAAGAAACTGTGGTATATATACACACAATTGAATACAATTCATTCATAAAATAGGATGAAATTCTGTAATGTGCAACAAGATGGATACAACTGGATATCATTATATTTAGTTAAATAAGCCAGGTTTAATTTATATTCCACACGAGTGACATCATTTGGTACTCATAGATAAGAAAGACAAATACTACATGATTTTACTATATGTGGATTCTACAAAAATTGTTTTCATAGAAATTGAGAGTAGATTGGTGGTTACCAGAGGCTGTGGAGAGTGTGTGTGGGCGGGGCAGGTAATGAGAGATGGAGAAAGTTTGATCACTGTTACACTTAGAAGCAGAAAGTCATGGAGTACAATGATACATTGTGATTACAAACAGCAGTAGTGTACTATACATTTCAAAAAGCCGGAATAAAAGATTTTGAAAGTTTGTACTACAAAGAAATAATGAATACTTTTCGGAGATAAATATGGTTAACCTGATTCAAACATTATGCAATGTATATGTGTATCATGTACACCTCTAATATGTACTCTTTTATATTTTATGATTGAGTTAAAATACATTTAAACATATTTTTTTCAGAACACTGTTACTTGCACCTTGGTTCAATATGGTCAGTAAGATCAATTTTTGATGCTCAGTACCTTATTTTGAACCTATGTGGCACAACCCCTTAACTTACCAAAATACCAAGCACTCCTCTCTCCCACCCCTCCATCTGTAAGCCCATATGTATGCCTTAGTAACCAGGAAGAAGATCTACTGCAAGATATAACAAACTAAGAGTCAAATGTCTTTGAAAATGGAGGGAAAACAAATGCAAGAAGAGTGTAGATGAGGTTATTTTTTGTTGAATGACATTCATTGGTATTATTATTATTATTATTACTATCATCATCATTATTATTATTTCTACTAATAGTACTTTGGTACCAGGGATTGAACCCAGGGTGCTTTGCCATTGAGCAACATCCGTAGCCCCTTTTATTTATTTATTTTTTAAGACTGGGTCTCACTAAGTTGCTTATGGCCTTACTATATTGTTCAGGCTAGCCTTAATCTTGTGATCTTCCTGCCTCAATCTCCCAAGTCTATTATTTTTACTGACATAGAGGATGATTTGTGTCATAGATTCAGGGACAGGAATGGAACATTGTTAGTGAAAAGTGTGTGCTTCCCATTCAGATGTATGGAATAATCTGATGCATATGAATACTTTGAAGAAATAAGTTTCAGGCCAAAGCTGAATGATATGCTTTCAAGAAGGACAGTATGTAATTAGAAACTGCTTCTAACCCCCAGGATGGTAACAAAGTGACTCAAGATATTAAAATCCAGATATTTGTTTCCTGATTCTGCATGCCAGTGTCCCACCATAGTACCCTGAATACTCTAGTGCATTGGAGATGATGCTAAATACAACAGCAGTGAACAGTAATGAAATTCTTACTTTTATAATGCAATGAATAACCAGTAGATACAGAAGTACTTAACATATCTAACATAGCTATTGTTCAGTTTGTGAATGTGTATGAGAAAATATCAGTTAATGAGTTCTTCAAATAATTTAACCACATTTTACTTTGAAGGAGCATACGGTGGTGGGGACAAGAAAAATTAAAACTTGAAACATCATACATACTATAGTTTTATTCACATGGTGTGACTGTGGGAAGCACAAACATTTGGTTTTATACACACACACAAACATGCCCTATACCAGTAGTCCATCTATGATTGTAAATTTTACCAAATAACTCTCATTTACCTGAAAGAGTTAATAGCATTCCTTGAGAGATCAACTTATCATTTCCTCAAGCACAAACTATGGCTTAGTCATTAATAAAACTGAATGAGAGAAATTCTGCAAACATTTAGAGAACAATGAAACCATGCAAAATAAACACAGTGGGATCATTAACAGTAAATCATGCTGGGCAAAGTTAAGAGGTTTTTTGACAGATTATAAAATTAACATATGAAGGGAGTACTATGGATAATAACTGTCTAAGTTTCAATAAGGTGGTTGATATAGTGGTTGAATAAGTGTATAAAATTGTCAAAAAAGTTTTGATAAGAACACAATAAAATAGATTAAAACAAACTAAGAGATAATAAATGTGGTGAATGACAGATGAGAGTGAGCCCTTTGGAGTACCAGGAAATGGTTCTTGGCTCTATTAAATGCATTTCTAACCATAAATAGAGGGCAAATAGGCATTGAATTAGATTGGCAGATATATCAATTTGGAAGGTGCTGTAAAACAGATTTGGAGAGACAAATGATATAACTGATTGTAAATAAGTTAAGTATGTGGGCAGAAAACAACAAATGAGAATCAATTTGTAAAAGAGCAAGCGGGAAAGACATTACTAAACAAGGTTATAACAGTATCATTTCTTGCTAGTAAAAATGGCATAGAATTTTGCAATATATAACATACCTATTAAGTGCTTATTATGTAGCAAGGGCAAGTGAGCAGAATTCTGTCTAGAATAAGGTTGATTATCCAAGGGAAGTCATTGTGCTCTCCTTGAACTGTGCAATAGTGTCAGTGTGTTTGGATGATGAGCCAGCTGCATATATTGTTCCTATCTCCATCTGGTTCCTTCTGATTCTTGGAGCCTTTTTCTGCATGTTAGGAAATAGACTGCATATATTTCTTTTAGTATAGCAACATGTCCATAGTACTTTCTGATGTTCAGTCAGATGCTACATTGTATATTGTATCCTAGTACTTATTTTATATATCATCTAGTCCATTGTATTTTTCTTCTCTGTCAGATATGATTTCATAGAATAACTACACAACTTCCATCACCTCATAGAGTATAGAGAAAATATATGGGAAAAGAAAAGACGAACAGAATTTCCCCTATTTATGGTTTGATGTATTATTGATTTTTAAAGTGAGGAAAAATTTTAGGGAGATATGCAAAAATTTCTTCAGGTAAAACCATTTAATTTGTTTTCAATTTTTAAAATTTAAATCCAAGAAAATATAATATTACATATGCATCAAAGAAAGCAAAGTATGAATTATGTTGAAAGTTAATTTGTTAGCCACCAAGGTATGAAAGCATGATTCTATAGATCCAGAAAACATAAATGGAAATAAATATTATATATAGTTAAAATGCGGTTTATCAGTCAAAGTATTGTGGTGATAGGCTTTGTTATAATCTTAGTAATTTCTCTATAATAGCAATTAGGACTTAGCACATTTCCTTATGTAGGCATGTGTACAATAAAATAGCATCAAAACAGCCACATCGATGTTTATAGCAGCTCAATTCAAAATAGCTGAACTATGGAACCAACCTAGATGCCCTCTAAACAGATGAATGGATAAAGAAAATGTGGTATATATACACAATGGAATATTACTCAGCTGTAAAGAAGAATGAAATTGTGGCATTTGCAGGTAAATGGATGAAGCTAGGGAATATCATGCTAAGCAAAATAAGCCAATCCCCCCAAACCAAAGGCTAAATGTTTTCTCTGATATGTAGATTCTGATTCACAATAAGGGTGGGGAGTTAGGGAAAAATAGAGGTACTTTGGATTAGACAGAGAGGAGTGAAGGGAGGGGCAGGGCCATGGGGGTAGGAAGGACTATAGAATGAATCAGACATTATTACTCTATGTACATATATGATTATACAACCAGTGTGATTCTACATGTACAACCAGAAGAATGAGAAGTTATTCTACATTTATGTTTGATGTGTCAAAATGCACTGTACTGTCATATATAACTAATTAGAACAAATAAAAAATATAAAAATATTATTCAGCAATAAAAACAAATATCATACATGCAAAAAGAAGAGATTTGCTCCCTTAAATATGGATCTGCAATAGAATAATTATACAGAATTGTAAGAGCTATTTTCAATGTTCCTCATTCCCACTGTTCATCTTAGAATACATGTTCCTTATAGAAAAATGAATTAAAATTAGAAAAATTAATTTTTTTTTAAATTAAAAAATGAATAAAGTGGCCTTCTCCAGTTTAAAAAAATGTCATCATAACAATCAATTTATGATCTGCTCCTAATTACCTAGTTCTTCTCTTTGAATGTACCAGTGGCTTTCAAGCTTTACAATGCCACCTGATATCAAAGAAAAAAGGTTACAGAAGTCCTTTAAAGAACAATATTTGTGTTAAAATATTACATGAATATTGAGTGGTAAAGGAAAAAAAGCTGGTATTTAGGCTGAGAAAATAAAGTCATTTTATCATGAGTATACAATGATGATGAGTAAGTCCAAGAGAAAGAAGACATTGTTTAAAAAAAAAAAAAGTGAAACAAAAACTGTCTTCAAATGTAAACATACTAGTACTTCCAAGAGGGTAATTTTGATGGTAAAGATGAATGTATTCACATTTGGTTTCATGAATAAGAGACCATTGCAACATCTTCTGAGGTTGTGGGGTGCTTTGAACATCTATAATCACCTTTGTCATTAGTCATGGAAACTGTTAAAGGAAGACTCGTTGGGCCTCATTATTGGCCAAATCTAAGTTAGAAAGAAATCTGAATCAAGAATGCCAATGTCAGTTATGTTTTTTAAGAAGGATCAGAATTCTCAATTAGGCTATCATATTTTCTGACAAATCTGTATATGTCAAGAAGAAGTGAAAAGTCAAAAATCACACAGAATTTGCATTCAGATTCTCTGTAGGCAAAAGAGATTATGAAGAATCATGAAGAATTAGACATTGAGGTTGAGAGATCAAAAATTTTAGCAGGAGTTGCCATGACTCCAACAGAAAAACAACAACAAAACAAAACAAAACAAAAAAACAAGAGGGCCTAAAAGATAAAACTAATGCCTCAGCTACTTAAATATTCCATAAGTTACCAAAAATTCAACTGATCTTGGAAGCTTTCCTTAAAATGCATGCATGATATCTTTGTTGTTGATCTATAGACAAGTTTCTGATATTTGAAAAGAATTGGGATTGTAGTTAACATGAAAAAAATTTAAATTAAGAACTACATAAAAATGAGAGGAAACATTTTAATTACATTACAATTATAACAATAGCTATTGCTGACTCTCTGTGTTATGAAAAGTAGTCTGAAACATGTTGCAGAAGATGAAAAGATGAATAAGTTCTATCTCAAACTTTCAAGAAATATACAGTGCAATGGTAGGCAATGAACTGCAAAAACTAAATAAACAACTACTAGATAGACACAAAATGGACCAGCAAAGTAATAGAAAAATAACTTCAAGGGATAAACATTTCTGAAATAAGTCTAGTCTTGTGTATAAAGTAAGAATCCTTGGAATTAACAACTGATGAATATTCAGAGATGAAACAAGCCACCCCACCAAGAACAAATGGGAGGCTCATTTTGTCAATATCAGTTTTGTTTTATTTTCATTATTTTGGTCAGTTTAACTTCCTGTTTTACAACCCGAATAACCAAAGAGGCAGGACAGCACTCCTTCATATATCAAAACTGCATTCCTCATTTCTCAATTTCATTTGTAGTATCCTGTTTCTAGTGTTACTCATTGCTATCTAGAACAGAATGCTCAGTGTTCACAATGAGCATGTGTTAAAGTATGAGAGAATTTGAGATTTTTTTCTTTTTCTTTTTTTAGTTATACATGACATTAGAACCTATTTTGATATATTTATACAAGTATGGAATATGTGCCTGGATATAGATCACTCTCAAGCCTGGAAGATGCTACTGAGTCCTGATTTCTAAGGTATACAGGTCTTTTCTACCAGTTCCATTCTGTTTCTCCATCACTTTCTTGGATGTCACTTGCCATATGAACTTCCTTGAGATATAATCTGACTGAAGACATGGACAATCCTTTTGTTTATTTTTATTAAATTATATCTTTCATTATTAATGACATGAGAATTCCTTGTTTATTTACATAAAGCTATTTTGTGCCTTTTATGTACTGGATGTTCTTTGAGTAATATAGTGATGAGTAAAACCAACAAACCAACATTTTTTTAAAAAAGGTATATTTAGCATGTGTGAGATTCTAGCTTCAATACCCAACACCACAAGGAAAAAAATAGACAAATGGAAATTCAGAAGGTAATATGTCATCTGAATTAAAATATAGCAGAATATGGTGATAAAGAAAGACAACATTGGGCTGGGGCCGGGGCTCAGAGGTAGAGTGCTTGCCTAGCATGCATGAGGCACTGGGTTTGGTTCTCAGTACCACATAAAAATACATGAAGGTCCAACAATAACTAATGAAATATTTTTAAAAAGGACAATATTACTAACTATGATAGGATGGTCAGGTAAATCTGCAGATAAATTCTGCAGGAGAAATTAGGTTTTGGATTGAAGTGAGGGATGTAACCCTGTAACCTTCTGGAAGGAAAGAGTTTTCAGAACAACAAATGAAAGACATAATTAGGAGGAGGCCTTTGGTATGTTCAGAAAGTAGCACATGACCCAGGTAGCAAAATTTCAATGAGTAAGATAGAAGGAGTAGAAGATAGGGACAGAGAGGTAGCCAAGGTACAAATGTCATTAGGCGATTTTTCCCCATAAGCTAAAATAATCATTTTCATTATCTTTTCCAGAATCTCACTACATAATGCCCCTAACCCTGCCTCTCAGGCCTCCCTAGGTTTTCCTTTTTCTTCCTTTCTATGAACTAAATGTTTGTGTTCTCTCCAAAAATCATACATTGAGACCCTAATCTCCAATGTGATAGTATTTGGAGGTGGAACCCTTGGAAAACTATTGACTAACACATCTCTAGTTTTTGTTGTACAGAAACTTATAATCATTCTTACTCCCTGCACAGTGTGCTTAGGTGTGATTTATTGTGCCTGTAAAAATAATTGGGATAAGTGTATTTATCAGAAGATTTTACATATAGTTTATTTATAAAGTTGTTCTTCATAGCAGTGGATTGTTTATGGTAAAGACAGAGAAGTATTAGTAATAATTTGAGGACTGAGATATTGTGCAGAGAACAACCAATATCTGAATCAGCAAATGTCAAATTAAAAAAGGAAACATTAAAAAAATAAAATAAAACAAAAAGAGTGATCAGGCAATTCTGCCACACATTGGTTAGGACAACCAACCACTGTAGTGTCTTTCTCCTCAGCTATTCTCTGCAGGTGGTTATCACTTTGCACATCAGATCACACTCAATGAAGGGCAAAAATATTGATACAGCCACTTCAAAATGAAGAAGATTTAAAAAAAAACACTTCCATATTATAATTTCTTAAGGATTGCCTGTCTTTTCTAGTCATCAGCCTCTGAGGAGATAAGCAACTGTAATATCCTTTATCCTTTGATCTAAGAGCCACATGAAAAACTCATGTCTAATGTCCCCATCTCACTTCATCTATTATACTGCTGATGTTCTCTAGGTGAATAGCAATGGGAAATGAATAAAAAGAAAAAAAGAAAAGAATGAAACTTAAAGAAACATACTCTTTGTCCCTTTTTTTTTTTTTTGGTCCATAAATAATCTCTGGGCAAAATTATATGTTATCAGGAAATACATTACAAAACTTAATTAGGGCTCTTAACATTCAATCCCAACATATTATTTTACTTAATTTATATGTGGAATAGGAAGCTTTAACTCACAAGAAACAATTCAGTGTGTAGGCCATTCTCCAGAAGAGGGAGACCAAGCCACATTTACCCTCTAGTTATTAAAGGCCCGCATTAATATAAACTATATATTCCATTCTTGCTTTAGTTGGTATGTTCATCTAAAATTTGTTCTTTATGGCAACATTTTAACCTATAGCCCTTGGGGCTCAAAATTATCTTAGCCTGAGATACTTAAGAGAGAAAAATGGCTTCGCTGAAAATAATGTGAGCAGATTAACTTAAATTTTAAATTCATTCTTTTATGAATTCCCTGATATTTATCTGTATTTACATTGTCCTCCTTTGTTTCTTGGCCTTACAAACATTAACAATTTGTTATGTTTTGGATGTGGTTTGTCCCTCAAGCGTTCATGTATTGGAAAGTTGGTCTCAAATAGGGTGGTATTAAGAAGTGTTAGAACCTTTAAGAGATGGAACTTAGCACAAGGTAATTAGGTCATCAGGGGTGCTATACCTGGAAGGGATTAAGGTAGTACTCATGGCAGTGATCTGTTATAAAAGAGTAAGACCATCCCTTCCCTGGTTTCTGACCTTCTGTTTTTTACTGATATTTCTCCTTTTTGCATGTGCTTCCCACCACTGTAATATCATCCACAATGAAGCCCTAACCAGAGCCAACTAGAAGCTATCACCATGGTTTTGGGCCTCCAAAACTGTGAGCTAAATATACTTCTTTTCTTTATAAGTACGCTACTTCACTGTTTTCTTCCTGCAACAGAAAATAGACTAATATGCCATGCTCAAAAGACTTTTGTCTGTCCTTTCCTAATCTCTCCCAATGATTAGCTCAGCTAAATATCACCTCATCTGGTAGGCACCCCTTTATCAACAATATAAATAACACCTTCCAGAAAAGATTAACATTAAACAGAGACATGAGGTGGAAGGGAAAGGGAGAGAAAAGGGAAATTGCATGCTAATGGAGGGAGACCCGCATGGTTATACAAAATTACATATAAGAGGTTGTGAGGGGAATGGGAAAATAAACAAGGAGAGAAATGAATTACAGTAGATGGGGTAGAGAGAGAAGATGGGAGGGAAGGGGAGGGGAGATAGTAGAGGATAGGAAAGGTAGCAGAATACAACAGTTACTAATAGGGCATTATGTAAAAATGTGGATGTGTAACCGATGTGATTCTGCAATCTGTATTTGGGGTAAAATTGGGAGTTCAAAACCCACTTGAATCAAATGTATGAAATATGATATGTCAAGAGCTTTGTAATGTTTTGAACAACCAATAAAAAAAAAGAATAAGAAAAAAAAAAAGAAGGTGCTGGAAAGAGGTAAAAATAAATAAATAAATAAATAAATAAATAACACCTTCCAGCCAAATTCTTTTTACAACATCATTGTACACTCCCATTATATTTTTTCATATTATGTTCATAATTGTCTCATTCCTTTATTTTTTTTTCTGTATCTATTTTCCTTCACCAGATTGTAAAAACTATGATTTAAGCTATATTATCTTCTTGTTCACTGAGAATAGTACCTGCTATACATACTATTTAATGGCCATTTTCATACTTACACTTTTATATGATTTCAAAATCATAAAAAGTCATAAAAAAGAACCATACACATATACTCTTCAACCATATTAATTAATTGTTAATATTTTACCAAATTTATTCTATCATTATTTCTAAGTATTTATATATGCCTGTCTATATTTCTATTATATATTTATTTCCTAAGAATATTCTCAAACTTAATCTTAGTGAAAATAGCATCATAAGAATATTTGTAATTTCAACAGTATTACTAGCTAATCCAATGTCCTATTTAAATTTCACAATTGTCCCAAAGGTTTCTTTTAAATATTTTTTTCTGATGTGGAATCTAATCCATAATCATTCATTATTTTTAGTCATTAGATGCCCTTAGTATGCTTTAATCTAGTATAGTTTATCAGTATAATTCAGTCTTTTTTATCATGAAAACTTTTAGTAGTATATGCCAATTGTTTTACAAAAGGCCAATAAATGTGTGTGTGAACTTTGAATAAATGAATTCTGACTTCCATGTAGAATTATTTTGTCCTTATTTGAATATGTGTGTGCATATGTGTGCATGCATGCGTGCACATTCGCATGCACATGCAGATAATAATTTGGGAATCTATGAATAAAATGAATACTAAGCCAAAGTTTGGGAGAGTCCTAATTACCTATTTTCCAAAGTTTTAAATTTTTATAATTAAATAAGTTAAGTCAACCAATTTCATGAATTTTTCTACTAAGCTACTTAAGACATGCTGTGAACATTTAAGCAAGCTATTAGAACATGGTTTATGTGGATCTCCTTTAAGGAGCATACACCGTTAAATATGTATACCTTATTGAAATCAAGTCTTTAATAGCTATGTTTTCTAATTTTATATTTCACAAACACCTTTGATTATAAAATCAAAGAAGATACTTGACTTCAGGCTTATTTTTTACAAAGTTTTTTGGATGAATTTGTCATATATCAACATATCACTTTCTAAGAGAGACTATTCAAATATTCCAATAAAATAATTAATAATTTCACATTTTTATATTTCCACAGTCCCCATACAAGAATATTGTGTTCTGGCTATTTTATCTACTTGTATTCTATAAAGAAGTTGGCTGAATACTGAATTTAAATAAATCCATTAAAACCATTAGGAACAAAGATTTATCACCTTCTTTCATATATTATCAGTAGACTTCACTGAAAATTCCTAAAAATTCTCATATCTTTGTCCCAAATTTCCTTTGTCTTATGGAACAACTTCTTTCTTCTTTTTTCATTCACTCAGTGGTTGCTAACTCTTGGAGAACATTGAAGAAATAACTCTTCTCAAGCCCTAACATGAGTGATTCTGATATAATTGATCTGGAGTAGACTCTAATAATTATTGTTATCCTAAAAGTACTCCAGAGGCTCCTAAAATGATTTGGACCAAAGAAATTCCTGTCACCCAGTGATTTTATTCCTGTCACCTAGTGATTTTATCCAAATAGAATGCTAAGACATTTTATAATCTGATAGACCTGCTCCTTTTATACTATATTTTATCTTTCCTTCCCTTTGTGAAAAGTCAGTATTTGGCTTACTTTAGTCTTAATCTTTATTTTCATTTAGAAGCTATGCATTAAGACTGTTGAATGGAATGAACTGGATCATTTGCTGCATGAATTTGTGACCAAAGTAGAAACTATGCTGAATAACTTTGTTAATCTCAAACTATATTGAACTCAGAAGTTAATTACACCTATCATATCTCTTTGCTATGTTAAATTTTGATAATTTGCTTGATTCATATTTTAGGAATAGTCATGGCTTCTTATTGCCAGGATATCTTATATAAGTAAAATTCCATATATTCAGAAAACAAAAACAAAAACATCACTACAAAGTGATGAAAGATCATCATAGATTACAAAATATTTCAAGAGAACATTTATGCATTTAAATCATTTTATATGTCTTCTCTTTATTCAAGCTTTTCAAATATGGACATTATGATGCAGAGTTACTAAAAAAAATCACTATCAGTGTCAGCTGAACTCTTACCCTAATCTAATCCAGGCATTTGGACTACCCAATTCTGAGCTCATCAATAGTTTTTGAATGTCAAGTGTACCCTATCTAATCAATAAAAAACCCTTCATTAGGCTCAATGAGCTGATGATATGTTTCTTTGCATATTCAAAGTCTGTTCTTCAGTATAGATACTAACTGGATCTTTATTGAATGAAAAGGTCAAAACATGCTCCCCTTTGTCAATGAGGCTCCCTCAAATTCTCATTAATTGAACCATGTGCTAACTCCTCACATAATGCTTATATGGACAAGAAGAAGAGGATTGACCTCAATATATTATATTATAATCCCTAAAAATATTTTAAAATTGGCATTAATTACAGGAGCAAGGTTCATGACAGCTTATTGATTATGCAAATATGTTCCCTGTAGTTTTTTTTAAAGAACCAATTACTGCATGGGTTGGCAAGCTTTTTCTTAAAGAACCAGATAGTTAAAATTTTAGGATTTATTGGTTATATGGTTTGTCTGCTGTTTTAATGGGAAAACAGACTGCCAATATGCAAAAGAATGGGCATGCCTGGCTGTGTTCCAATAAGATTTTGTTTACAGAAGCAGGTGGTGGAACAATAGGTTGTAGTTTGTTGATCCTTCAATTTATGGGATAAAATATGTTCTCTCTATATTATACATATGCATATGTTTTAACTTAAAATAGAGTTGAGTGTTTCTTTTATCAAATTGAACAGTGTGAAATAAAACTGCAAGAGGTATGAAAGAGGGCTGGGAATGTAGTTCAGTAGTAGAGCACTAGTCCAGGGGTTCAATCCCCAGTACTGCCAAATGAGAAAGAGGGAGAGGGGGAGGCGGGGGGGGGGAGAGAAAGATTTGTATATATTTGAAACCTCCAAATCTTTTATTTGTAATCAGCATGACATGTTAGAAGATAGAGAAACTCATTTATACCTCCTTTACTGAAGGAAACTTCTGAATGTATATGGTACACATTTTCTTGTAAGAAGCCAACAAATTGAAATGGTAAGTCATTCATTAACTCATCACATTTAAAAAAAATTATAGTTGTACATAAACAGAATGCCTTTATTTTATTTGTGTATTTTTTATGTGGTGCTGAGGATCAAAGCCAGTGCCTCACACATGCTAGGCAAGCACTCTATCACTGAGCTATAGCCCCAGCCAAGCTCACACCTTTTAAATGAATAAGTGAATAAATGAACAACTCTCCTGTTTAATTCTTTGTCCAGTTCATTGAATGCGGGATATTTTATGTGGTCCTGATGTAGAATTTATTATTTAAGAGAAGGTATACATAATCAGGCTTCAGGAGAAATTCTAATTATTCACTATGGTAAGGACTGAACTGTATTATCAATTCAGGAAGAGAGACAACTGTCTAAATGTTTGGTGCCAAACTAAGAACTATATAGAGAAATATATAAAGAATCAAAGGAGAGGAAAGTTCTCCTAGTGATCCAGACAGATGAACCTTAGAATCAATGTCATTTCTTTAAGGACTACAGTCCCAGGGTATTCTGATGATTTTTCTTCATGACTTTCCCTGATACCTGATAACAGAAATAGAAACATGGCAAGGGGGAGTGTACTGTTACCCTGATGTTATCTGGACTCTGCTCTATTTATCATGCAATATGAGCACGTTTTTAGTCACTTGCTAACTTTTTCTTGCTTTTGTGGTGAAATTTGTACTGCAAATAATCCAAAATGACACTTACCCACATATTCAAATTGCCTACATAGTCTTTGAAATTAGGAGATAGCCAGGCATGGTGGCGAATGCCTATAATCCCAGCAGCTTGGGAGGCAGAGGCAGGAGGATCCTGAGTTCAAAGTCAGCCTTGGCAATTTAGCAAGGCCCTAAGCAACTCAGTGAGACCCTGTCTCTAAATAAAATGCACAAAAGGGCTGGGGATGCAGCTTGGTGTTTAAATGCCCCTGGCCCCTGGGTTCAATACCTGGTACCAAAAAAAAAAAAAAAAAAAAAAAAAAAGACAAATATATGCCATATAACACTCAAATTTTTTATTATAGAGAAGTACAGTAAACCAGAGATTCACTGTTAATTGGTTCACATAAACAGAACAGCATTTCATTCATTATTGAAGTACTGCATAACTTGTGCTACAATGTATGTATCCATAGCATAAAGTAGTTGGACCTACACGTTTTATGTGTGTTTAGCCACATAATACCCATAGGTCTGAAATCAACACAGGACATGGCTATTCATTTAAAACAACTGAATAATCTATCTCTTTAAAGAAAAATATATTACTTGTGCTGCAAATGTTTCTTCTGAGAGCTTTGTGACACATCTATTATAGCAATCACAAAGAGAGACTGTAATATACTATGAATATAATGATACATCTGTTATTTAATAATTTGAACAAGGAAAGAAAGTACTAATCCAGAATTAAAACATATGACTTGTTCTTAGAAAATTAATCTGACAATAAGTTTAGCAATGAACATTGAATATAACCTTCAAATTAGTCAGACCTACACAAGCCATTTGCCTATGCTGTTTTGTGATAAGTTTTGAAAATTGGCTCAATGTAATAAAGTCAAAAGCAATTTCATTATTTTTTCTTGTAAAAAGCCTTTATTCTTGCTAGCCATTTAAAAACATAAATAACATTTGAGACTGTTATATCACTAAGATTATTTTCAAGCTCTTGAAAGTACTTATCCCTTATTTTCTATTACAAAAAGTTTTATAACATATATTTTGTGTTCCAAATAATTCAATAGCATATTCACTTATACTTCAAACAAATACTAGCTATTTTCACAAATGGTATTTTTTGAAATGTTATAAAAAACTGAGAAGCAAATAGTGAAGACAAATAAAAAACATCAGTAATCAGAGATAGTTAACTTTTTATGATTCTCCTTGAAATAACCAAAAATGAACACAAGAAGAAAAACAAATCTAAAAGGAAGGAATTGGATGAATGAAATAATTAGGAAGGGGGAAATGATTAAACCTAAACACATTATGAGCTTTAAAAAGATTTTAGCAAAGTTTGGTATTATATAAAAGCAAATTTTAATGAAAAGACTAAGAGTAGATAGATGATTGTCAGAAGATATTCTAATAAAGTCTTATAAAGAAGGAAGAATGAATTAGGGACCAATGTAAATTTGTGAGTTAAATATTGTTGAGAGCCATCTGTGCTCTATGTGTGAACTACACTGGCATAGTAGCCTTTGGATAGGAAAATCTGGTATTTGGGAACTTCCTATGGCAATCCCACAGGATAAGATCGCCCAAATACATGTGAGTTTTTATTCAGCTCTGTCTGGTCTCACACAGCACCAGAGATGAGGTGACCCACCTCTTAGAGATGAGTGTGACTTGCCAAGATGCCAATCAACCTGTTGACTGCAAGACATCACAAAGCAAGACTCTACCCTTGAAACCTTATTCCTGCCTTTGATGTACTCCCTTAAATAAACCATGAGAGCCATTGTCTCATTGTTCAGCTCCAGCTCCTGTGTGGGCTGGACCTTTCAGGCACTCCAAGCTCCCTTTAAGCTATAATTCTGATTTTGTCTTATTTCTTCACTACTTATTTCTGACTTATCTTCTCTGGTGGCTTATACCCTCCTGGGCAGGAGAAAGGACCCCCAGTGAGGCACTGGCATCCTCACCATAAAATATACATTTAAATATTGATATTTCACATTAAGAGTCTATGACAATAGAATAATAAAATGCAGGAAGAAAATAATGTGCAAAACAAAACATGACAATTTAAAACCAGCAAAAAATATATATATATATAAATGGGTTAAACTCTTTTATTAGAAGTCATTAAGAAGTGAACTAGGTTTTTGAAAATTAGATGAGCATGACTTATGAGAAAAACCATCCAAAGACAAGATATAAAATTTGAGTCATCAGAGATGGAAAGCAATAAATTTCTGACAAACTAACCAGATAGAACACCATGAAACATCATGTAATATTAGATAAAATGGAATGTCACATGCTATTATAAACTATGTGCAAACCTAAGAGTTTTTCTTCAGATGAGATTGGGCAAATTCAGGGTGGGATGGACATAGACATGAATTTAATTTCAAAGTATATTACATAAAATAACATTAGCAAGAAAAATTAAAATGTAGCAACCAGTTTGAAGGTTTTAAGACAATTGTTTTAGAATTAAATGAGTACAAATAAGTAGGAGCATTGATTATTTGTACAACAGTATTAACTATCTTTGTAGCCATTGGAATATAAATCTACAGCAAATAGAGGACAAATATTCTAGTCTCATGGTACATATTACACAATTAAGTATGCATGATCTCAGAAAAGAAAGCTATACAATTCCAGGTAATTAATTTGGCATTTATATTGATTAAAAAAAAAAAAAAAACCGTGGTTAAGGGTTATCAGAGAATGCTACTCAGAAGTTATGATCAGGGTCTGGGGTTGTAACTTGCCTAACAGGTATGAAACACTGAGTTCAATTCTCAGCATGGCATATAAATAACATAAAAATAAAAGTCTATCAACAACTAATAAAATATTTTTAAAAAAAGTTAGAATGATGAAACTCAGTCTGTACTATCATGAGTAGATCTTGAAAATACACTGTTGAGAGATAAAAACAAGTTGTAGAATATTTATACAATATAATTCTATTCATGATTCTTTTGAACACTCCAGTTCTAAAAATATGTAAATATATAAAACATGGAGTGGAAGGAAACACTGGCAGTACTTGCCTCTATGTGTGGAGGAAAATGGAATTGAGCAAATGAGACGGTAGGACTATTCCTTCCACTATGGGAAATGTTTTATGTCTTTTATTACCTAACCACAAAACTTCCCAGGCAATAGGCAAGGAATAGGGAGAGGAAGACTACAACATGGAGAGGGAGAGAAAGAGGAAGAAGAGAAGAAAGGAAGGGAAGGAGAAAAAGAGATAAGTGTTTTGAAACAAAAACCGTGTAGTATGTCTTGAGTATTTCATATGTTATTACTCCATGTATCCCTGTGTTTTATACCTTTAAAATCAACAAATCATTTCAATACAACTCTAAGATTGAAACTCATATTTTAACATTTTTTCAATTGACAAATAGTGGAATTAAAGTCAAAACACTTGATTTTGCTGGGCACAGAGGCACACGCCTGTAATCCCAGTGATTCTGGAGACTGAAGCAGAGAGATCACAAGTTCAAGGCCAGCCTCAGCAACTTAGGGAGACCCTAAGCAACTTAGCAAGACCCTGTCTCAAAATAAAAAAGGGCTGGGAATGTGACTCAGTAGTAAAACCCCTCTGGGTTCAAGCCATAGTACCAAAATAAATAAATAGTAAATAAAATAAAAGTGGGGAGGGGAGACTTGATTTTTACTGCAGTCTCTATCAATTATATAGGTGTACAAGTTCCTATCACTGAACCCTAGGTCCTTCAGGTATAAAGTGAGAATAAGACTACTTTACCTGGTTTACAATGGTATGTGTAACAACATTTTATAACAGAGAATCATTTGGAATCATTTGGAAAATGATTTCCAAATATGAATGATTTTTTTCTAATAAGTACTAATTACTATAACATTTATTTATTTGATGTTAACCATACCTTAGGCATTTTACAACATCATTAATAATCAAGATAATAAAAATAAAAATAAAAATATTATTATCCTTATTTTATTTTTTATATTTATTTTAAGGATTAAAAAAATTGAGTCTCAGTGATGGACTCATCCAAAATCACAGGGGTAGTAAATTACAGTGGCAAGATTCTAATATTTTCAAATATAGATTATACCTTTCCTTTTGGTAAAAACATTTTTTTGTAGTATAGGAAATAGAGTAGGGGGAAAAGTGACAACTCCAAGGGCTTTTCTCATGTTTAAAGCCTGTAAAATTCATTAGTAATTGTGTAATGAATCATTTATCTTGATTAAATCTTTGAATCACATTTTCTAGTAGAAAGTATCTATCATTTGAATAAAAAGATTGCCAGATGCCTTCATTTGGGTCTCCAGGAAGGGATTCTCCTGACTATAGAGCTGAGTGTTTCGGTACAGTGATTTTTATATTTCCAAGTCTTAATGATATGTAGCCTTCTGCTAGTAACTGAAGTGGCGGTCTGTCACCCTGCTGCTTCCACTCACTGTCTGCCTGACAGCCAGGATAGAAAAGAGCTATCTGCTCTGCCACTGTTGCTCCCAGGAGTCTACAGCTATGCCACCTAATCTGAATGTTGTGCTTCAGTAACTCCTTAAGAGGGTCTTCTGCCCACTCAGCTTCTGTTCCCTAACCACATGGCAGCTGTTTAGGAAGTCGGCTATCATCAGTTCTCTACACAGAGACCTCTCAACAGAGTTGCTCTACAGTAAATATGGATTCAGTGATAGCAGACTCCTACCTTACAGATGATTAGGCCATCACACCAAAGATTAATAGGAGTCACTGATCACACAGAGTTACTCACAAACCATCCACTGTACATATTAGCATTCCCAAGCTTTTTTCTCAACAGAAGATGCTCAGGATGGAGGAATGTTTGAGGAAAAAGAATGTAAACAAGTTATTTGGCATCCTGAAGGCTCTCCTGGGTTCAGAAGAACTTTATATCAACATTAATTTTAAAATTCAGCTTCCTTATCATTCCTTTTAGCATCTCACTTGTTACATGTTCATAGAAATATTTTCATTATTCTCATCATGATTTGATGTGGATCTCAGAGTTATTTATCACATTAGCTTTGCTTCTGTGATGATTAGTAGCAAAAAGTAAAATAACTAAAGTACTAATCCCAATACTCTATTTTATGTTTAATTTTGGGTTTGATTGAGATTTCTGGCAACTATTCTTATGGGCAAAGCTAAAACTCCCCAAAGACATTTTGTTTACATTTGGTAAAATATACATATCTTTAGGTACCCTATAAATAAGTAAATCTATTTTTATTCATATTTTAAACATATCAAATGTTAAATTCTATGTGATAAGGAATACGAGCATGCACTCATATTCACATTTGGCTTTAAGTACCTTGTGTTCAGATTATACTAATTGAGAACATTTCAACATTTCAGAATGATAAGCTGTATATACTAGTGGAAAACACTAGCCTACACTGAAATACTGCTATTTCATAATTTTGTTCTTGCATGTCTAAAATGTATTTACATGATTGCTTTAAATAGTTTCTATTTGCCATTTTACTTTGAAATGGCATTTTTATGGTCTCCAAAAATGCATATGACTGTATCATCATTTTATGCATTCTAACTATGTGTAGAATTTAAAATGAAGGCCCATATTTTTATGGATAGACAAAATGACAAAAATCCTTATTTCCAGGCTCACTTTACTAATGTCCAATTCTAGGTAATTTTAAGGTAAGGTAAATGCTAAGGCATTAAGAATTTAATATAAAAAGAATTTAATATAGTTCAAAAATAGAATTAAGGTGTGGATAGTGCATATTTTCAATGTCTCAGGGGTGGCAGTGAGTAAAAAATAAGATGATAAAAAATCAGCAGAATAGAATAAATCTCCCTATTCCTTTTTTATATGTCAATTTGGAATTAGAGTCAGTCTATAAGATGATATAGGAATACGTAGAACGTAATCAACAACGCATAGGGCATATCCACATAGTTCCAGGTGTTTGCAGTACCATCTCTCACTCTGACCAAGAACCAAGAACCAGTAGGGCTCTGGGTTTCTTGTCAAGAACTTCTTCATATTCCCTCCAGAGAGATGGTCAGTTTTAGTTCAGTCACACACAAGATCTTTTTGTCTTAGTCAACAAAGATGTTCATCACTCATGCCCTAGAATGCCATCTTCATCCCACCATCAGAATCAAACTACCATTTCTCCTTGATTAACAAAGCCATTTCACACAATGAACTATTATTAGCTGTGAAAATGATATCAATTACAGCAAAGTGGATGGAATTAGAGGACATTATGTTAAGTGAAATAAATCAGAAACAGAAGGACAAAGATTGCAAGTTCTGTCTCACATGTAGATGACAAAAATGTCAATCGCAAGATAATATAGTGATTACTAGTGGCTGAGAAGGGTAAGAGTGGGGAGGGAAGACAGGTTGGATATTTGGAAACTACACACAGTTAGATGAAAGTAATAAATTGTATTATTCTGTAGCATAGTGGGGTGACTATAATTTTCATGATAATTTATATATTTATGATCTAGAAGAGTTCAAAGGGTCCAATAAACGGTAAGAATATATAATATTTATTACTCTGATTTAAATAGTACATCCTATATACATATAGTGAGATAAAACACTAACTCATAAATATATAATCATTGAAAGTCAATTGAACATATTTAAATGTTTAAAAGATGGAAATATTTCCCTAATTTGATCATTACACACCATATACATATACTGAATTATTACATAGTACCCCCAAAATTTGTAGAACTAAATAATAATGAAGAAAAATATTCAAAGTAGATGAAACCAGGCAGAAGAGAATAGATAATATGTAATTCTATTGATGTTAAATTGCAGAGACAGAAAATAGACTAGTGGTTGCTGGGGTGAGGAGTAAGAACAGGGAATTAGCATAAAGGGTGCATTGTGATATTTGTATTTTAAAGTTATTAAAAATAATTGTACAGTAAGATTTTATAAATTTCATGGTATGTAAAATATATTACATTAAAATTGTTTTTAAAACATGGAAACAGGTAGACTAATTAGAAGGTAATAATTATGGTCAAAGGAGGAGATGATCTTGCAATCTGCACTATCTGGGCACAGATCATATGTTTGAAAACTTTCCCCCACTTTTTTGTTTGTATCTTTTCTTAAAAGTATCTTTGGAAGTACAAGTGTTTTGAAATTTGGTGAGATCCTACTTATGATTTTTTTCTTTTATGAGCCATATTCTGGGTATTATACCTAAGAAATTTTTGCTTAATTATAAAGTCACAAAGATCATCTCATGTTTTCTTCCAATAGTTTTGTTGATTTAATTATTATACTTAAGTCTGTGATCCATTTGAATTGTCTTTTTTTATGGTCATCAATTTTAAATTATTTTTTCTTGATGATATAGGGTTCCCTGCTTTCATCTTTATTCACCTACGTTCTGTTATTGAACACTAGGTAGAATGTCATTTAAAATATTAAGTCAGATCATATTGCACTTACTGTTAAGAGCCTCCAATGACTCTGTATTTCAGTCTAAGTGATATTCAAAGTGCTATGATGCCCTGTGTATTCTCTTTTTATTACATCTCCTGCATCTTTCTTTCTTTTCTTTTTTTTTTTTTAGCGGTGGCGGTGGCAAGGGGGGTATATACTAGGGATTGAACTCAGTGAGCTAAGCAACTCAGTGAGACCCTGTCTCCTGTGTCTTTCTAATCTGCATGGTTCACTGTTCACAAGTCTAAGAATATCTGCACTTGAAGGTTTCTGTACAAGCTGCTTCCACTGCCAGGAATATTTTGTCACCTTCTCATAGACATCTTCTATTGCCATCTAACCAAGCTGGTGACCTATGCTGGGTTCACAAACTGACTACTTCAACAACTAAGAAAATGGCAAAAGAAGCACACAACACACAGAAGTACCTTTTCAAAATCTGGAACTACTCTCCAAACTTAGGGGTCTATGGAAAGAGAGAGAGAGCCACTGGAATTCTGTTTTCTTATATAGGGGACATACAAGGGGAGGTTCCATGGAACCTTGTATCCCAAAAAGGGCAAAGTAGTAGGATTACAAAGGAACAGGTAGGTGTAATTCCACCCCATCAGGGGATGTGCACTCCTGGAGCAACACCTTCCTTATCTGAGGGGAGGTAAAGCCCAATGTATTGCAGGGTGCAATAACTGTTCAGCACCCCTTTACTCAGGACTTAAAGTTGTTCACATAGCTTCTGTCCAGACTGGCTCCTGACAGTCTTCCCCTATAACTCTCCGTAAATTAGTGCTTGATGTCATACTCCCTTTCCTCTTATACTTTTGTATTTTTTCTTCATGACCCCTAGCATCTCCAAACTTAATGTAGGTATATTTATTTATCTTAGTTTGTTTATGTACTGTCTGCTTACTTATCACAGTGAAATCTCTGTAAGGACAGAGATACTTTTCTTTTGTTCAACATTTGTTATGGTTTAATTATGAAATGTCCCACTAAAACTCGTGTGTGAGACAATGCAAGATTGTTTAGAGGTGAAATGACTGGGTTATGAGAGTTTTAAGCTAATCAGTGCATTAATTCCCTAATAGGGATTAGCTGGGTGGTAATTGTAGACAGGTTAGGTGTGGCTGGAGAAAGTGGAACATTGGAACATCCTTTGGGTATGTATTTTGTTCTTGGTGAGCAGAATTCTCACTTTACTTCCTGATTGTCATGTCCTGGGCTGCTTTCCCCTATCAGGCCTTTCTGCCCTGATGGTCTGCCTCATCTCAGGAACAAAGCTATGGAGTCTACCATATATGGACTGAGAGCTCTGAAACCATGAGCACTGAATAAACTTTTCCTCCTCTAAAATTGTACTTGTCAGGTCTTTTGGTCACAGCAATGAAAAACTGACTAAAACAGCACTCTATCTTCATTATCTTGCAAAATATGTGACACATAGTTAGAGCTCATTGAATGTCTGTACTTAAAACATAAATAACTCATGATTTATATCTTTGCTTCTAATAAAATATCCAGGACAGGTATATGAATGAAAATATGCTTTTATTGTTCCAGAAAAATAAGAGACTGCTTTTTTTGTATAGATAAATATTCCATTAAGATATATAAAATGTTATAAATGTTTATCTGAACAGCTTTACATAAAGAAAGAAAATCTTCTGATCTATTTGAGAATCATACTGATGACAAGTTTGAATTACTCAATATTATATTTAAAGGTCTTACAGAGGCATAGAAAAAATGTTTATAAAAAATTTCAGTAGAAATAGTGAATGTAAAAAGGGGACATGCACATATTATTTCTCAGATGAAGGAAGTAATCCAGCTACTACATTGAGAAATAAACTTTTTTTCCTTCTTTCCATTTATAGTTATTTATTTCTGCCTACATTTTGGGAGTTATCACTTGGTTATCAATCTCTACTTGAATTAAAGCCATCACTTCCATTTTGCTTTAAATTTATATGAATGGATTATGAATTACTAGGGGCAAGATCCATATCTTATCTATATTTGTAATTTCCAGAAATGCCTTACATAAAGTTCACACATAAATTTCTGTTCAATAAGTAGTAAGAAACTTTTGGCCAATATTCCAAAACTTGAAAAAGTTATGTTGTCAAGTTTTATTGACTGAACAATATGTAATAAAAATGCTGATGTTGTGTTTATAAACTCACAGAGCATAAGAGCTATCTCCTAAATGTTTGAAATAAGCCAATAAAAAATATGGCAATGTTTTCTGACTCTTGGAACTAAGAAATCCTGGTAGTATACTACAAAAATATTTACATTGCTATCTAAAAAAATATATTTTTCAGGAAAGCATTTGGCACAAGCCATTTTGAAGGATACTCTATTTTCGCCATTATGCATTTTTATTCTTGCTTCAGGTATGTATTTGAAGTGAAACAAAAATGCCTATGTGTATATGCATGCCCACACATATTTATGAGTCATTAATGGAATCTAATAATATGTGTTTATGGCATAAGAGTTTTTGTGTATGTGATATAAATTATATCTTATGGTTAATTTCCCTTCTTGCCTCGATATTGGCAATATGTAAAGAACCAAGATGGTAAATTATGTGGAAACTGAAATATATTCAGGAAGCCTACAAATTAAGAGATCAACAACATATGGCTGATCTACATCTTATCTTAAAGTCCCCAAATCATTTACTTGGCCCTCAGACATGGCTGCTTTCCATATGTCAGAGTATCCATAGTAAAGTTAAAATATACTTTTCTTTTTTAAGTGGGGCTATATAAAATAGTGATTAAGAGCATAGAATATGAAGCCAGATAATCTGGATTGAAATCCTATTTCTTTTCTCACTACCTTCATGCCCACAGGCAAATTACTGAATCATATTCCTTAGGTTCTTCCACTGTGAAATGGATTTGAGAATATTGGCACACATCTCACAGGCCTATGGTAAATATTAAATGACTTACTATATGAAAATAATTTTAACCCAACCAACCTCTTTCACAAAATAATTTTTGCCCCTGCTTCTGCTACTACTACTGTTATTAAATAATAATAATAATAAATTGAAGGTAATGTTTTGTTCATTTTTTTACCTCAAATAATAAAGGAATATGATTGTTTTTGTCCTAGAGAAAATATGCTTGTCTATATGTGGGCATTTTTGCATGTTCCAAAATAATATTTACTAGCAAACATACTGCCATTATATTCCTTTTTTCATTAATTTTTTAAATTTATATATGACAGCAGAATGCATTACAATTCTCATTACACATATAGAGCACAATTTTTCGTATCTCTGGTTGTATACAAAGTATATTCACACCAATTTGTGTCTTCATACATGTACTTTGGATAATAATGTCCATCACATTCCACCATCATTTCTAACCCCATACCTCTTCCCT
>NW_026000249.1:15757485-15770666 GCF_001458135.2 Marmota marmota marmota | reverse complement strand
AAAAAAAAAAAAAAAAAAAAAAAAAAAACACATGGCATGCTATAATTTTTTGAGTAGCAATATAAGGGTAAGAAAATGGCTTAAATGTATTATATATACAGAACACTATCCAAGAGTGTGGTTATTGTGAAATTGTAATATATCTCACATAAAAGAAGAACTGAATTCTTAACTATTTAATTTAAAGTAAAATATTGAAATTTAAGTGACCACAAGTGGCTACTGATTGTTACATCAGACAATACACATTCCAGATCTCAAGAGAAATCAGAGAATATGTTTTTAATATCTTGTGTTTTACAAATGTGGAAACAGAGTAAAGAATATTAAATAACATGATCAATGTCACAACCAAATATGGCTAACAATATAAATCCAGTGGTTTCTGGCTAAAATACATAGTGTTTTCAAAGTATTGCATTTCTTTTATAGATTTATGGAATTTCTAATAATCTGAATTTTCTCAGTGTAAAACAAAATATCACACACATATATATGTAACTACCAAAAGTCATTTTCTAAAATTCATAATTTTAATAGCTTCAGGCTGAATACTACTTAAGATGACCAACAAGTTGAGTGGATAAATAAATTGTTCAAATAATTAAATATCATGTGCAATGACAATGAGATATCTACAACTTCATATGATAGTTTTGATAAACATGAAAAACAATACAGTTGAGTTAACTAAAGTGAGAAAAGAACATGATATATGATGAATATGATGACCACTATTATATAATGTATATAAATTTACAGAGAGCTAATATATACTGTTAAAAGTCATAGTGTGTTCATCAGCTTTTCATTGCTGTGACCAAAGGCCAAAATGCCCAACAATAACAATTTACAGGAGGAAAAGTTTAACTGGGGCTCATTATTTCAGAGGTTCAGACCATGGTCAGCCAACTCCATTGCTGTAGACCCAAAGTGAGACAGAACATCATGGTGGAAGGATATGACAGAGGAAAGCTGCTCAGTTTATGGCAGCCAGAAAGCAGTGGGAAAAAGATATGACCCAGGTATAATATTTAATTTATAATATTTGATTTAATATTAATAAAGATATGATCCAGGTATAATATATAATATTTAATGGTGGAGTACCAAGGGCACTCCAGCATTGACCTACTTCCCACAGCCACACTCCATCTGTTTATATTCACCCTCTAGTGGTCCATTCAAATCATTAATGTGTCAAGTGGCCTAATCCACCGATGGGGTTACAGCTCTTTTGATTCAATAATTTCACCTCTGAACATTGGTATATTGCCAAACACATGAGTTCTTTGGGGGATATTTTTAAATCCAAACTAGAACACATAACAGCTAAGCATGGTAGCAGATTCCTGTAGTCCTAGTTACTGAGGCAGGAAGATTTCTTGAACCCAGGAATTCAAGGCCAGCCTAGGAAATATAGCAAGACTCATGCTCAACAAAACGATGGTATAAAAATCTGGTCAATTGTTGCTCCTAGGGGAAGAAATGGAGGAATGGTGAATGGTGAATAAGGTAGTGATCCTAAGGGAATATGGAAGAAATTTCCAGGATGCTATACTTATTTCTTGTTCTTGTGCTAGTTATAATTTGTGAAAATTCATTGAGTTGCATACAAGAACTATATTAGTTTTCTATTTTGCAAAACATAATATTACATAATCAGTGGCTTAATAATACCATGAATTTATTATCACACACTTTCTATAGAAAGAAGTCCAGGCATGACATGAATGGATTCTCTACTTGGGGATTAATAAGGTTGGCATCAAGGTATATTCTGGGGGCTGTATCTCTTATCTGGGTCTTGAGAGGGCTTCTTTCAATTCACTCGTTATTACAATTAGTTTTCTTGTGGTTGAAGGACTGAGGTTCCCTGTTTTCCACTAGCTGTCAATCAAAGATGGCTCTTAGGATCAGGAGGCTGTCTACAGTTCCTTGTCATATAAACTCCATAGCAATTTACAAAATGTATATTTGCTTTCCACAATAACTGTAGCATATTTCTCTGAAAGCTTCCTATGTGATCATATGGAGAAAACTTTATTTGTAAAAGAGTCCTTTAGGCCTTGGATTGTAGCTCAGTGGCAGAGCACTTGCCTAGCATGTGTGAGGCACTGAGTTTGATCCTCAGCACCACAAATGAATAAATAGATAAATAAATAACTAAATAAAATAAAGGTACTGGGTCCATCTACAACTAAAAATATATATGTATATATTTTTTAAAATGACTCCTTTACCTAAGTCATTCCCACCCAGAAAATTGTTATACTTTAAGATCAATGATTTGGGGCCTTAATCATGTTTGCAAAACCCTTTACAGTAGTAAACAGATTAGTGTTAAGTGAATTCCTGGGAGAATAAATGAATATATTATGAACTAGGAATACTATGGTACCATCTAAGAATGTGACCTATTGCAGGTAACTTTCTCATGATTAAAACATAGCTGAATAAAAATGTAAAATAATCTTAATATCACCTGGGAAGTACCAGTGATAACCTTCTCCATCTTGATACTACTATCCTTACAATTAGTGATTTATAGTAAGAATTAGTCTGAGAAAAGGAAGCTCTACAGATGGTATTATTGCAAATATAATAAGGGACGACAAAAAATACCTATTTTCACCAGGCGTGTTCATCCTATAATCCCAGAAGCTCAGGAGGTTGAGGCATGAGTATTACAAGTTCAAGGCCAGCCTGAGCAACTTACAGAGGCCCTAAGCAACTTAGTGAGAACCTGTATCAAAATAAAAAATATATATAATAAAAGCCGTGATACGGCTCAGTGGTTAAACACTCCCCAGGTTCAATCACTAATACAAAAACAAAAATACTTATATTCATTTTGTATTCTGTGTGTTTGCCTAAATATTGACTAGAGGGAGTTCAAGCCTCCAAGTTAACCATTTTTTAAAATATGAGTTAAGGTATCCCAGTCCAAACACATTATCACTGAATGTTCTGAGATGTTTGGCAATGACCAATGAGTTGACTGTCTGAAAATTTTGAGTTCATGTAGCAGGATAATTTTGCACATTACAAAATGGTAAGACTAAGGTGGATACAAATATGTATATGTATATTATGTTAGGATGGAGCAGCCTGTGTTTTATGACAAAACATGTTCCCTTGACATTCCCAGGTCATGAAGGACCTGATTGATTATAAAGGTCTCCAGCTCTAGATAATTCCAGTAAAGAAACATGCTGGTAAAGAAAATCTGACTTCTAAAAGAAGTTTTGATTAAGAGTGGCCAGACAGAGTTCATAAGAACAAGATATGTCAAGCTTAAATCACCTTTATTTCATGATAGCTCATTAGGCTAAGAAAGCAGAGAACTGCATATATCTGGACATCAGCAAAACATATGACACTTTATCCTGTGATATTTCTATGAAATGCAGTAGGCACAAGCTCTGGATATTTCGTTTGGGTAGATTTTTATGTGATGACTACACTCAGAAAAGGAGACTCTGCCTGCTTAATATTTTCAGTAACTGTGGTAAAGTTCTGAAAGGCACGATTATCAAATTATAGATGGAATAAAACTAGAAAGAATGAATTTCCTGGAAGACAGAATTTGGATTTTTAAAAAATATGTCAAAAGGCCAGAATGGTGAATCAGATCTAATGAGAAAAATTTATAGGTGATATGTAAATGCTTTGCATATGTGCTCCCAAATTATAATGCACACGGCTACCTATTTGAAAAAAAAATTATATCAATTTATGCATTTAATATATGGCAGAAATATCACTAAATATTTACCTTATCTAATTAAAAAAAACTGTTAGGTGAGTGAATTTTCCTTGACTATCTAATATTGGAAATTCAGACGATTTGACTTACACTTAGCCAGCCAATTTTAATGTATGTAACTACTCTGTATTACTGAAAATAATATGTAAAGGGTGAAATGAGCTTTTAGTTTTAGAGATTGCACTTTTAGAGTGGATTAGAAATGTAAACTTAATAAAATCAATATATAAATGACAAAATATGGGCAAAACTTTAATATAAAAGACTTGTTTCCTTACAAACACAAAGTCTAGAATTCAAAATGAAAACCCTGCCTTGTCTTAACCTGCTGAGACCTAGAGAATTGGGTTCAGAGCTTAACACTATAATTTTAAGTAACTAGAATCAATTAAAAATATAGTAATCAGGGGCTGGGGCTGTAGCTCAGTGGTAGAGTGCTTGCCTAGCAGAAGAGAGACATTGGATTTGATTCTCAGTACCACATGAAAATAAATAAATAAAGTTATAAGAAATATATTTTAAAAATACAGTAATCATTTTGTGAGGAAGTTAAATGTTATGTCAAAAGAGGAAAGGGAAATGATATTTATCCTTTATTTATGAAGAAAAGATTTATAAGTTTCACTACACCTACAAATACTGGGATTATCTAGTAAAAGTTCTTCTGAAAGACAATTTAGATTTATAAAGTGTGGTGGGGTCTTGAACACTGGGTAGAAGTTATTCTGAGAAGTTTTTTCTGCATAAGAAAATATATTTAATCTGGGTGTAGTAATGAATACATGTAATCCCAGAAACTCAGGAGGCTGAAACTGTAGAGTCTCCTTCTTGAGGCCAGACTCAGGAACTTAGTTAAAAAATTAAAAATCTAAAGGACTGGGGATGTAGCTCCATGGCAAAGTGTACCTGGTTCAATTCTGAGTACAAAAAAAGAAAATACAGTTACTAATATGTACTATATAATTTAATAGTATTTTACTGTGATTATCAAGTATCTTACTTAACATGATAAATTATATTTATGAGTGGCTTGATTAATAATAATAAAATATGCTGACTGTACAAATAAAATCTTTCTTCAATGTAGTGTGGAATTTATCTCTTAACAGTTTCCTTATTAGAATCATAGCTTAATTTTCTAACATTTGGTAATTTTATGGTAATTTTAAAGTTATTTTATGCATTTGTGTATATATATCTAATAAATATACACATACGTGTGTGTGTGTGTGTGTGTGTGTGTATGTGTAGAGAGAGTGGTAAGATTTTATGAGACATTTAAACTATCTTATATTGAGTATATTTTTATAAATTAAATTCGCTCAACTGCTAATGGATTTATTTTTTAAGTTATAGACTTAAAATGTAAACAGAAAGAATATATGCATTAGCAAAATAAAGTTTGTGAAAGTTGCTTAATCTTTTTTTTTTTTTTTTTTTTNTATATATATAATTTTATGTACATGTTTAATTGTATATGAAATATTATTTAACTATACATATACAAGACTACTACTTTGTTTTCTTTCAAATATGTGATGTGAGTCACATGTTATTCAAAAAAACATTATACAGAAGCAGTTTGAATTACAAATTCAATAATATAGCCTGAAGTTGAATGTTCTACTATGGGAAACTTTCTAAAGATTTCACATTTCTCAGAAGTTCTTGCTCACTCTAACTTTTGTTTATGAAGCAAGAAAGTTTTTTCCAGTTATGTTAAACAGATGAGAATTTAGATTATAGCATAAAACAGCACTCTGTGATAATTTATTGATGATTAAATCTTATCTAAGCCTGCAGACTTCAGGGGGTTGTCAACTGAATGTTTCTCATTGTTGATGGTATTGATTGTAACTGAACATTGATTTTTATTATTTGAATAGCAAAGATATGTAATGTGAATGGGCCAGCAACAAGAAATGTGTTGTCAATTTTGTTTGGAGGTACTCTTTACTTCTAGAATGATGGGAGTTGATACCTAAAAAGCTGAAGTCTATTTCTTATTTATCTCATTGTTATGTTAGTACCACATACACAGAAGCAATAAAGCATCTGGTTGGCTAGCTGGCTGGCTGGCTGGTCCCTAACAGTTATGGTTCTGACTCAGCTGCTAACTTACTTATTGCTTTAAACAAATCATTTGAACCCTTGTTACTCCTATTTTTCTGGTATGTAATATTAAACTATGATTCAAGATAATTATAATTTTGTTCATATTTTCTCTACTAGGGCTTATTGAATGCATTAGTTTTTAAATGATTCCAATGTATCCTTCTGATTTGCCAACAGATTTTTACTAAATCACTGTTATATTTAGAAAAAAATGTAAAACATTGATACATGTTTAAAATGTTCTTGCTTATTCACAAATATGAATATAATATTTATGATGCTTTTTGAGAGAAATCAGTTACTTGAAACTCAAAGACACAAAAATAGTCTTTGAATTTTTGATAAGTTTTAAGAAAATAAGTGGTATTTATTCTGCATTATGGACATGGCCCAAAGCATTCCCCGAGTATTCTGATATTTCAAGTTTTAGTGTGAGTGGTTTTGATATCTATATTTACAATCATATTGTTTGTACTAAAGTTTCACATATTACATGAAAAATTTTAAGCAATCTTGGGGAAAACTACAACTATTTTATATTTTCAGAAGATTTAGTTAATTTTCTGAATGTCTTCATCTTAACTATTTCCATGAACTGAAGTTAATACCTTTTGGTTAATATATCAGATAATTATATTTTCTTTGGAGCTTAGGAATTTTATAGCATTGTTAATAAAGTTAGATGCAATGAAGAAGGTATACAGATGTTTGGAATAACTTTACTGAAAGCAAAGGTGTTTTAAGTATCAATTAATATGTATGCATATTTCTCACCCATTCTGAAGAAAATGAAGTAACAGTGAATCTGGTAAAAGTTGGCATCTCTAGTGTATTTGTCAACTATGTCATTCAAATTCATGTACCATTTTATCATCTTAAAACTTGACATAATCAATGTATACAACCATGACTATTAAAAAAAAAGTTTGTACTTTCCTATCAGGTTTAGTGATCAGGAACAACAAGACCACAATATATGAGGAAGGTAAAGAAATGAATATGGTATACACATGATCGTTGACAAGATTTTTGAGAAAGTATCATTTGTTGGTTTTAATGATCATAGCCTTTTAAGTATAATTATAAACCACTAAAGAAAAATGAATAAAGATGAAAACTGGATTTGTAAGAGAGATCTAGTTTGCTTTGATGGCCCCTGAGAAAGTAAACGTTAGTAGAATTGAGGTAAATGAAGGAGATACATAATTGGCATCAACTAGAAATTCCTTTTTCTCTTAAAAAAGAATAGCATATTAAAATAAACAATGAAACTTAACAGGGTAGGTAGGAAAAATGAAGAAATTCGTATCTTAAGGCTTCTATCTTCCCATCGAAAAAAAGTTGAATTTGAGTTGTGTATATAGCCTGGATATTAATCCCCTCTCAGAGATGCAGCTGGCAAAGATTTTCTCCCATTCCATAGGCTCTCTCTTTATGTTCTTAATCATTTCTTTTGCTGTGCAGAACTTTTTAATGTGATGGCATCCCACTTATTTATTCTTGGTTTTATTTCCTGTGCTTTGGGGATCTTGTTAAGGAAGTCTATGCTACCACCAATATAATGGAGTGTTGATCCTGTGTTTTCCTCTAGCATTTGCAAGAGTTCTTCTGGTCCTAAGTCTCTGATCCATTTTGATTTTACTTTTGTGCAGGGTAAAAGATAGGGGTCTAGTTTCATTTTTCTACATATGGTTATCCAGTTTTCTTAGCATCATTTGTTTAAAAAGCTGTCTTTTCTCCAATGTACAATTTTAGCTTTTTTGTCAAGTATCAGATCCACTAGCCACATTTTAAATGGGCAATAACCACATGCAACTGGTGGCTAACATACTTAATAATGTGGATTAATTTCCGTCATCAAAGAATGTTCTATTAGATAATGGTGGATTGGATGCCACATATGTCATTACATATATGGGTCAAATCTTGATGATCAATGCAATAAATATTTATTCTTCATATAAAAATAAAATATGAAAAGCCAAGGGTGGATTAACATGATGATAAATGAAGCCATATTTCTTCTATCTCATGTTTTCACCATAGGCTAGGACCTTGGAGATATTTGCTTACAGCATGCACTTGAAAAAAAAGAGGATAGAGAAGGCACATTTATTTCTTAAACACTTTGACCTCAAAGAAACACAAATCACTTCCATTCAACATGCTAGTCATATGTACTCAGTTTGATGTAATGGTTACTGGGAAATGTAGCTTCTGGGAAGGAATTTATTTCTCGGTAATTAATTTTTCACTCTGGAAGATGAGTATGTATCTAATTCTAATAATTTCTTACTATATGAAGTAGGACCTTAACTTTAAGTTATATAAACTTTGATTTCCTACATTCCATAATGGATTTGATACCCTTATTTCACAAACATTAAAGAAACAAACTACCAAGGTGAGGGCTCAAATATAGTAAACATTTAATAGATAGTAACTGATTAATTTTTATAATCTTCTTTGCTAAGCTACCAAATCTACTGATCTCTACAGGTTGAGACTGTTTTTGATTCTGGTAATTTCTTTACCTATTTCAACAACCAACCCAATTAGGAGGACCGTATATCATGTTTACTAGCCTTCCATGATTCTGCCTGTTCATAGTCCTCTAAAGTAATTTTTCTTTTAAATATACATCACTCTTCTAAGCTTGTTTATTGGAACTTTACTCTTTGTGTTTTGTTTCTTTTTATCTTGGGTTCCTGATGCCAACTGTACATATTTTTCACTCATTCACTGAAAATTTTACTTTCCCCATAAATGTACATGTATCTGTGGCTGAACTCCATGTTTCATCATATTCTCCCTCTTCTAATTTTAAGTTTCATTTTAGGAATTGAATACTTCATTCCATGCTGCTGTACATGAGCCATATTAGTCTGGATTTTGAGTAATGAATAACCTAACAGGCTGAATGAAACCACATACATAGAAATCTAATTTCTTTTGCATTCAATTTTAATTTATTTTCCTTTGACATGAATGTATATGTACTTGTCTACACAAGTTATATATATTGTGTGTGGTGGGGGGAGGTTTGGATTGGATTGTAAGAAATCCAAGAGAAAGTTTATATACTTTTAGCAATATTTTTTTTCTTAAGGTTGTCCATGTTAAGGAGCCGTTAGTGAGAAGTACTTCAGTGGCAATGAAAATAAGTGTCATTTTGATTGACTCAATGGTTTTTACTGGGAAAGAAAGCATGTTTCATACTTATTTTCCAGAGTCTAGAATATTATATGTGTTCAAGAAACATATATAATAAATGGGAGTGTTGATTAAAACATGTTACCAAACAAGTTGGTTGACCAAGATGTGAAATATTCAAAGTAACAGGAACAGAAAGGTTTTGGTGTTTCTTTTTTGATACTGGGAATTGAATTCAGGGGATCTCAACCACTGAGCCACATACCCACCCCTGGTTTTGTATTTTATTAGAGACAGGGTCTCACTGAGTTGCTTAGGGCCTTGCTTTTGCTGAGGCTGGCTCTGAACTTGTGATCCTCTTGCCTCAGCCTCCTGAGCCGCTGGGATTATAGGCATGCACCACCATGCCTGGTTGGGTTTTGGTCTTTTTAACCCTATAAGAAAGAGTATGTGGTGGATGTGATTGGAGAAAGATTGAGAGGAAAATTTTCTTACATGACAACTGTGCTTTGAGGTCCCATTTACCTACAAGGTGGGAAGGATTTAGCGACAGTTCTTAGACCTAAAGAAAAGTCATAGTAGCTTCACAATTTACTTGAGAATATTTATAGTAGATTTATTTGGAAGGAATGCTATTGTAAATTCCTTCCCCCAAAGGAAGAAGAATGGGGTATCAATTCCAAATCTCATCTCAAAAGAAAGGAACTGTAATAGGATGCTGAATGAGCTTGATATATGCTTCTGTAAGTTTCATTGACACTAGGAACTAGTATTTGACTCAAACAAGGAAAGAAAGAAAGAAAGAAAGAAAGAAAGAAAGAAAGAAAGAAAGAAAGATAAAATGAGGGAGTAGGGAAAGATGTCTGTGTAGCAATTATATTGCATTCCAAGTATTTATTTGAGGAAAAACTATATGACTATTTCACAGGGCTCAGATGTGGACCATTTACCATGAATAAGAGAAAGTAAAATAGTTTTCTTAGACTCTGTTCAAAGAAAGACCTGAAAATGGTAGTTAGATCATAGAATAGATAATCTGAAAGCTTTTCCAGGTTATCTAGGGGGAGGCAAATAAAATGAAATCTCATCAGCATAGAAACATCTGTAGTTTTATTTATTGATGAAAAAACATATGAGCCATTTTTCTATTATTAGAGAATCCCCAAAGGAAGAAAATAGAATGCCTATGCCAGTTACCACTTTTCATAATAATATTCCATAACAAATAATCAAAGATCTCATTCACAAAAAATGATTTTATTGTTTGTGCATCTAGGTTGTCAGCAAAGTGTCTCTTCTCATGTTTGCTTGGTTCATATACATTTTTCAAGTCAGTTGACTCAACTTTCTCTACGTTGATTTTGACTGAAACAACTGAGGTGACATGTTTTTTCTCATCCTCTGTCAAGGTAGCACATGCCTGTTCTCATTTTAATGGCAGCGTCGCTAAATTGAAGAAAGCCCACTCATACATGTATCCTTTCAGCCTATGTTACATCATAATTTTTCACGTTCCATTACCTAAATAAGTCATACAGCCAATTCCACAGTTAGAGTGAAGGTGTATTTTCAAGTAGCAAGACAAAGGTGATGCATAAGGAAGGCATGAATGATTGGGGGGCATTTTTGTAATTATGTCATCAGAGTGCTCATGATAAAAGGCTTGATAATCAAGTCATAAACAGACAAATAAGAACTTTCCTGCTAATTTTACCTTGTCTCTCTCTCCCTGATATTCAACCAAGTTGCAATTACACAATGATTAGTGAGTTAGAGGAAAACTATTACAAAGTCTAGTTCTCACCAAGCTTACACAGGTGGGAAGATGAAATTTTAGAGCCAAATGTGACATTTTAAAACTCTTTTGTGTGATTGGATATCAACTAGTGCAGCGAGACTGTGTTTGCAGACTAAAAAAAAAAAAAATTGAGCTTATATTACATTTTCATGACTAGAGAAGCTATACGGTTTGCCTTGAATTTTCATGGTAAACCTGGTGAAGATCTATCCTTACTCAAGAAATTCGGAGAGACTATAAGAAGTTATTTTATGATTTAATTCAATTAATAAGTCTTACTTAAGTAATTGTATTTCCTCAATAAATAATGAATAGTATTTAATAATGACTAATCAAGAACCAAACTGCAGAGTACTTGGGTTCTAATTTCATCTCTGTTCTATTTGATTTTGAATGTGATTTTAAAAATGTTTTCTTTGTACACATGTGCTTCAGTTTTCTACCCTAAACAAATGGAAAAATATTATTACCAACCTAAAATTGTTGTTGTAAAGATTAAATGAGTTAAGATAGTTAAAACATTTCAAACAATGAGTGGTACACAGTCAGTGCTTAACTGCTGCCTATAATTTATTTCTGTTTAAAAATAAACTTTCCTACAACTATGGGTGAAATGGAAAAACCTGTTTGGAGATACTAATACATGTTATAAATATTATCAAAAGTGCATAAATTACACATTATTTGGGGAAAATGTTTAATTGCCTTTATGAAGAAGCATTGTAGACAAGCCATTCTTTCCAAGCCCAAATTCTTATTTTACTAAGCTTGTCTTTACATTGTTTTTCTTTAGAAATTTTCTTGGAATTTTAACTAGCGATGACATTTCTCTAGGTTGTGACATGTGAGCCCTTAATTCAATTGGTATATATTTATTTTCTAAAAAACAATTGCTAAAATTATTTTATATATTTGAGTTTTAAAATATTATTAGCTTCTTTAGAAAAGATATTATTCTGAATATAAGGTATAGAGTGATAAGTTTAAGGTTAGAAGGAAAATTAGAGATAATTTATCCCAACATCATTGTATAGTTGATCAAATCAAAGTGCAAATGCATACAGTTTTGTGCCCAGAATTACAGACTATTTTTTGAGTCAGGCATATGTGTAATGCCTTAAGAGCCTCAAGTTCCTTTCTTACTTCATAGTTTCCCACAGGAGCTCAATCTCAACAGGGAAAGAAGAATTTGGATAAGATGAGTAGCAGGGTTTAATATACAAAAAAAAAAAAAAAAAAGAGTGCAGATCCAAGGCAGGTAATAGAAAACAAATTTTGTTTATTAATCTTTTACAATTTATTTTAAGTGTACTCTTTGTAATATTAATGATATTCACATTGTTGTGTAACTACCTCAGCCTTTCATGTCCAGGACTCTCTTTATCTTACAAAACTAAAATTTTGTAACCATTGAACAAGAATTCCCTATTCTCACTTCCTCAGGGCCTGATAACCTCTTTTCTTCTTTGTCTCTATAAACTTGACCACTCCAAGAATCTCATAATAGTTAGGTCATACAGTATTTGTCTGTTTATGGCTAGTTTATTTCACTCAGCATGCTATCCTAAAGGTTCATTCATGTTGTACTATATGTCAGAATGTGTTTCCTTTGAAAGGCTGAATAATAATCCAATATATGAATATACCAAATTCTGTTCTTCCATCTATCCGTTGATAGACAATTGGGTTGCTCCTATTTTTAGATATTGAGAATAATGCTAGTGTGAACATAGGTGTACAGATAAATCTGGATTCTTGCTTTCAGTTCTTGTGGGTTTGCACATAAAAGTGGAATTGCTAGATCATATGGTAATTCTATTTTTAATGTCTTGATAAACCAGTTTTTAAAGTAAAAACTGGTTATGATGATGGAATCTTAAATGTCCTTTTGCACAAGTGTTGCTTAATGGGAGGATATAAGGGAGATGTGGATTCTCCTGTACACTTCTGCTTCATGATAGGACAAAAATTGATATATTTCAATCATACCCACTCTTTCACAATGATGAAATGCTACTCTGAGTAATAGAATTGTCCATGTTAGTGCCAAGCTTCAGAATCACCCAGAGAGTTACAGAATTCCTGAAGTTCTCCCATAGAGTTTGTGATAAGCAAACTTGAAGATATATTTCAGGAATGCCTTGACTCTAGAGCCATAGCTACTATAAACTATTCTAAGATCTTCTTTAACCTGTAAAACTCTTCCTTTTTTTCAATAAGAATAGTGCACTAAGCCCTTTCATAATAATCTCTTCTATCTTAATGTATCTTTCCTTCCAGCACAATCTGTCTGCTTGTAATCCTTTCCTCTCAACTTTATTTAGATACGATGGACAAATTTTATAT
>NW_026000249.1:15699452-15750335 GCF_001458135.2 Marmota marmota marmota | reverse complement strand
GGTTTTTTTTTTTTTTTTTTTATGGTGCTAAGGATTGAACCCAGGGCTTTGTGCATACAAGGCAAGCACTCTACCAACTGAGATATATACCTAGCCCATTAGCTTAATCTTATGGTGAAAAGTTTCATTTCAGTTTTGTGGGTTAGTATCAATATTCAGTATTAGTACAAAAATTATTTTCTTTCCCATAGAATCACACTCTTGAATTTGTTTTTTTTTACCATGAGGAAAAGTTTATAAAGATGATGCATGGTTACAATGTTTTGTGTCGTTTTCTTCTCCTAGAAACACATTGTCATTGTGGCTGGAAGTTAAGAGGGGAGAAGTTGTGAAATAAATTCGCTTTCTATAGTTCCCAATTAGAGATTTTTGCATGAAAACTCTTCTTATTATTTCATTTTATTTCTCACAGTTTTCTGGAATATTTTTAAGTTACCATAGGGTAACAATAATATCACATCAATATGCTCATTAAATTGAAGTTGTTGTGCTACTTTTAGAATAATTGTAAAACAATTAAACTTCATATATTTACAATTATATTTTGTGCTTTAGCTACAAAGATATTGAGAATGGAAGATAAATCAGAGTTCAGATATAATACTTCATGTCCCCTAGGTTATTATCATTAGTCATTGATATTTTCATTTATATGTTGGCTTATATAACCAAGTTACTAGTAGTACACAAAACCAAAAGACCAGATCAGAAAGAAAAAAGTACAGAATATTGGCTTTATTAAAAAGTATAATAGGATGAAAAAACAAAATCACATATGTATATTCTTTCAAATCAAAAGACATACATAGGTTATCTACTGTAATCCATAAATGGTGATACACTAATAGAACAAAAAAATTAAATTCAGCAGTAAAATATATGAATAAAATTCTAAAATATTATGTACACATAAGCAATTATTCAGATCTAGTTTGACAAGGATTCATATTAAATTTTATCTGTAAACAAATCATTCAACTAGATTTTTTTCAATGTCCTTTTCACTTACATGTCATGGATTCTATTATTTATGGCTCTTACTTAACGTTTACTAGAACATGTTTAATAAGTGAAGCAATCTTGCATGATGGAAACTGTGTACCCATTAAACAGGAAGATGGAAACATTTCTAGAGATGTGTTATACAGCACTGTATGTATAGTTAAAAATACTGCCCACTTAACATTTTGTTAAGAGGGTAGAATTATGTTGTATGATTTTTCCATAATTAAAAAAAGACTATTGAGTTAATGGTTTTAATCTTCTTGGAAGAGTTAAACATAGACAAGGTCAGTGTTTAAGAAACCTATAGTTTTAGAGAGAAATTGATTGATCATGATGAATTTGGTGGACTGACCACAATGCAAAAAATATTTTGAAACAATTTTGTCTGCAGAAAAGTTGAGGAACTAAGAGATGTTTCACCTAAGGAAGAGAGATGTTTATGGATATGTGTGCAGATGGGTTTATGTGCAGGCATGTGTTTAAATGGCAGGCAGGTGTGAATGGACATAAGGAATTTTCAGTTATTATAAAAAATGCATTAAATACATTCAGGGATTTCCCCCTAAGGATCATTTTGGAGAAACAGCTGGGAGAAATAAGGGTCACAGCAGCTCAATTAGTAAAGTCATTCTTGCAAAGCATAAGGAAGGATTTGGAAGAAATTAGAGATGTCTTTAATAAAATAGACTACCCTGTAAAGACATGATAGGGATTCACCCATCCTAGTTAGCAAGAGGTTTTATAGCCATATAGGTAGGGAAGATAAGGCTGATGAAAGTAAGATCTGAAAAGGAGACTACATTAAATCCATGCAAATGGAATAATATGTAGATATACCTTATTGTAGGCCTGCCAGTTAACAGATATTCAGTCTCTCACCACACTCATTGTTTAAGCATCATAAGCCTTCATTTATGTTTATATATCTGTGATGAATTGTTCTGTGTCCAATTAACCAAGCTGGAACTATGTTTCTCAGAATCTATCTCCTAAATAGAGGTATTTTGCATGGGAATGAGAAGATTAAAGTCAAGAATACATTTTTTATACTTGGAACTTTAGTGTAAGACATCAGTTTCTGTTGCAGTTTATGAAGGTTATTGCTAATAAACTGGCTTGCCTTGTTAGTGTGAGGCAGTATTTGGGCCCTCAGCTCTTTAAACTCCCTGTTGCTCTCCTGCTTTAATGTCTCCAACTTTTGTGATGCTGCTTGTTTAGATCTGGAAAAAAGGGAATCAGCTTATCCTGGAAGTCATTCCATTATTGAAGTCAGATGTTTGTAATCAGTGAAAGGCTAATGTGAATTCAATCTGTTCTCATAATAGAATCCAATTTGTCCTTACCTTCCTTTATGTCAGATCTGTCATTTTTGTACTCATTGTCTGTCTAGTTAATGTCTGTATGAGCAGCAGATGCAGAAATGACAGTCAGACATAATCCATTTAGCCACTCCCACAACTTTGTTATAGGTCAAATCCCTATAACAAAGTTCCAAACTTGTATTTCTTCTAGGAGTTTTATTTCTCTGAAACCTATCTGATATAATATGTAATTTTTTTAAATAGCTCCTGACACATGCAAATACATTTTCATGACTGTTTATATATTTATTCTTTAAATTTTTTAGTTGTTGATAGACCTTATTATTTATTTAATCATTTATTAATATGTGTGCTGAGAATCTAACCCAGTGCCTCACACATGCCAGGCAAGTGCTTTACCACTGAGCCACAACTCCAGCCCATGACTCTTTATAATTTTATAATGAAAACACATAGATGAGATAGTTATTGACAGATTCAGCTTTTGTCTTTTCTAGATCTACAATCTATCCTGATAAGATGTGGTGACATTCTATACTTTCTAATATGGTAATCACCTCTACTGGAGCAAACACATATGGGAAACATAAGAGATAATCAGTGAATACTTATTGATCAATAAATTGATGATTTCCTGTTTAAATAAAAACATTCCTCTTTTGGAAAGAAATGAAAATATCAAATAGATTAAAATAATGATAAGACATTACCTCAAAGGAAAAGAATAAAATGTTTTTACTTCTCATTTTCGCTTGAAATAAATAAGTCAAAACATCAAACATAAAAGTAGTAAAAATAATGAAAGCTATAAATCTATTTGACATGTATAGCTGGTACATATGTATAGCAGATACATTCTTATCAATGTATAGAATCAAGTGTGTAAGCAGTATAATTTTGTTTTTGTTCTATAACTCAACTCTATTCACATTACAAATATGGAAGGTTACAAAATGTACCCCTTTATTATTTCTTGTTTTTATCTTTATTTTTAAAAATTGACAGCTAAAATCATATATATTTGCCACATACAACATGAAGTTTTGAAGTATATATACATGTGGAATGACCAAATTTAGCTAACTAACATGAATTCCCTCACTTATGCATCAATGGATAAATAAAATATAGTGTGTATACAGAATGAAATATTATTCACCTGTGAAAAGGAAGGAAAGATGGTTGTTTGTGAAAACATGAATGAAGCTGGAAGATATTATGTTAAATAAAATAAGCTAGCCATAGAATGAAGAATACCACATCATCTCACCCATATGTGGAATCTAATAAAATAGAGACTATATAAGTTGAGAATAGAATAGTGGTGACCAAAAGGTGAGGTGGTTAGGGGAAGATGGGAGATGTTGGTCAAAGTATACACAGTTTCAGGAGGAATAAGTTCAAGAGATCTATTGTACAACATAGCAATTATAGTTAATAACATTGTATTCTTGAAAAACGTTAAAGATAGTGGATGTAAAAAGTGGTTTCACCAGAAATAAAATCTTAAGCAATGATTATTTATTTTTTTAAATTGTTTTCTTCTATTTCTGATTTTCTTCTTACTTTGCTGGCACAATTAAACAAAATAACTAGCCAACTAATCAGGACAAGATTCAAGAATGAAAAGGACTTGACCAGGAAAACCAAAATAACATGGTTAAAAATTCTAAGTATTATCTTGTCAGACATTCTAGAGATAAACAAAACAGTACTCTGTAAGGTCTCTATTGAGTTCTTGAGAAGCAAACTATCAGATTGAGTTTAAATGCCAAAATGTTAGTTAGGACATACCCTGGGGTACACCTGTAGAATAAAGAGGGAAAAGGCAGGATTCAGCAGGCAGAGAAGCCAAGATGGATGGCATGCCCCCCAAATAGCTCCAGCACAGAGTAACTTGAGGACCAACTACAGCTATAAGTAATTGCATGACAACTCTCTAAGAAAGACATCTCTGTAGTAGGAGCAACAAATCCTTCACTGAAAGGAGATCTGGACTGCTCATCTACATCTATAACAGTATCAGGTAAAGATGTTGAAAGAAAAACTAAGATTAGTTTGTGAATCCATTTTTCAAAAAGTGCAATCTGTTGCATAACAAAAGTGATTATGTCATGGGCTGGGCCTGTGGCTCAGTGGTTGAGCACTTGCCTCACATGCATGAGGCACTGGGTTCAATCCTTAGTACCACATACATATTTAAATAAATAAATAAAGCCAAGATATTAATTAAAAAAGTGTGTCAGAGAAAGACAAGTTAACCAAATATCATTTTATCACCATAACTTTAGCTTCAAAGGTGATGTTTGGCCCCAATGAACTATGAGTACCAGTTGTTTATTTGAAATTGTCCTTACACTTAATACAGTCACTATCAAGTTGTCTTTGAGTTATACTGTTCTCATTTTATAAGAAAATGTATTTATTTAATTTTATTATATATATTCATTTCTCTCAGGTTTTAGTTCAGATAGAATTTTCTTTTATTCTATAGATTTCATCTATTTTCATCTCCAAAACTTATGCATCTTGAAACTGAAAATTTGTAGTCTTTTACCAATTTCTACCCTTTTTCTTCACTCCTCTATACCCTGGTAACCACAATTCTAATCTCTGTTTGTGTGAGCTTGACTTTTTAAAACTTTCCACATATAAGTGAGACCATATAACATTTGTCATTCTGTGATTTTCTTATTTCATCAGCAAAATGTCCTTCAGGTTTATCCATGTTGTTGCAAGTGGCAAGAAAATTATATTAATGCATTGAAGGGTGCTTACGTTTTGAATGCAGACTGATCAATTCTATATTCAAACTCTTTGTTCCTGTAGCACTTTGCACTTTACTTTGAAGTGTATTATTCTTTATGTATTTGCTTCCAAATAGACTATTAATTACCAAGGGTTACCTGAAGAAAAATATTTGTTAAGTAATTCAAGAATCGTGTATATGCATACATATGGCATAATGTAGGAAATAGGGACCAGTTTTGGAGATTATGGATTGAATTAGTAAAATATATGTAATTTTGCTTCAATGATGATATTTTACAGAATTTTTAATTTTGAGCTATGTTTTGAATTATTTGACAAGTTGAAAAATATCAGCCATTGGTTACATAGGCCATTTTAACAAAGAAAGATAGCTAAAAGATAATATGTCTTATTCTAAGGAATATACAAGTGAAGAATGACAACAAATGTTCTCACTGTAGTCAAAGGAAATATAATAAATTTTAATTGATATTAGGTAACAAATAGTTTACCCTATAGTTAAAAAGACTCGTGTGTAATGAGCAGCAAGTGCCTGGATCATAGTTTTATTCTACCATGATAAATCTGACTATTGTCTGGTAGCCTAAATGCAAGAGACAACATTTTTGGCAGAGTTCAGTTCTTATATGATAATGAATATAAGAAATTATTCAGACCAAGAAACTAAAGATAGATAGCTGTGGCTGCACTGGTATGATAACAGCATAGAAGAAATACTTATCCATTCATTGGATATGGTTCTTAAGAAAGAAGTCCAGAAACAATTGGTGTTTACAAATAAAACAATTAATATGTGAAAAAGAATTTGGGGGTAGGATGATTTATATATTTAGAAAATTGATTTTGGGGATTCTTGTTATTTTCAGATGTTGCCCAATAGGAATTTAAAAACTCAGCCTCTTCTAAAAGAGAAATCTGTAACAGATATAAATTTGTGGATTAGTGATGTAAAGTTGGAAAATGAAGCTATATTGTGGGTGTACTGGCCAAACAAGTTAGAGAATGAGGAAAAAGTAGCTTTAAATTTAGAATTCTATCAAAACCAGTGTTTAAAGTAATCATAGAACTGTTGTATAGAATTTATCAACAATTGGTTACTCTTAGAAGAATACAGAAAAACACTCTTCCAAAGGCTAATTTAAATGCCCATTTGTACAAATATGCTTTAGAGTGAGCTGCTGCTGGTTTTAAGTCTCATCCCATCCCAAGTACACTGGAAATGAGCATTTGTTGGGTCATGGTAGTGGGGGATGTTTAACTATCACATCTAGTCTATGATAAGAACTTCAAAGCCACCAATATGTTTGTCCCCTGGAGGTAGGGAAACACACTAGACCAATATCAGATTCCAGCTTTGGAAACAGAATTTAAGTGTCAGAGATGGATTGGAAAGAAATTTTGGCAGGAAAATCAGGCTTGCTGCTGCTTTAAGATTGGCCACATTTATGGAATATTACCAAGTTAAGTGGTTGTTTCTTGTAAAATAGACTTTCAAATGAGACTTGTTTTGGGATTATTCTTAAACGTCTGTCCAACACTTTGAGAATGATTGAAGCTAACAGCATCAAGGGGTCAGATGAACATTGTGTGCCAGAAGTTACAGTACCCTGGAAAGAACACATCATCACCCCTGTTGAATTATGGCTGGAAATGTTTAACCTAATCTAATCATGAAGAAATTCAAGATTAACTCAAATTGAGAAATGTCCTATAATAAATGGCCTGTATTCTTTTAAAAAATGCCCATATCATTAAAAACAAAGAAATTGTTATGAAAAAAAGAGACTGAAGACACACGACAACTAAATGCTATATCTGATCCTGGACAGGATCTTGTCCTGGAGTGGGGAACAATGCTATTAAGAACACTATTGGTGGGGCTGGGGTTGTGGCTCAGTGGCAGAATGCTTGCCTAGCATGCATGAGGCGCTGGGTTTGATCCTCAGCACCACATATAAACAAGTATATAAATAAAGGTCTATCAATAACTAATAAAAATTTTTAAAAAGAACACTATTGGAAAAGATCAACAAAATTGGAATATGAACAGTAAATTAAAGTTCTATATAAAAGTTAAATTTCCTGAACTTGATAGCTATGTTTTGGTTATATAAGAGTATATCTTTGTTCTTAGGAATACAAGAAATATGAAGAAAAAAATAGGCATAAATCATACAATCTACACTTAAATGATTCTGATAATAAATGGTCAGAGTGTATGTTTGTATGTGCATGTGTATAGAGGGAGAGAGAGAGAAAGAGACAAAACAAATATGACAAAAGTTGCTCAACTTGGAGTAGTTGTACTTTTTACAATTTTCTATACATTTGAGGTTGTTTCAAAATAAAAATTAAAACAAATCATTTTCTCAGCAAGAAAAGATCTATATCCAAGCTTTCCATACTGCAATATATTTATAGCACAGATAATGTCAACATTATCCTTAATTTACTTCTTCATAATTTCCATTAAAAATTTCTGTGTCAATTTCTAATTGATAATTTTTTTCCTAATGCTCAACAGTATGAGGTAACTAGTGATCATTGTATTAAAAATAAAGTTGATTGTATTGTATTTATTAGAAGACAGATCAAAGAAGAGTAGTGTTTAAGAAATCCAAGTATTTTTAGGGAAGAGAAATTAGCCAGGTGTTATTGTTTGGATGTGAGGTGTCCCCCAAAAGCTCACATAAGACCATGCAAGAGGGTTCAGAGGAGAAATGATTATGTTGTAAATGTGGCATATATACACAACAGAAGTTTACTCAGCAATAAAAGAGAATAAACTCATGCTATTTGCAGGTAAATGGATGGAGAAGATAATGCTGAGTGAAGTTAGCCAATCCCCCCAAAACAAATGCCAAATGTTTTCTCTGATATAAGGAGGCTGACTCATAGTGGGGTAGGGAGGGGAAGTATGGGAGGAATAGACAAACTATAGATAGGACAGAGGGGTGGAAGGGAAAGGGAGGTGGCATGGGGTTAGAAATGATGGTGGAATGTGATGGACATAATTATCCAAAGTACATGTGTGAAGACACAAATTGGGTGTCAACATACTTTATATACAGATATGAAAAATTGTAGTATATATGTGTAATAAGAATTGTAATGCATTCTGCTGTCATTTATTTTCTTAACAATCAATATTTTAAAAAAAGAGTCTTAGCCCAATTAGTGATTTAACCCCCTGATAGAGATTAACTGAGTGGTAACTAAAGTAGTAGGGTGTGGCTGGAGGAGGTGGGAATTGGGATGTGGTTTTGGTTATATATTTGTATCTGGTGAGTGGAGTCTCTCTATTTGCTTCCTGATCACTGTGATGTGAACTGATTTCCTCTGCCACCCTCTCTTGCCATTATGTTCAGCATCACTGTGAGCCGAGGAATGGATCCGGCCTTCTATGGACTAAGACCTCTGAAACCTTGAACCTTCAAATAAACTCTTCCTCCTCTATTATTGTGCTGGTCGGATACTTTAGTCACAGCAGCAAAAAAGCTGACTAAAACACCAGGCATAATGGTGCATACCTATAATCCAAGAGACTCTGGAGTCTGAGGCAGGAGGATAACAAGTTTGAGGTCAGTCTGAGCAAATTATGGAAACCCTGTCTCAAAATTTTTAAAGAAGCACTGTGAATGTAGCTCAGTGATAAAGTGCTCCCCTGGGTTCTATCCCTAGTACTGCCAAAAAAAAAAAGACAAAATAAATAAAAATCATTAAATTCCCATGAAGAACCAAAATCAGGTTGAATAATGAAGTGTTTACTGAATGTTTGAAATTTTATTACATTATTTTTAGTATTCTCTCCTTATTCTTAAAGATGAAAACATCATATCTGAAGTATTTATATTATTCAAAATTTAATTGACAAAATAAACAAATGATGATACTTTGAACTAAAAAATGTCTATACAACAATTTAAATAATTAACAACATGAAAATACAAATGAGAGAAAACATTCACAAATCATATATCTTATGATGAGATAATATCTAAAATATATGAGGAACTCTAATAACTCAATAGCAAATAAAATAACTAAATTAAAAAGTAGTCAAAGAATCTAAATAGATATTTCTGAAAAGAAGACATACAGATGACCAAAAGTTATATGAAAGGATGCTCAACATTTCGAATCACCAGAGAATTGCAAATCAGAATCACAATATATAGATCACTTCATACCTGTTAAGATGGATGTCATCAAGAGGTCAAGAGATAATGAGTGCTGGTGAAGTTGTAGAGGAAAAGGAATTCCTTTTGCAATATTTGTGGGTATGTGAAATCATATAGCCATTATTGAAAAACTGTATGGAATTTCCTCAAAAAATTAAACATACAATGAGCTAGCAATACCAATACTGCATATGTATCCAAAGAATAATAAAATAAAATCAGGATCTCAAAAGAAGAAAACAACACTCCCATGTACATTGCAGCATTATTCACAATACCAAAGATGACAGATGAGATGAATAAAGAAAATATGGTTTTATATACATGTAGTGGAATATTAGTTAGCCATAAAAAGAATGAAATCTTGCCATCTGTGACTATCTGAATGAACCTAGAGGATATTATGCTAAATGAAATATTCTAGGCATAGAAAGACAAACATCCTATCATCTCACTTATACATATACTCTAAAAAAGTAGAACTCTTTGAAGCAGAGAATATAATGGTGGTTAACAATGATTATGGGTTGAAGTTAATGGAAAAAGTTGACCAAAGGGTACAAACATCATTTTTGAATGAATATATTATACAGATATAATATACATCATGCTGACTGTAGTTGACACAGTATTTTTTACTTGAAATTTGGTGAGAGCAGATTTTAAGTGTCCTCATTTTCTGCCTCTGTCTCTCTTAAACACACACACACACACACACAGCTATGAATGGTAATGGATGTGTAATTAATTTGTGGTGATCAATCATGCAATGCATATGTGTATAAAAACATCACATTGTCCATATTGAACATATGTAATTTTAATTTGTCAAATATTTTAGAACAGAACATAAATTATTTTTAGTTATTCAGGATTGGGTGTTTTAATGAACAGTCACCTTTGTTGGTCAATCAACCAAAGTTGAATCCTCATCTTGTTTTTGTGACAGAATCATTCTCCTGAGGCAAAGTCTACCTCACACTACAACAGAGAACTGTAGATAATTTCAATTTCCCCTATGGCTGAGGAATGGGCAAATGCAACTACACACTCCTCAATGCCTAGGATGCATTGGGTTAGGACTTGTACCTGGGAATGCCGTTAAGCATTCATGCCCAGGACAGGCAATTCAGGCAATTCTTAATTATCTTGAAGGTGATTATCTTATTGTGTATTAATTGCCACATCTTTAATTTTCCTTTTTCCATTATCATTTTGGATAAAAAAGGAAACCATTGCAATGTGCCTAACTATTGAATTTAGTTCTAGTTTAAAATAATGATTAAAATGAGCTATTAAAATGATCAATGATGTTTTTGACATCTCTATAATTTTCCTATCTCAAATTTCTAAAAATAAATGAGATGATTTAACACTACTTTTACATATATAAATTATTTCTGTGTGAGTGTGTGTGTATGTGTATATGTATGTATGTGTGTGTGTGTGTGTGTGTATATATATATATATATATATATATATATATCCATCCCCAGGAATTACACTATTTATAAAATTTGTATTTAGATGTTTATTACATAAAATGTGTTTAATTTGTTGGCCTTGATTCTCTAAAGTGCCAATTAGGGTTGATTGTGATAACACAGCTCTCAATCTTTATTTTAATTAAGTAGGCTCAAATCACAATTGGCATCTCACACTTTCCAAAGTGTTAACATAAAAAAAAAAAATCTGAATCATGACCTTGAATTTCTGAGAACATACTTATGTTAGACAAATTAAATACAAATATTTTGGGCTCTTCAAGTATGATTCAATCTTGATCATTACTGTGGGCAGGTTCACAGGTGAGACTAAATCTAAAATATTTACAAGCAAACAAGATAAAAACTAACAATGTCTAAAGAACTTAGAACATTTATAGAGGAGCAATGTATCAGGCTAGTGGCATCAGTAGAACCAGATTTGAAAAGGAGATAGCAAATAGATATTTCTTGTCCTTGACAAACAAATATGGGCACTTCGAAATTTATGGTTAATTAATAAAACTGATTAGTAACTATTTAAATTTTCATATTTTTATAAATTAAAATTAGACCATAAAAATGAGGGAGAATAATTTCATATTTTGAAAAGGGTATTAAGTATATGCAATTAAATTTTGCCAGAGAAGGATACCATCATCTAATGATATTTTGCCTATGGATTTCTTTATGAATTCCTCTGAAAATTTATCATCAAACATTTCATTTATCTAGCAAGTTTAGGAATATTATTGTTAAATTAAGTCAATCGTATAATTGGGTTTAGTCCTACTTTCCTAGGTATCAGTCTTTTTTCTGTCTTTTCATACTAATTGTTTTTTTTTTTCAAAATGCACATACTGCAAAACAAATACAATGAATAATACTATAAAATGCACTTCACTTTATGGCACAAAACAAATAAGATAATACCTACAAATAGTTATAGGCATTACTATAACTAATATTGATAATATAAGTATGAATTTTCATGGCTGGAATTTTAAATAAAAGTTAACAAATACATAAATATGGTCAAACAGTTGCCTGATTACTTTAGTCATTTCTTCTTCCATGAGATAATTTTTATCTGTTTTAATCTTATTCCAATGAATGCTATTCCTGATCTGCCCTGCTTCGTTATTCAGGTATAATTGTGGTCTGTTGGCCTGGTTTTACTTGCTTAGCTTTAGCTGCCAGAAAGCAATTATACCTGATCATTTGAGGTGGTTATTGCTGCTGTAATCACTTGCCTGCACAGGATCTGCCAAGATTTTCTCAAATACCATGACAGTTTTGTTCAAGGAAAAAAAAAAAAAAAAGAAAGAAAGAAAAAGAAATAACAGAGGGTCATTTCATTCCCATATTTGCATATCTCTTGGGAACCACAATTGTGATGTTTGTTTCTGTGACATTCTTTTGGTTAATGTTCATACTAAACTTCATGAGTGTAATGTAATCACAGCTGGGCATCAAGTCATCAATTTTTGCTTTGTATGGTTACTATAGGATTGAGTTATCCAGTTTACTGTCCTACTAAAACAAGTTATTATTTCTTAGGTATGGTTTATTTTTCTCCATTTCCAACATAAAATAAAAATTGTATAATGCAGGTTGCCAAACATACAAATGTATGCAGAGTATGCTGTCAGTTTCATATAACCTTCTCCTTGTTTCTTGACAAGTACACCTGATGTTCAATACTTCCTTGCCTTTTGCTGATGGCTCTTGATTTAGTCCATCAGTTTTAGTGACTGCATTGGTCTTTCATACTGCTTGGATGGAGAGAAGGTTTAATTGAAGAATATTTGATGGTGATATCAAATGACAACTAAAGCAACAGATGCACTGGGTGGTTTAATGAAACTAACTCAGTCTTCATGGGAATGAGCCAAATAATAGATTTTTTTCATACTGTTTTAGCCTTTGGATTAGTGCATATTAGAAATTTCTTTTTGATCTGGTTGTTTTGGTTGCATACTTCTTGCATATAAGTTAAGTGCATTTTTTTCTTTATTAATGCTAGATTTATCCAAGAACACACTTTGAGAGATAATAATTTTACTCATTAAAAAGCATAGATTCAAATGTATTAAAAATTCATGCTTATTTCAAATTAGCCAAGCTCAAAATCCTATTGGTTTGGGGGATAAAGATATAAAATCTAACATTTGCCTTCCAAGTACTTAGACAATTTGTCAAGAAATACTTACTTAGTTTCAGCTATAAACACAAATATAAAAGAAATAATAATGGTCAAGTTAGGTTGTTACAGTTGTCAGGGTCTAGTTGATCTTTTCCCTGTCAGTCATGATCTCTAGGCCCACAATGGCCTCATAACCCTACTCCCAGAACTAGCAGAAGCCCTAACTGATCATGTAGCACAGCTTTTCTTCGAACCAGCAATGTGGAGATTTGAAAATAATTTTCTGATTCCTTATGCTATCCTTCCACCTTTATTCTTATTTGACCTCATTTTTTCGCCTGTCTCATAACTTTCTGTTGTATCTAATTTCTATCTTTGGACTTGGCTTCATTTCAATATGTTTCCTTCCTACTAGTTCAGTTCTTCCATATGGCCAGTGTTGCAAAAGAGTTCATGTTAATCCTTTTATAACTGTAAGTGTCAAATCAGTATTCCAGCTTGTAAATTCTATGGGAACTTAAATAATGTTATAAGATAAGGATAAGGTTATAGGGGATCGTAGTCTGCCTAAAAATCAGAAAGTATGAAGAAAGGCATGTCTTTCAAGGTGGATAAATAATGAACGAAGTCAAAAATAATAAAACATTTTAAATACAGAATGATAATATGAATCTGCTTAGAAAAGATCAAAGTATAGTTTGGAGTTAATTATACATGTTTAAAGCTAATATGTGTGGAATTATATGTAATGAAAACTTGCTGCAGATTTTTGAGCATTAGAGACATCATTTTTAAGCCAACATTTTGCAAAATTGGTTATATAAAATGTTTAAAATTACTACTTATTTGCCTTGTTTTTTTTATTATAGCATTATAGTTATACATAATAATTGGGCTCATTTTGACAAAATCATACATACAAGGAATTTGATTTTGAACCCCATCCTCCTTCCTTTTCCTTCACCCTCCCCGCCCCCATTCTCCCTCCTCCACTCTATTAAACTTCCTTTATTGTACATATACATAAAAATGAAATTCCCTTTGGTATCTTTATACGTGAATATAACATGAATTTTAAAAATTCATCACATTCATCTTCTCTTTTCCCTTCCTCTCATTCTCCTACATTTACTCCACTGATCTTCTCTGTACCTTTATAATATCTGATCCCCTCCCCCACTGCTTTCTTTCTATTATTTTTCTCTAGCCCCCATATATGAGAGAAAACATTTGACCTTTGATTTTCTAAGTCTGTTTTATTTCACTTAGAATAATTTTATCCATTTCCATCTACTTACTGGCAAATGCTATTATTTCATTCTTCTTTATGACTGAGTAAAATTCTGTTGTGTATATATATGCCACACTTATTTTTCTTTATTCATCTATTGATGAGCATCTAGATGGATTCCATAATTTGGCTATTGTGAATTGTTTTGCTATAAACATTGATGTCGCCTTGTCACTATAGTATGCTGATTTTAAATCTTTTGGATATATACCAAGGAGTGAGATAGCTGGATCACATGGTGATTCAATTCCTAGTTTTTTGAGGAATATCCACACTGCTTTCCATAGTGGTTGTACTAATTTGGAGTTCCATCAACAACAGAAGAGTGTATTTTTTCCCCACATCCTTGCCAGAATTTATTATTATTCCTATTTTTGATATTTGCCATTCTAACTTGAATGAGATGAAATCTCAGTGTAGTTTTGATTTTACATTTCCCGAATAGCTAGAGATGTGGAACATTTTTTCATGTATTTCTTGAAAATTTGTGTTTCTTCTTTTGAGAAGTTTCTATTTAGTTATTTAGACTAGTTATTGATTGGGCTTTTGGATTTTTTTGGCATTGAATTTTTTTTTACTTCTTCATATATTCCGGATATTAAGTCACGGTCAGAGGAGTAGGTGGCCAAGATTTTCTCGCATTCCATAGGCTCTCTCTTAACTCTCTGAATTACTTCCTTTGCTATGCAGAAGCTTTTTAATTTGATGGCATCCCACTTATTGATGCTTGGTTTTATTTCTTGAGCTTTAGGGGTTTTGTTGAGGAAGTTCGTGCCTGCACTTATATGATGGAGTATTTACCTTGTGTTTTCTTCTAGCTGCTGCAAAATTTCTAGTTTAATTTCTAAGTCTTCGATCCATTTTGATTTGACTTTTATGCAGGATGAACAATAGGGAACTAAATCCATTCTTCTACATATGGGTATCCAGTTTTCCCAGTACCATTTATTTGAAAAGCTATCTTTCTCCAACACATATTTTTGGGCCCCTTTGTCAAGTGTCAGATTGCTGTTTCTGTGTCTTCTTTTCTATTCCATTGCTCTTTATGTCTACTTTGATGCCAATACCATGCTGTTTTTGCTACTGTAGCTCTGTAGGATAATTTCAGATCCAGTATTGTCATGTCGCCTATATCACTTTTCTTATTGCTTTTGCTATTCTGGGTCTTCCATTGTTCCAAATGAATTTTAGGATTGGTTTTTTTGTTTTTCTTGTTTTGAGAAGAATGTCATTGTTATTTTGATGGGGATTGCATTGAATGTGTATACTGCTTTTGGTAGTATGGCTATTTTAACTATATTAATTCTGCCTATCCAAGAACATGGGAGGTCGTTCCATCTTCTGGGGTCCTCTTCAATTTCGCTCTTCAGTGTTCTATGGTTTTCATAGTAGAGACCTTTCACCTCCTTGGTTAGATTAATTCCCAGATATTTTATTTTTTTGAAGTATTGTGAAGGGCGTGGTTTTCCTGATTTCTTTCTCAGCTGAATCACTGCTATGCTTTGTTCTATTGAAGAGATGTGATCATCAAAATGATTTAACTGGGGCTCATGTTCAGCTACTTTAACAATTCATTTTATATATAAGATCCAAGAAGTAATATATTGTTGAAACTTTATCTCACCTTGTTTTTACCTGCTTTGCTAAATCATTTGGTAACCTCTTACCCTAAAAGTAGAGTACATTTAACCACTCATTGATGTTGTACTTAACCATGTGACTCTCTTTGAGTAATGATATGTGGGTAGATGTGGCAGGGGGCCAGTGCTCATCCAAGGCCTTAAGAGGCACTGAGTATTTTTCCACCCACTCCCCCTTGCTTTTCCACATCTTGAACTTGTTCTCTGATCTATGGAGAATGAAAAGCATGTGGAGTAGATCCCAGCCTATCCTGTACCCTGAAGCCAAGTGAACTTAACCTAAATAAACTGATTCTAGGTGACAAGGCTAAATAATGTGTACTGTAAATTGCTGCCAATTTGATGTTGTACTGAATACCATCATTGTGGAAATAGCTTCATAATACTCAACTGTTATGGTTTGGAGGTGAGGTGTCCCCCAAAACCTCACATGTGAGACAATGCAGCAAGTTTCAGAGGAGAAATGATCAGATTGTAAGAGTCTTAACCTGATCAGTGAAGTAATCCCTGTTGGGATTAACTGAGTGGTAACTGGAGGCAGGTGGGGTGTGGCTGGGGGAAGTGGTTAATTTGGGGCATGGCTATGGGGTTTATATTTTGTATCTGGAGCTGGAGTCTCTCTGCTTCCTGTTCGTCATGTGAGCTGTTTCCCTCTGCCACTTTCTTCTGCCATGATATTTAACCTTACCTTGAGCTCTGAGGAATGGAGCAGGTCTTCTATGGACTAAGACCTCTGAAACTTTGAGCTCCCAAATAAATCCTTCCTTCTCTATAGTTGTTCTTGTCAGATCCTTTAGTCACAGCAGCAAAACAGCTGACTAAAACATCAACTAATAGGGGGCTGGAGTTGGGGCTCAGTGGAAGAGTGCTTGCCTCCTATGGGTGGGGCTCTGGGTTCTGTTCTCAGCACCACATATAAATAAATAAAGGTCCAATAAAGGTCCAACAACTAAACAAATTTTTTTTAAAAATCAACTAATAGAAATATATAATCTAAACATAACAGTAACAAGTTTACTCTGTACTGGAAATACTAGTCCTTAATATTATTATTATTTTCTAGGAATCATATGAGAGAGAATACTAACAAATCAGGATTATGGAGGAACTTAATATTATGCCAAATCAGGAGAGATTGAAAGAACTGAGGAGACATATACTATAGAAGCAAACATTAGGTAGGAGGAAGGGAAAACAATTTGAATATTTAGACAGGAATCAATGAATAAGTAATTACACTTTGTCTCAAATTGAATCAACAAAAAAGAATTCATGTATTTTCAAGTTAAGACTTGGAAAGAGTTTTTAAGCCAGATTAATAAAGGGCTCTAGCTCCATTTCTCTGCAATCCCTTATATGGTAGCTTTGTCTTCATCATATTTTTCAAAGCATAGCAGTTTTGTTTTCTGTTAGCAACTATGAAAACAGGCATATGTGTTCATATGCAAGTAAAAGAAAGGTGTGGTTTTTAAAAATTCTCTATTAAGAGTAGGAAAACAGTTTCAGAGAGTTCTTTGCATCTCACTGGTCAGTATTGGGATAATATGCAGAGTGATTTGATGGTAAATTTTTAAAAGGCCTTATTTGTTAAACTCTATGGGAAAATGTTCATATAATGGCCAATTTTAAATCACTGAACACAGAATAGGGAAGAGATGTACAAAATTATCTTTTATGAGCTAGTTGTACTATAAGAATGGACATATTCATCCTTAAGAAAAACCATTGAGCTAGTATATGGGATTGGCCTTCCTATCGATATGCACATGTAAAAAAAATGGATTCCTAAATTTTCTACAATCAAACTATCACTTTTTAAAAATATTTTCTTAGTTGTCAGTGGACTTTACTTTTTTATGTATTTTTATGTGGTGCTGAGAATTGAACCCAGTGCCTCATACGTGCTAGGCAAGCACTCTACCACTGAGCCAGAACCCCAGCCCTCAAACTGTCATTTTAAAATCAAATATATATTAAAAGAAAGATGGTGTCATTTAAAAATTTTTATTAAAAAGTTAGTAAGCATTAGTTTTATTTCTTCATTGGATTTCTTTGTATAGAGTGTTTCAGAAACATCCTGAACATTATTCTAATATAATAAGTCATAGTAATAATGAAAATATCTAGAATAATTCTCATGAGAAATTAATATTCTGTTTGATATTTATTGCATACCTATTATTTTAGATACTACAACATGTTCTGGAAACAAAAATATAAACCTGAAATGATGCCTGCTATCATGTACAATTAGTGGAAAACACAGAGCAATGAATGGCAAACTATGGTCCATTAGCCATATTTGGATTGCCATTTTTTTTGTAAGTAAAGTTTTGTTGAAATGGAGACAAGACCATTTTTTAAATGTATTTTATATGGTAATTATTACACCAGGACAGACTTGAATGATTGTAGCTGAGACCACATGGCTCAAAATACTAAAAATATTTGCTGACTGGCTCTTTATGGTAAAGTTTGCTAGCCCCTGACATGGGGCATGACAATTGCTGAGATGGAGGTGTGCAACAGAAAAATTGGGAGTTCAAAAGAATGTTATCACAATCAGTTTCATTCACTGAAAGAATTTTCAAAGCAAAAACTAATAGAACTTTCCTACCTGTACAAAAATCACTCTAACTCTGAGTGACTGCTTGCACATGGATAAAACCATCTTGAAGCCTAGCTGAATCAATGAGACATTTTAGTTTCTTATAGACACAGCATGACATGAAGTACTAAGCACAGCTGTGTTCATTATGGTCTGTGAATTACCACTGGACTGTGTCAGATATAATATGATTAAATCATGAGATTTTTTAGTTTAAAGCAGTCATATTTAAAGTAAAAAATAAGTAAGATTTCATATAAGGGTCACTATTGATTTGCTACATTCTAGAATATGTCATATAAAATCAGTCTTTACAAAGTATCTCTCTTTCCTCAGGTAAAAGGTCTTACATTCTTGAAGTATTTTCTTGGCTTATTTTTGGTCTCCATGATGGTTCCTCATCTGGTAATATGTTTAAAGATACTGAATACATTTTAACAAAATTGTGTCATTGCAAAATCATTTAATCACTCATTAATCATTTTTTTCTAAAAATCTCTAATATGATATGTGTTACAGAAAGAAACAAATGTTCATAAAATCTATTAAGATCTGATTTGTTCTTCAATGTATTCTGACCTTGATTCTCTTTAATAATGTATATGCATAAGTGAAATATTTTTTATTTAATTCAGATTCCATCCAAATTTTATGGATAGATATAGAGGTAGATATATAGATATTTGTCTCTGAAAAGTTTGGCTGTTTGGGATGCAATAGTCATATGGTAATGATTTTATATACATGAACACACACATTCATATACACACACAGTTTGGCTATTTTGGATACAATAATAATTCAGCAATGAAAGTAATTATATCCTGAGTCTAAAAAATTAATAAGTGCTTATTTATGTTTTCTTAATTCAGGAAAGGAAAATATAATCTGAAATTATCTGTTTGCTTGAAGCAAGAGTCCAGATATCCTAATTGTCCCAGTAGTGTGCCCCTCCCCTAAATTTCTACTACTTCTACAGCAAGGATAAAGAATAGTCCTTGAGGCTCAGTGGTAGAATGCTTGTCTGGCACATGTGAGGCACTGGGTTCAATTCTCAGCACCACATAAAAATAAAAATGGATAAAATATAAAAGTATTTTGTTCATCTACAACTAAAAAAATATTTTTAAAAAAAGAATAGTTCTCAGTTCCCCAGTGTTCAGAGGCCTCCTCTTAACACCACATTTTCCATGCCTTCAAAATGTAACTTGTGTCTTAGTCTGTTCTGACTGATATAACAAAATATTATAAACTGAGTGACATATAAGCAACAGAGTTTTTTTCATGGATTTTTTAAATTTATTTTTTTATTTATCCAAGATAGAAGAATCCATTTTGATATAATTATACAAGCATGGGATGTATCTTAAAAGTTCCACTCTTATGGATATACATGATGGTGGAATTAACTGTATTGTTTTCATATATGTACATTGGAAAATTATGTCAAATGGATTCCACTGTCTTTCCTTTGCTTATCTCCCCTCCCTTCTCTCCACTTCCCATTGTCTAATCTACTGCACTTCTAGTCTTCCCCTCACTACTCCCACTTATTGTGGGTTAGCTTCCATATATCAGAGAAAACATTTAACCATTGTTTTTTGGGGACTGGCTTACTTAGCATGATAATCTCCAGATGAATCCATTTTCTGGCAAATGTCATAAAGCCATTCTTCGTTATGGCTGAGTAATACTCCATTGTGTATATACCACATTTTATGTATCCATTCATTTTGAAGGTCCTTATGTTAGGCATTTTCATCACAATGTGACTTGGTGTGGATTTGTACATTTGGCATCCTGTAAGCCTCTTGAATTTGATTTTCCAATTCATTCTTCATGTTTGGAAAATTTTCTGATATTATTTCATTGAATAGAGTTTGATCATTCCTTTGATTTAGAACTCTATGCCTTCCTCTATCCCAATAAATCTTAAATTTCATCTTTTTATGCTATCCCATATTTTTTCAATATTCTGCTCATGGTTTCTTACCATCTTCACTGTATAGTCTATATTCTTTTCAAGATTATATATTTTGTCTTCATTGTCTAAGGTCCTGTCTTCCAAGTGGTCTAATCTGTTGGTGATGCTTTCAATTGAAGTTTTAATTTGGTTTGTTGTTTCTTTCATTTCAAGGATTTCTGTTTGGTTTCTTTAGAACCTCTATCTCCCTATTGAAGTTATCTTTTGCTTCCTGTATTTGTTTATGTAGCTTTTTGTCAAAATGATCTTTTGCTCTCTTATATAAGAGATATCATCCTTTAATTCACATTTTAATTATGTACATCCTGAACTCCTTTTTCTGTAATTTCATCTACTATGCTGGCCTTGGATTCTAATAATGTGGTATCTTGATTTGTTTGGGGCACTTTCTTCCCTTGTCTTTTCATGTTGTTGTGTGTCTTCCCTTCTAGCATTGTGGGTCCAAAGTGTTACCATTTTTACCCTATAGGCTCACAGTGTCCTGTAGGGTTCCAATACCTCTCATTGAGGGGAAGGACAATGTTAACAGATCCCAATATAAACAATATACACCCTAAAAAACAATTAGTTGCTATTAAGACATTTACAGTTTGGTCATAATGTTCAGAAATGGTGAATTCAATTATTATCTACAATATACTCAGTGGGTTTGTAAAAGGGTTTATAGTTTCTGATGGTGGACGAAGAACCAGCAGTGAGGTGTAGGATGATATGCTGAGGATGAAGGAGGTGAGGATATAGAGATACTATGTCTTAGGAAGTGTGGAAGAAAAATCCAAAGAAGGTTAGTAGCAGGAGAAGAGAGGAAGTAATTTTCAGTAGACAAGTAAGTGGGAAGACAGTAGAGTAAATAAAACAAACCCACATACATATTAAGAAAAATAAAAAATGTTAAAATAGCAAAAATTGGAAGAAAAAAAAGGATATACAACCCAACTGTAATATACTACTTAGTCATCTCAGTCCTCAAAATCATAATTCACTCAAAGTGCTTGGTTTCATATATGTTGGGGACGTGAGGGTGGGAGAATAGGGAGGGAGAAGAAAGGAAAAAATTCTCCAAATCTCGAAGGAAGAAACAAGGATTGTTTTGGTTGAAGATTAGTATCTCTCCTGGTTCCCTTCTCATCCAATAGGTGGGGTCATCTCTTGTTAGCTGGTATCTCCATTCTCAGGATGGTGAAGGTAACCAGGGTGTCACTGTGCTGAGGTCACAGCTGCTGGGGAGAGGGGGGAGTTAGAAACTGGATACCTAGCCAGCTGGAGTTCCAAACTGGGAGTTGCCCCCACTAAAGATGGTGATGAAAGTGACCCAAGAGAGAGTTGGCTGTTTTCAGTGATGTGGTGTCGACTTGGGTGGGGGGGAGCCAGGTGATGACATTGGATGTGGAAGGCGTGTTTAGAGAGAGCTTTGTGGTATGCAATGTGTGGTTTTGGCTGTCTTCAGAGCCTGTGTGAAGTTCCTGGGTGCAGGCAGGCTACCATGTGTAGGGGACTATCTCCATTGCTGCAGCATCCCAAGATGGAAGTGACCCGGGGAACCCCATATTGGTAGATGGGGGTCCACATGGGAGTGGTGGTCAGAATTCCTGGGCATGGGTAGCTGGTGGGTGTCCTACATGGGAATGGCATCCCGGATTTCTGCTCAGATTGGTGGCCAAAAGTTCTGTGTCAGTACTGATGCCAATGGTCCCGCTCAGCACTGCATGTGGGTGAGTAGTTGGGAGACCTACTTTGACGCTGAGGCCTGGAGCCCTGCATGAGCATGGTGGTTGTGATTCCTGTGTGGGAGCAGGAATATTGCTCACAGAGAAACAGTATTCTCACTACTTGAGTCCCAGGTCACAGAGTGACACAGAATGCTGCCTCCCTCTGGCCCACCATCTTGGATCCTCTCCCATGGTTCTTCTTGACTGTTTTGGTGCCAATATCATGCTGTTTTTGTTACTATAGCTCTAGAGTATAACTTTAGGTCTAGTATTGTGATGCCTCCTGCTTTGCTTTTCTTGCTAAGGATTGCTTTGGCTTCTTCTTTTTCCAGATGAATTTCTTGAGTGCTTTCTGTATTTTCATGAAGAATGTCATTGGAATTTTGATGGAAATTTCATTGTATCTGTATAACGATTTTGGTAGTATGACCACTTTTGCAATATTAATTTTGCTTATCCAAGCACATTGGAGATCTTTCCATCTTCTAAGGTCTTCTTCAATTTCTTTCATTAGCATTCTGTAATTTTCATTTAGAGGTTTTTCACTTCTTTTGTTAGATTGATTACCAAGTACTTTTGTTCTGTTTTATTTTGAGGTATTGTGAATGGGATGGTTTTTCTAATTTCCCTTTCAGCTGATTGGTCATTGAAGTATAGGGGCACACTTGATTTATAGGTGTTAATTTTGTATCCTACTAGTTTGCTGAATTTGTGTGAGTTCTAGAAGTTTTCTGGTGGAGTATTTAGGGTCTTCCAAATATAGAATCATATCCTTTGCATACAGAGCTACTTTTAGCTCTTATTTTCCTATATGCATCCCTTTTATTTCATTCTTTTGCCTAATTGCTTTGCCTAACTCAGTTCAAAGTAGATCAAGAACCTAGGTATTAGACCACAAGAAAAATTGCTCTATTCACCACTTGAATAGAAATGGTGTGCATCCCTATCTTGTTTGAATGGTCAACAAGTATATGAAAAAATATTCAGCATCTCTAGCAATTAAATAAATAGAAATTAAAACTACACTGAGGGCTGAGTTGTAGCTCAGTGGTACAGCGCCTGCCTAGTACATGTGAGGCACTGGGTTCAATTCTTAGCACCACATAAAAGTAAATAAATAAAATAAAGGTATTGTGTCCATCTACAATACCAACAATAACAAACTACATGGAGATTTTATCTCATTCCAGTCAGAATGGCAACTTCAAGAATACAAGTAACAACAAATGGTGGCAAGGATATTGGGAAAAGGGAATGTTCATACATTGTTGATGGGACTGCAAATTGGTGTAACCACTCTGATTTCTTAAATTGTATCAGCATTTAAGGTTTAGGTGGTAAGACTATGTCTGAAAAGTATCACTCTTTATACATTTTTTGATCCTACTTCAAAGTAGCCACATCCTTTCTTTATGTACATGAATGAATGGAGATGTAAAAGGTCACAAAAGAGAATGTAGCCCAGGTCAGAAAATGATATTGTGCCTCTTTTCACTCTTACACTAGATGACAATCTTGAAATTCATGCAGTTGGATGGCATCGTTTCAGGACGATGAATAGCTACCTGGCAACCTGATCCACAAATACATTACCATTCTGTTAGGCCACAGCACAAGTTAGCATTCACCTCAATAATATAGGCATTCACTTAGCCAACAAGAAAACTCATAAAATATCACTTTACCAAATTATGGGAATCAATTGGCTAAATAATATTTCCATTAGGCAGAATTGCTCTGCCTCTTGCCCTCACACTTTTTCAAGTATCTTCATGGATTTGCACAGATATCTGAGAATGAGTCAGTTTTGTTCACATACTCTTTAGTGTTCTGCTCCACTAATATTAAACAAGAAGCCTACTAAATTCTGCAATTTAGTAAGAGTTCAGCAGGAATTAATTAAAGTTTCTATGAATAGATCTCTTGGGAATCCTAAAACTTGGACTGAGGGATTGAGGGAAATTCCATAGTACTTTCTACTTTTATGAAATTCTTCCTATAATAATACTTAAGGAATTTTCAACTTTCTCTTATATATGGAAGGCTTGAATGATAGTCATAAAAATGATATGGCTACTGTTTTTCTTTCTGTATTGACGTGTTTTGGTTGTCTTGTAGAATATTTGGGCCCTGGTTCTCTATTACCATCAGCTTTGGGTCTCAGGAAGAAACCTACAGAACATTTTTATCATTCTGTTATAAGTATTTGAGTAGGCAGTCAAACAGGATTTATTTTCTTAGCATTTTTATTATATAATCCTGATCTTAGACAAGGTGCAATACATTCTAAAATATCCTTTTTCATTTTTCCTTTCTTATTTTCTAATTCCCTTTCCTTGTTTTTCCCAAAACTCAAACTGACATATGGACCATAGTTAACTAGTTTGGGGTATGCAGTTATGGGAACAAGTCCAGATCAATTTCCTATATGTCAAACCCTGGTCATTACTCAGTGACTGCTACAAAACCACTTTCAAAGGCTGTACAAAAAGAAAATCAGCTACAGATTCTGATTCTAATCTATCAATGGGAAACTGGGTTTTAGATATAAATAAAGGATAAGATGACAATTGAAGAAGGAAAAAAGATTTAATAGGCATTAAGTCCAGTGCTTTTTGTGAAACAGTCCTACTACCTAAATTCTGAACATTTGGGTTATATTTTAAGATATTACTACTTATAATTTAAGAGACCACCAAAAACACCCATCTAGGTTCATTGGTAAGGAATTATTATATATATTTTTAAAAAATATATCAACATTCCATAAGTCAGTGCAAATGTTAAGATGTTATATATTAGTATGGTCTCTTAAAGATGTTCATCACAATCCTCAAAACCTTTGACTATGTTGTGTTACATGATAAAAGGGACTTTGCAGATATGATTAAGGTTAAAGAATTGAGATGAAGAGACTATCCTGGGTAGACCAAATTTAATCACAAGAAACATTGGAAGAAAAAGACAAAAGAGGACGTCAGAGAGAATGGCAGTGTATGAAGGACTCAGTGCTCCATTGTTGGAGTGTACAAGGACCAGAGAACCATTTCTAGGAGCTAATAGAAGCTCTTAGTTGAGAGTACTCAGGAAAGGGAGACCTTCTTATGGAACTGATTTTTGCTGATATCTGAATGAGCAAGGAAACTGATTTTCCCTTTAAGCCTCCAGAAAGTAATGCCAGAGCTTTGATTTTTTTTTTCATTTTCTTCTTCTTCTTTATGTGTGTGTGTGTGTGTGCACATGTGTGTATGTATATGCCAATGCCTTCCCTCGTGTTCTGGGGATTGAAATCTGGGACTTGTGCATGCTAAGCAGGCACTCTACCACTGAGCTACATCCCCAGCCCCATTATTTTAATCTTGTGAGAACTGCATTGAACTTTTGTTCTATAGATTTCTAAGATAATAAATTTTTGTTCTTTTCAGTCACTATATTTGTAATTTGTTATATCAGTAATCGAAAATTAATATGGAGACTATAAAGTAATAATGGTTTCCCTAATATGACAATGTAAACACTGTTCCTGTCACAGTTAATCTCAATGATCTATCTCCCTCCCAAAAGGGAATTTTGGCAGTTGATTAGATCTGTGGTTTCTCCCATCTACAATAATTGATCTCCTCGGCTCTTCAATCACCAGTTCTCCATAATGGGTACTAGCATGGGCAACTGCAGTATGCAATTGTTACTCTTTCTGGTACATTTTATGAGTAGTATAATATTGTTGCTCATGTATTTTTGGAGCATTTTATCAATATTTCTTGATTGCCAGATCTACTGTCTATTAGCTATAAACTCATTGGTTCATTAAACTCACTATTATGAGAGTTTTCTGTTAAAAATAATATTCATACTTTCTTTATAAAAGCTACATACGGATTCACTCTAATGGCATATTGTGAAGTGCTCATAACAATGTTTTCATTTGATAAATGTTACATTCCATCTTTTTCTTTCTCTTCATTCATTTATCCAATGAATATTTAATGAACATTTACTGTATGCCAAGTATTTTCCTAGGCACTTGGGATATTTCAGGTACAAAAGACAAAAATCTCTTTTCTAGTGATATTTATATTCATGTGAGCTCCATTGACTGATCTTTGACTTCCTATATGGCTTTAAAAAAGCAATATAATGAGACACTGCACATTTAATCGAAAGAATCATTAAAGTGCATTAATTGATTATTTCTGTTTAATCTTGTTTCTCTTCAAAGGGACTCAGGAACTCCTTGCTGTTTCAGAACTATGTTTATTCTCTATAGAGCTCCCTCATGTAATGCATTGGAAAATCTCTCACTCTTTCCATCAATGAAGTGGAAATATCTAAAATTCAAGAGAATAGTTAAAGTAATAATCATGCATTTTAGGTGATCCACAACAAATAGGGACATAATCTCTAAACATAGAAAATATTTTAAAAACATAAGAAATTTGTTATGAGTACTTTTTAAAAATCAAAGAAATTGAAACCAAACCAGGAAATCCTAAAAAAAAAAAAAAAAAAAAAAAAAAAAGTCCTCTGCACAGAGAAATGTCTTCAAAAAAAAAGAACTCATGAATATTTTTAAAGAACTAATTTTGGAATGGGATATCCGAGACCATTGTTAGTTATACTTAGTAAAAATCTCCAAATGAAGTTTTCAAGTTGAACAGATGGCTCTATTTCAACAATGTTACCCATAGCTCTGCAATGTGATAAGTTTCCTTTGCTTATGTTTAAATGTCAATTATGTTTGTATTTACCTTATTCAACTTTAGTGAATTATTTTTTCAGATATGAATCTTCTAAAAGAAAAAGGAGAAGCTAATTTTAAGTTGTAAAATTAATATTTTTGTCTGAAAGTAAACAATGTGTCTCTGATGGTTTAAATTGTTTATCTTTTTGTCATTTGAATTAATTTCAGCACATAAAAATATTTTGCCTGAATATTTATTTTTTGTTTAATACTCCTTATTATTCTTACTTCATTTTTATAAAAAAAAAATTCCCTTCAGTCAACTGAAAATTTTTACTATTTGAATTTCCGAAGACTCTGGTAAAACTTGGTGTCTAGAAAAATAATGTTGTCTTGCATAGGTTTAGCATTTCCTCTAAACAAAGCCTTTCACACACAGTTGAGAAAAATAAGATCAAATACATTTTTTTTAAAAAAAAATGTATTATTAAAGGTGCAAAACATGTTTTTACATATAGCCATAATGAAAAGATTGTGACATGTAATTTAACACACCTAACGCCTTCTATTGTTTGCTGCTGTTGCTTCTTTTTATGCTTATTCTTCTTATGGTAAGGGTCTCCTAAAATCTAGTTCAGAATTTTCAATATACAATAGAATATTATTAAGTATAGTCTTCTTGCTGTACATTAGAATTCTAGACCTATTTATTCTTAGAAGAGAAATCAACATTTATAGTTAAGAATGAATTCATACAAATTTAATTCAATGCTTACGTCTATAAGCTGCCCAGATTATTTGCAGAGACAAGTGGTTTATGAAATAAACTTCAGTCTAATTTGGTCTGCCACTGAAAAAGACTAAGAGTCCTCTCCTTTCAACTGTGAATAAGTGAGTTTGGCCAAGCAGAAAGCCCTTAAGACAGGAAGATGGGAACTGGGAGGAGGATGGGCTGGTAAGACTGACTAGAAGATTGGAGTGTGTGAATTTTTTTTTTTCTAAAAGTGGGAGCAAATTTACAAAAAAATAGAAGGCAAATGCTCCAGTGAGGTAGTTAAAAAAACGCAGCTATTGTCAAGGATTTCCACAGAATGCCTCTTGGTCACTCAGCCAAGTTTCACCTCACCTCTGCCCAGTTAGGCTATACCCTGCTAGAACAGATAGTCAGGTAGAGAGAGAGCAGTCTGCCTCTGTATCCCTTCTCTTGAAATCTCCTTAAGCTTAGGCAATACATCATGCTCTTTATGTATGTTCTCTGGACTTTTTCTCTCTTCTTAACTAATGTTCACCCATTTTTCAGATACGAATATCAATGTCTCTTGCTTCAGAAAGAATTTGATCAATTTTCCAGTCTATATAAGGTATTATTTCTCTGGAAAATTTACTACCTCAGAATCTGTGACCTCCATCATAGCACATATTATATTTAAATTTTTGGTATAATAGTCTGTTTTGCCTTGGGGACTCTAGGATCTTGTGTAGTGTTACCAGTGAATCTCAAACACTTAGCTTATAATACTGAAGGTATTACATTTGTTGAATGACTGAATTCAAACTTGGGAGCAAATTAAACTATCTAGAATAATATGAACACAGCAGTGATTCCACAAGATCTCTTCAGATCTCCTTTATCATTTCTGTGTACTGATATTTTAATTGTTCATTCAGTCAATTTATATGCTTTTATAATCCACCATTATTACTTTGTAGAATATGTATCAATAAAAATAATAAGTAATCTGCAACTGGGTCAAACTGAAACAAGCCAGTAGAAGCAGCTTGTAAATAGTTTTATAGCTACCTAAAAGTCAAAATTGTATGAAAGAGGGGCTGATAAGATAATGCTGTCCAACTACATGGATTGGAAATAAAAAATCCCAACATATGGAGGCTGCAGATTTTGGAGTTGAGACACTGAGACACTATATATATATCACATCACTGAAGCTTTTTATAACTTCACTCATCAAAAATATCTTTAATCATCAAGTTGCCATAATAAACTTATAAATCAGAAACATAAATCATATTGTAAAATTGAGTATCTTTTAAAAACTGTAGCCTTAACCTTAAAATTTAATACCAGCTGAAAGAAGTTCACAGAATCTTTGTCTTTTTTTTTCTAATCAAAATAACTCCTCCTCTTGATTCTAAAGCAATGAAATGAAATGGCTAAAATCATGTTATCTTATGATAACAATTTTACAGCTGCTAAGATGAAGACATTTTTAACCTCCCATTTCTATTATAAATGACACTGAAATTATCATCCTGAAGTTAAAAAAGAGGGTAAAATATTTGTCACAATATATTCTCTCCACCCCACCATCCTTAGAAGAATGCTATGACTAAAATTAGAGAGTGCATGCAGCATTGCTTAATTTCAGTCTTTTGCAGAAGGAGGAGAGAATTGGGGCTGAGGAGATAAATAGAGATCAGAACAAAGAGAAGCTAGTCAGTTCTTGCTAGTCTCTCAACACCCTGGGTGGTAAGCCCACAGTCATCCAAGAAACAGATGCTAGGTTTAAAACTCAATTTAGGGGTGTTGGTGAATTGCATTAAAGCTTATATTTTGTTTTTCTTCTGAAGAAAAATAGAAAAAGCATGTTTCATTTATCAAACACAAGACTGCTTTTTACAGAGATTTTTGTTTCTGGGGTTTCACTTAATTTCACATTCCCAACTGTTCAAATAGCCCTTTAAAAATGGAGTCAACTTGATTTTACAGTAATAAATTAATTTGCATATTACATGAAGAATCTCAGCTCTATAGTCAACATGGCCTATCTCAAAATTTTTGGCTTTGAAAAAAAATCTAAATAGGGAATAGGGTGTGAGTCATACATTTTAAGTTTCAGTATGTTTCTCTTGTTTTAAAGACTAATTTCAGATTCCAGGAGAATAGTTAGTAAGGTGAGCAAATAACATTAGTGGTAAAAATACAATTAAATATTTTTCTATAAAAATAATAGCTTGAGATGCTTTTATATTACACAGCCACAACTTACTTTTATGGAATCTTGAAAAAAGTAGACCAATGCACTGATTTGGTGTTATTATTAATTAAAGAACAAAAGTTATAGTTCATCAAATGTTTCCAAGACAAGCATTCCTATCATTTAGGGGCTCCCTTTTTTATATATACAAAACTGTGAATTATTGTTCATACTAAGAAAATTAAACCACTTATCATGATCACCATTTTCATGTATAAGTACATATTTATATACTTAAATACTTTAAGTACAGGATGACCTTGTGAATGAAAATGTATTTATATAGATACTCTAATGCAAAAAAATAGCATATATATTGTCATAGGTATCATAATGAATTAATAAACCAGTTTTGTTATTTTTTTAAGAATTTTTTAGTTGTAGATGGACACACTACCTTTATTTATTTATCTTTATGTAGTGCTGAAGATTGAACCCAGGGCCTCACAAATGCTAGGTGAGCTTTCTACCACTGAGCATGAATTACTCCTAAATTCTAAATGAGAAAGGCAGAGAATTCTCCGATATTTTTTGGTGGAAGATTTTCTGCTTTTTCTCTTTCATTTATTGCAAGGAACAGTCATATTTTCAGGTGTTTTAACAAAGGACATGTAAGGAAACATCCAAAGAGCTTATATTTATCTAGACAGGATTTCTTTCTTTCTTTCTTTCTTTTTTTTTTTTTTTTGCTACTGGGGACTGATCCCAGAGGCAATTTACTACCAAGCTACATCTCACTAGCCTCTTATTTATTTATTTTTTTAAAATTTGAGACAGGGTCTCACTAATTTGCTAAGGCTGGCCTCGAATTTGTAATCCTTCTGCCTCAGCCTCCTGGGTCTTTGGGCTTACAGGTTTGGGCCAATATACCCAGCAATATCTAGGCAATTTTAAGAGACAATATTTATCTATGCATATATCTATTTATATAAATCTGTATCTATCTATCTATCTGTCTATCTATCTAAAGGTATGAATAATTATGGCAAATATTCAGATAAAGAAGAGAATACAGAGAAATATATTTGCATAGGTTATCATAATAGTATTGGAAAATGAAGTGTTGAGAACCTGTAGTAGAGATCTTCAAAAGCAAGGTGATTTTGGCAATTGACTTAGTTAAAAGGACAAGTAGTCCATCCCAAAGTTGAACTACACCCATGAGAGCATTAACCAAAACAATCTATATATCAGCCTCTGTGTTTGTCTCTATTTTAAAAATCTAGTTAAGACAGTCTGAATAGGTATCAGAAACTCATATCCTCACTCCACCTTTTAAATACTACTTAACAAAAATAGTTCAAGTAAATACTCTAGGCCCAAAGGAGTCTGGCATGATCCTTTTGGGAAATATCTGAATTGTGTCCAAAGTATACATATGTATATATTTGAGGGAGATAGTAAATATAATATGTATGTATATATGTGGTTATTGCCATTTCGAGGTTTGCTTTAATTATTGGGTTCATTTCCCTTGCTTTTGGGAATACAGACATAACATACTTTCCAAAGTGTTTTTATGGATCTATTTAAGACACTTACATAATATTACACATATACATAAACATATATATATATAAAATCACATATATACATACATAATCATAATCTCTCTCTCTCTCTCTCTCTCTATATATATATATATATATATATATATATATATATAATCACAACATGAAGAGGAACAAGTAATATATTACTTGAGTTGTGAGGGAAGGAATAGAGGCAGGAAAACAAAACAAAACAACAAGGTCTCTCATGATGTACAATCATAGGCAACAAAAAATGTCCCACACTAGAGTCCCATATCCTATAACTTGGACATAGTTCTTTTGGAAAATAAGACAAATCATACAATTCAAAATTTAAGTAAAGAAAATTTTATTTTATCAGAGAAAAAGTTGTTGATACTTCTGTGAATGACAATAAATTAATATCAAATAGCAATGAGGACTCGTAAATGGATATATTGTTTTCTACTTGTGTGTTATTTGTAGCTGAGAATAACTAAAGATGCCTTATAGTGAATTTAAACAATTTATTATAAAGCTTGTGTAATGATAAATTAAAGGTTTAAAAACAAAATTTAATAATGTTGTAGTGAATATATTAAAGTATAATATTAAATATTTTAATGATTTATTGCTTTAAATTCAGAAATTTAATTTCTGTTCTCAAAAGTAGGGCACAGAGCCGTGCGTGGTGGAACATGCCTGTAATCCCAGCAGCTCCTGAAGCTGAGGAAGAAGGATCATGGGTTCAAAGCCAGCCTCAGCAATTTAGCAAGGCCCTAAGAAACCTAGCAAGACTCTGTCTCAATATGAAAAGGGCTGGGCATGTGGCTCAGGGATTAAGCAATTGGGTTCAATCCCTGATAACAGAAAAAAAAAAATAGGACACAGAAAAATGTAAAACTCAGTTAAAACTTTTAAATCCAAAATAAATGCTGTTCTTCAAACTTTGAATAAATGATACAATGAAGAGTCCTCGTGATAATTTGTGTGTGATTTACATGTGCCAGATGCTGGTCAAGTCCCTGGACCAGATCAGTCTGGCAAAGGACCAAGACCTTAGAATATGAATTACTTAATGAAGATGAAAATGAATCCCTCATGTTCACATTGACATGCCTCCTGAGAACAAGGAGATCCCTGAGGAATTCTTAAATTTGCAGTCTTTCTATGCTGCTATGAAGTTAGCTAAACATACTGAAGGGATGGCAGTGTTCTCTATTAAAGAACTAAAAATGACAGTAATGAATACAATCCATTTAACACGCAATTTCTTCTTAAAATACCAATTCCCAGATTCCAATTTGTAACTCAGGGAGATCCTATTAGGCTCAGTGGAGCACTTGCCTGGCACATATGAGGCACTTGGTTCAATCCTCAGCATCACATAAAAATGAATGAATACAATAATTGTGTTCATCTAAAATTTAAACAATATTTTTTTAAAAAAGGAAACCCTAGAAAGAGTAATTGGAGGGTATCTGGGATTTTCACCGTGTAGATATTTCCAAATGTCTAATAGTAGTCTCTGAATGAGTTCTGTAAAGACATCAGTAAAAATCATTTTCAAATCGAGGTCTGTAATAGAAAATAAAGGTCTCTATTTGGTGAGAAAACTAGAAGCCCCTGTTTTAGTGTAGAATTTCCCAATTCAGAAAATTATTCAGTAATTCTGAATATGTCTTACAAATGCTCTGTTTGAAATAAGTAATTTGCTTTTCTATGAATCTTCAAGGAAGGGGAAAGAGTTCCCAAATATGTTTTGGCCATGGGATTTTTCTTTTAGAGAATCTGGCAGAATGAAAATTTCACTCAATTTACATTGGGTAAAGCTTATTTAGATGAAGGAGCCAATCACAACAGTCATTTCTAAAGATAAAAACAATCAGCTGGACTTAGATCCTTTTAGAAAGAGCATTTTCACTCTTATGGAATAATCTGGATGCTATTTGTTTTTCTCTGGGCTGGTTTCTCCTAACCTAGTGTCTCAGAATTTTTCTGCGTTGGAATGCATCGTCTGAAGTTTGATTTGTGACTCAGCGATAGAAGTCAGCTCAAGAGTTGTGTTTAGTCTAACTTCTCATAACACGGGTTTGGGGAAGGTAAGAGTTTGGCTTATTGTTTTTCAACCTTCAGAGAAGGTTATGTCATGATTCCATTAAACAGCAGCAGCACTAGGTGCCAAACATTTCAGCCAGGAAAATATAATCCAGGATGCCTGTGGAATACAGGATCCTCAGAGAAGGTAGAAACAATGAGTTTAAATCAGGAAGATAATCTGGGCAAATACCCACCTGTTACTCATTCTAAACTTGGCATTTTGGAAAGCCACAGTATTTACAAACAGAAAGATGAGATCTTACTCTCACCTTTGGCCATTGGTAGCTTTGTGAATTTCTACAATTTATGTAACTTTTCTAAAGCTCAATATCTCATTTGTAATAAGAAGGCAACAGTACCAACTATGAATACTTGAGAAAATTAAGAAAATTTCACGTAGAAGATTCTGATATGTATTATGCAATAAACAGATGATATTATCATTCATGAAATAGAATGAAAACAATTTTTAAAATTTCCTTCCTTTGCCACAGTACGTTAAACATATTTCTTCCCACCCTTCTCCCTTTGCACCCCTCCAACAATCAGACTACAGACAATGATTCATAGCATGTGTCCTTTTCCACAGTAGTTTTCATTCAGTGGAGGATGTCTGATAATCAAAAACAATTATTAATGGAAATAAACCCATTTCTCATGATCAATTTTCAAATAATGTGAAATAATATTAGGGGAACTCATTCTAGTTATAATGTCTTCATAGCTTTCAATTTGTATACTAAATTCTCAAAAAAAGCTACGCCTTGGTCAATCCCGTGCACAATGCTTGCATTTTTAGGAACTCCTTGAACCATTTATTGCAATACTTTTGATAACAGACATTAGGAACATATTGTTTTTCCATTTTTCATTCTCTCATGATGTGCAAGCATGGAGAAAAATTCTTTTATTACAGTGATTATGTTTAGTTTTAAAATACTTTTCAAATTTTAATTTTCCATTTTATGTCTTCCTTGTATCTTCTATTATGACTATAAAATGAATCACTTGATGTCAGCACTAATTGTGAATAACAGAAAGGTGTGAAATTTAGGTCTACTATTAAACTTACACACTGATTGATCACATGGTCATTTTACATAAATATAAATTTAGTAAAAACCAGGATCATTTAGTGGAACTTACATGTTACACACAGCAAATTGCTAATATTCAGTGCCACCTGCTGTTTGAAGTTATTTATTTGCTAAGAAACACTTTTATGATTTTCTTTATTATTGGTCAAGCTTTAAGTTGTATGTAATTTTACTAATAGCTCTTCCTAGAGACTTCACCCTTAACCTGTGTTTTCTTACTGTTTGCTATTTTATCTGACTGATGTTCTGGGCATGAAAAATGCAGTTTTGTTTGTTTCGATTTTTATGTGTTTTCTTAAATGAGCTGCACAATCTTACATTGTGGAACCTTTATTCATGCTGTACCCTCTGATGGGTATGCTTTCTTTCCAGTTTCTTTCTGTTTGCTTAACTGCTACTTGACCTTTAACACCTCCTCTAGGAAACTTTCCCTGATACAGTCAAAAAAAGATTAAAAGCTTTCTCCTCTTCTTTCCTATCATTTGGTGCTTACTTTCATTATGGTTTTTACACTCTTTTGGGAGTCCCCCTTTGCTTATCCATCTCCCCAATAAGCTCTTTAAAAGCAGGAATGATGCTCTACATGCTACTGTCTCCTCAAGGTCTACCACAGTATCTAGCCCTTCAGAAATATTAAGAAATGTTTGGTGCATTAATGAATATACAAATGAATGCCATCACAGAATTGCAAAATCCTAATTGTTGGAGGGGTTCAGGCACCCTGTTCAAGCCTAAGTCACCTGTTCAGTAATATTCTTGGTAGTAGAATATATAATTTCAACTACAGCATTACTAGTGTTTTGAATTTATTGTTATAGTGCTCATCTCATTTCTAAAAAGTTCAGATTATTAGAAATGTGTTATGCTGATCCAAAGTTGACCTTGTTATTATCTTTGAAAATATCATTCTATTTTCTATCATCTGCTAAAATTTTTTTAAAAAGTAAATATGGTTTTATGTGCATTTGGACTTTGTCATATCTGCCTAGAGTAATTAATTCCTGATAATTTATCTTGTTTAGAGTCAAGCTTATCAGATATTTTAATAGTTCTTGCCTGATCTGTTTTAAAGCCCTATGCCAACTTTTCTGTGGCTTGAGTCTTAGCTCTTTTATTCTGAGGAGACCCAGATTATGAAAACCTCAGAAATTATAAAACTCAAATTACATCCAGAATCTGGTCAAATCTCCTGAGTCTGTTTTCACAGGCAGAAATGAATAACCATGAATACATGAGGAGTAGGCTTACTGCCATTGAACAGAGAACAGAGAAAATCTGCTGCTGGAGCTGTTGAACTAAAGGAAGGTCAATGCCGAGAGTACCAGGTAAGAAAACTAGGGACTATGATCAAACACTGTCGGGGGGTGGGGGGGAACACAACAGTGCATAAGAAACACAATTTTCAGAAAAGACCACTTTCCTACCTTTGAAGGCCTATGAGTTATTTTCCCTCTTGAGGATTTATTCTTATTATAATATAATTCTTGTAAAAATCTCATCTCCCTAAATTTCCCAATGGAAAAATATGCATGTGGTAAACTAAGTTTTGGCTTCAGCTTGACTGAATTCCCTGCTTATAATCAAACTGGTGACATCATGTATATAGACATGAAATCTCTTTCACAGTATACTCCTTTTTATATTAAAATATCTTCCTTGATAAATTAAAAATACAAATCCTAGGGAAATGCATTCCAATTGTTTATGCCAGTATCAAAGAAATATGTACATTTCTCCAATAATTGAGATATATAAAAATTAAACAGATAAGGCTTACAAGTAGGCCCCAAACATATATGAAGTTTATGACACTTAATAAATATGTAATAACAGAAGCAAGCAATTACAATATAACAACAGATAGAATTTATACTATTATATCAATTTGAGGGGCTACATAATTTTATAGACTCTTGGGGATAGTTTTCATTTGACAAATTTAATCTTTGTGTAAATTTCATGAAAACAATTTGGAAAGACTGTAGAGCTATTCTATTCAGTGAGTCATACTGAATAAATTTGACTTCTCTGGCAAGTACTTTCATTGATGCTTTAAATCTATAAACACATTAACATTTGTATTTTTTTAACTGGACAAAACAATTCCATAGCTAATGAGCTTTACATTTTAAGCTAAATGGTTTTCACATTAAAAGGCTAATCTTTTTGGCAGATGATAAAGAAAACTATGAGTGGGGAGACATTGACTCTTTTTTGACTCTCAAAAATATTTTTACATATTTTGGAAGTTGTAGTTGAAATTACTCATTTTGATGCTTAATGAGTAAACTTAGGGAGCCCAGTGGTAAAAATTTATAAAATAATTTGAATACTCTATAAAAACTAAAATGAGCAAAGCAGAATTATTTCTTATATTGCAGAAATTATATAGTAGAGGGAGTTTTCCAATTGCAAAATAGTAGTTGGCCTAGACTACAAACATACATCAAAAGTTTATTCATATTTAGGACATAATTAAGGCAGTTGCTTATTTAGTTAAAAAATGTAATAAGGAAAGAATTATATGCAGCCCAGGGGAATCATGCTTTTGGCATACATCTCTTTTTATATCCAGTGACACATTAATAGTGAACATTCCTTACTTAGTTCAACCTGACTTCCTACCAACAAACAACATGTAATTGGGATGTTCATAGATTGATACTGGATGAGCTTAATAAAGGGTTCTACTTCTGCACATCTCTGGAATTAAAACAAAAGGCAACAAACCTACAATTAACAGCCGGAGATAACATGTAATTTTCCAGAGCCCAATAGCAGTTTTTATGTTACTCCATTGTGCTTCATATATTGGACTATTTGCTGTAGATTCTACCCTGGGAAAGCTGAGAGTTTGTAGGTGCTGAATTGGGATGTCATTTTCTGTGACCTCTGAGTGTTAGTGATAAAAGCTGTACTGTTGGGGAAACATAGGCACCATGTTGCCTTTTTACTGTTAGAGATGTTGTCATTTCCTTCTCACAACAGAAATGCCTGTGGGTTGTACCACAGCAGAGACACAGTTTGTCAAACATCCTTAATCAGCAAACGCATCAGAGAGTATAGTCACGCTTGGAGCATCTTCTCCAACACTGTGAATCACACATTATTTAGTAAAACACTCTGCCAAAGACATCATTGAAATAATTTGATGGGGTAACAGAACAATGCTACATAAATCAAGGGAATGAGCAGCAAAAATTTAAATTTAATTTTGACAGGCTACTGTACATAGTACTTTGTATGTGCAGTTTTCTTTTAAACTGAAGAAATAAAAATAATGGAAATTAATTCATCCCATTTATTGTACCCAAATTTAATAGTGCAAAAACATATAGCCAAAAGCATAATTCATAGTGTCATAAGAGTACAAAAATTGCTTATCTCTATTATGTGAAAATAGCTTACATAAAAATGTACATGTGGGGCTGGGATTCTGGCTCAGAAGTAGAGCTCTCACCTAGTATGTGTGAGGCACTGAGTTCCATTCTCAGCACCACATAAAAATAAAATAAAGGTATTGTGTCCACCTATAACTGAAAAATAAATATTTTTTAAAATGCACATGTGCAGAAATATATGCAGATATGTCTAAGAAAATTTTTGATTCTTACATTTTAAAAATTTATTCAAAAATTTAAAAAAAGCAACAACAAGCATTCCTCATTCCATACTAATTCTTTAGCAATGGATTATAAAATTTTTAGGTAAAAGTAAAGAAAATGAAATATAACTTTGAAAAGTTTGTTGATAAAAACTTCAGGTGATAAAAACAGTAGGTTAAAATTTTGAGTGAGAAAATTTTCACTACAAAATCAATGGATGTGTAACTGATGTGATTCTGCAATCTGTGTATGGGGTGAAGGTGGGAGTTCATAACCCACTTGAATCAAAGTGTGGAATATGATATGTCAAGAAATTTGTAATGTTTTGAACAACCAACAATAAAAAATTTTTAAAAAAAAGAAAGTTCTCCATCATCACATCCTCTCCAATTATTTTTAACATCATTGTGTTCATTTTTTCATAACACTGCATTTTATAAAAAATCACTTATAAATGTGTTGACTCTAATTTTTATAAATGTGTTTACTCCACTTTAAAAAAAAATTTTTTTTTTCACTACATATAAGGGTTCCTTTTAAAATTTCTTTCTAAGTTTCTGCTGAGTCCTAGTTTCTGGATTTTTGGTTTCTTTCAACATTTGTTTTATATTTCAAATGCTGTATGTGGTGTTGTACAACAAGAAATATGATACATAGAAACATAAATATATATTTTATAAATATATAAAATAAACATGGGAAGGCACTAGCTATATAGAGACATACTATGAAAGAAGATATAAAGTTACTGTAGAAAAACACATTATAATGTCTTTGAGATGTGCAAGTTCAAGGGCAAATTTGGCTCTGCAATTTCTGCAGATTAAACAAAAAATGAAATGAGCTAGGTTACAGATTTACATTGTGTGTTGTCTAAATCTCATGTTACAGATGCATAATAATGAACCATATATGTAATATGAGAAAAATCCCCATTATAGCAGAAGGTAATATATGTAACTATATTAAACCCACTCTGATATAGTCACTTAGAATATGAAGGGTTTTGTTGATATTTAATGAAATTTTTTTATATGCAGTCCATGGAATGATATACCAATATTAAGGACTGAAACTTAAAGTATTGGTATGAATACATGACCTTAAACGTATTAAAATGTTTGGCTTATTGTGATTGTTCACTACAAAATCTATTTGGCTCTTAAAACAAGTCTGTTTAATTCTTTAAAATAGGAGGATATGGAGGTGTTTCTGTGGTTGGGAAGTATATTTGAATGGATGGTAAAATATATTCAATTTTTAAAGTTGATCAAAATTTTAATTTTTTCTCAGGAGTAACAATTGAATAAAACAAGTTTATTTTCTAAAATATTTTTATTCTCCCTAAGTTTACTTCTCTATGAGTATATTATTTATCCATTTATTTGTTGAAGGGCACCATTTTATTGAAGAGACTGTCCTTTTCCCATTGTTTGTTCTTGGCATCTTGACTGTAAATGCATTCATTTATTTCTGGTTCTCTATTCTTCCATATTGGTTTATTTGTTAATTTTTATGCCAGTATCCTGCTGTTTTATTACAATAGCTTTTAAGGTTTTTTTTTTTTTTTGGAGATCAGATAGTATAATACATGAAGCTTTGTTCTTTTTGCTCAACATAGGTTTGAACCATCAGGGTCTTTTTGTGGTTCCATATCAATTTTAGGATTTTTTTCTATTTTTGTGAAAAATGTCATTCATGAATAGGAAATACTTCCATTCATTGTGTCTTCCTTAATTTATTTTTTAAAATATTTATCTTTTAGTTATAGTTGGACACAATACCTTTATTTCACTTATTTATTTTTATGTGGTGCTAAGGATTGAACCCAGGGTCTCGCACGTGCAAGGTGAGCACTCTACTGCTGAGCCACAACTCCAGCACTTCCTTGATTTCTTCCATCAGGGTTTTATAGTTTTCAGTGTACAGATCTTTTACTCCTTGTTTAAATTAATTTCTTAGTTTTTTTTTTTTTTGTGTGTGTGTGTATAGCCATTGTGAATGGGATTGTTTTCTTAATTTCTTTTTCAGATAGTTTGTTGTTAGTGCATAGAAACGCTATTGAGTTTTATAGGTTGACTTGTGTTTTTGTACTATAGATCAAGTCCAAAGGCACTCTACCACTGAGTTACAACACCAGCCCTTTTCATTTTTGGATATACTGTCTCATTAAGTTACTGAGGTTTCTATACCTAATTTGTTGAGAGTTTGTATCTTGAATGAATGCTGAGTTGTTTCAAATGCTTTTCAAATGTGTATTTTTTGAGATGACAATATGTTTTTGTCCTTCATTCTATGAATGTGGTACATGACATTTATTGATTTGCAGATGTTGAATACTCCTTGTACTCTAGAGGAATGATTCATTTAATATGCTATCAAAATTGATTTGTTGCATTAGATAAGGGGTTAATTTCCAACATTTATAAGGAATTCAAACATTTCAATAGCAAGAAAATAAATGAACCAATTAAAAAATGGGCCAAAGACTTGAATAGATATTTCTTAAATGAAGGCATACAAATGTACAACAGTTATATGAAAAAATGTATGGTATTGCTAATCATCAGAGAAATACAAATTAAAACCATAATGAAGTATCACCTCACATCTATTAGAATGATTTTTATCACAAAGACAAAAGATAACAAGTTTTGAGCCAGGTGCAGTGGCACAGATCTATAATCCCAGCGGCTCTGTAAGCTGAGGCAGGAAGATTTCGAGTTCAAAACCAGCTCAGCAAAAGCAAGATGCTAAGCAACTCAGTGAGACCGTGTCTCCAAATAAAATACAAAATAGGTCTGGGGATGTGGCCCAGTGGTCGAGTGCTCCTGAGTTCAGTCCCTGGTACTCCTCCCCAAAAAGGCGGGGGGATAACAAGTTTTCGTGAGGATATGGAGAAAAGAAAATGCTTGCATATTGTTGGTGGGGATGTATGTTGGTTCAGCCATTATAGAAAATATTCTGGCAGTTTTTCAGAAAATTATAGAGGAGAACTACCCTATTGTCCAGCAGTTTCACTTCTTGGTATGTATCCAAAGGAACTAAAAGCAGTATTTCAAGGAGATGCCACAATTTCAAAGAGATGTTGATTACAGCCTTATTAATGATTTCCAAGGTATATAATCAACAGAATTGTTAATCAGCAGATGAATGCATAAAGAAAATGTGGTGTGTGTCTACATTGGACTACTATGTAGCCTTTAAAAATAAGACATTTGCCATTCATTACAACATGGATGAATGTAGACTATATTATGTTAAATAAGCCAGGCACAGAACGACTTATTTTCATAGTCAATAGTAGTAATATGAATGAAATTAAAGCAATTTAAAAAACTATTAAACAGATGGGGATGCAAGATATCAAATTTAGCTCATTTATTTAAATTATTTCCTTCTTGGATGACATAATAAAATTGTGCTGATTTTTGAGTTAGCTTCTCCACCAAATTTATGGAAATCCTGATTTAGTCTAATGCTATAGTCTAAAAGTTATTCAACCAATTACTCAGAAGTCTATGTTCTAGAGTACCTGATGTAGTCTATGGGTCTATGAGATAGTTCCTTTTTGTTAAGTCAAATTATGCAGGCCCGTAGTTGTACACAAATACTTTCAGGTAACATCAGAGTGAAACAATACTATCTGTGGATGACAAAGACTGAACATAGCCATGATTAATGATTTAATGATCTTATTTTAGAAGTAATGCAGTTGCCATAGAAATTTACTCATTTCTGCTACATGCAACATTTTAAATAACAAATTAACCCAATACCACTGTACTGTTGTTGTCTAATATCAGGCAAAAGAGCAGAAAGACATACCATGGATGGCAAGAGCATTGACTAATGCTATCAAAGAATTTCCTACAGTTTTTCAAATATTTATATTAACAACCTTTTACCCATATAAATTTATGTTAAGAAAGGTTAAGTGTCTCTTCTGGTTCAACAACACTTCCTGTGAAACTCATTCAGATTGACTGTACCCCATCTCTTTACAGAGTGAAAGATCCCTTGTGATTTTCCAGGGTCTCTGGAAAATTACAAAGTTTGAATTTAAAAATACATTATTTAGGATTTTATTTCTGAACAGCAAAATGTCCAAAATTGTCAGAATATTTGAATGACTGTTAAATAAGATCACAGGTCACCAAGAAACAATATTTGATCAGTTATTTGAACAAATGGCTATTAAAAATTCAAAAGTAAATACAGGAGGTAACATGACTTAGCTCTCAATATTGAGAAAACTTTGTTCTCTTAAATAATCAAGGGCATTATAAAGTCAACATGAAGTACATTATTCTCTAAAAAAATTTTTTTTGTAGTTGTAAATGGACAGAATGCCTTTGTTTATTTTTATGTAGTGCTGAGGATCAAACCCAGTGCCTCACACATTCTTTGACACTAAATCTTTTTTTTAAAAAAAATTTTATATATATATATATATATATATATATACATATGATCAACTCATAGTTTTAGCTAGCATTGACAACAACCAATAAAATTCTTTTTATAAACCTCATGAAATTTTCTAATTCCATTATATTCTATTCCATTTTCCCTTTCCATTAAATACTTCCTCTTTCTCGTTTTGTAACAACCAGTTATATTAGAGATATTTAATTTCCATAAGCACTTAATTACCTCTAAACCAATCAAAGTAATGTTTAATAGAATAACTTTTATAATCTAATTTGAAGATACTATTTGCAGTAAAGAAAATATTACATTTACATTAGTCCTACCATATACCTAGACAATACATTCTAAGACACCCCCCACCCACGGGCGTGGATGCCTGAAACTTTAGATGGTACAGACCCTATAAATACTGTTTTGGGTTTTTGTTTTTTTTTTCTATACAGATACTAAGTGACAAAGGACAGGTAGCATATACAGTGCAGATATGCTAGACAAAGGGACAATTCACATGCTGGGCTGGATATACCAGGGTGGGTGTGAGATTTCATCATGTTACTCAGAAAAGCTTCCAATTTAAAAATTATAAATTATGTCTTAAATCTTCCCTAATATTTTCATACCATAGTTAACATGGTTGGTTAATTGATACAACAAAAAATGAATCCAATGGTAAGGGAGGATTACTGTACATATGTATTACATAAACCTATAGACAGACAAAAATGAAGAGCTTATGATTTTCATTTTAAAATTCCACCCATGAATTAGACATAAAACACAGAAATACAAAATTTACTGGTTGATATAAAAGATCTGCACTTGTCCTTGCCCAGCTTTTTTATTTTTACCAGGATTGTGTTTTTGTCAGGTAGTACAAGTTGAGGTTACACAATATGAAGACTAAATCATGTCTATCAATATGTGTGGAGAGATCTTTAAAACTTTCTTTGCCATGGTGTATACTCTCTTGAAAGCTGTGGACTAAATTTAGGTCTAAGTACTGAGGAGAGACCACATTACCATCCAGGTGTCTACAAAGATCTCCAGCCCGTTTTTCACTAAAGTGTTGGCTTCAAGTATGTGCTCTTGGTGTGTATGAACCTCTTTAGTTCCCCAATCAAATTAAGAGGTGGGGCTAAAGCTCCAAGGACTATAGGAGAGGCTCCAAGGGCCAGAGTGGGAATGGAAAGGTCTTACAGGGGTGTGAAGTAGAGGTATTGAAAGTGAACATACCAATGTATTCAAGGGAACCCAAGTAAGGTTCTAAGGTGGCAACACCACCAACAACAGTTAATAAGAAGAAATAGGAAAAGGAGAAGGTAACAAAGGAAAAATCTTAGATGAGCCAGTTTGGGGAGATCACAAGTTTCCCAAAGAGATAACTGAAATTCTAAATTAATTGCCTTGGTAAAATTTTGTCACTTCTCAAGATAATGTATTGAGTTATTGTCCTAATAGCCAATTAGGATAGGGTCAGCAGGGGAAAAAAAGGGAGTAAAGGTGCCTTAGAGAGTCATAGTTATCCATTGGATTAATAGTTATTTAAGGCAAATTGGAAATCTGAGGAATTCCTTTATAATAATTTCCAGGATCAGAGATCTGAGAGAAGGCTTATTTGTAATCTCTAGAGACAGAAATCCAAGGGAAGCCACATGATATTCTCCTTGGTTCAAGAGTTGAAGAAACTTTTCTTTGACAGTCTCTGGAAATGGAGACCCAGGAGAATACTGTTTCAATCTCCAGGGTTCAGGAAGCAGAGGAAAATTGCTACATGAAATTTCTAAGAGAAACAAAGAGAAAATGGAAGATAAAAGGCCAAAAGATCTCTTTGCCAGAAAGAAAGTAGCTCCATGCACACAAGCTAAAATTGACAATGTCTAGAACAGGGATGGTTTAGGAGCTGCAACTCTCCATCATAGATCCTAATTTCTCTAGCTACGAAAAGACAGAAAAAGTCCCAGATACTAGTATGAATACCAAAGTGAACATAGTAGGGTCCAAGGAATGGACAATACAGTATCTGAGTCATGGTAACATTTACTGTCAAGTTTTTTAAAATCCATATTTAGTACAGAGAATCTTCATTCAAAAGGATTATTGCAAAGAGTGGAAAGAGACTATTGCCATAAGGACAATTAGAAAGGATATTGCAATAGAAAGAATGCTATGACCTTATATTTTTATCTGCAAAAGACTTGTAAATGGATTTTTTTTTTGTCTTAAATAAGATTTATTCATTCATAGTTCTGAATACCAGAAGTTGGAAGTCAAGGTATCAGAAGGTCATGCTTTCTCTAGAGCTCAGTAGAATCTTCCTTTACCTCTTTCTAGCTTCCAGAAGCTGATTTTGACAAAGCTGCCAGTGCAATTCAATGGAGAAAGCCTAGATTTTAAAAAAAAAATTATGGTGAACAATTAGATGCCAAAACGTAAAAAATGTAAAACTTAACTTATTCATTCACACCTTAAAACAACATGTAATTATTAACTCAACATGAATCAAAGAACTAATGGGAAAAAGAAAAAAACTACAAACTTCTACATCTCCAGTGGCTCAGGAGGCTGAGACAGAAGCATCAGGAGTTTGAAGCCAGCCTCAGTAATGGGAAGACACTAAGCAACTCAGTGAGACCCTGTCTCTAAATTCAAAATAGGGCTAGGGTTGTGGTTCAGTGGTTGAGTGACTCTGAGTTCAATCCCTGGTACCCAAACAAACAAAAAACATAGATAATTTTTTTGTGTGTGTTAGGTTAAACCAAATTTGTTAAATATGACATAAATTAAACTTGTTAATGAAAGAAAATAATGAAAGGTTGTTCATCAAAACTAAATACTTCTGCTCTTTAAAAAGATATTGTTAAGAAAATGAGAAAGGAAAATCACAAACTGGGAGGAAACATTTGTATTTTCGTATATCTCATGAAGCACTGGTAATTAGAATCTAAAATTTTAAAAAGTCAATAAGGAAACAAAGCAATCTAATTAATTTAGAATTTGAATACTCTACCAAATTAGAGATATATGTGGTAAGAAAGCACATGAAAAAATGTTCAATATCATTAGCTATTGGGAGAATTAAGATTAAAACTAGTTCAATAAATTCTATACACCTATTAAAATAACTCAAAAACAAGGAATATCTTATAATTTTTGATGAAAAATATAAATTAAATATGTACAAATAGAATTTGGAATCTTTAAAAATGTACTAAACCAAGTGAAGTTCATGTTAGTATTAAAATTTTGATTAATCAATAATAAATTGACTAATATGATTTTGTTATTTTAACATATTAACTGAATACATAAGGGAAGCATATGATCATAGATTCTGAGATTCTGAACTAACTTACAAGTCAAATGTTATCTTTAATTTTCATAAATTTTTAAAAGTTTAAATAAATGAAAACTCATTTAATATGGTAATTATGTGTACCTCAAACCAAAAGCACATTGCATCCCATTGAAGTGAATCCACTAAAGTTAGAGAGAAAGCACTCACTATTACCACTACTATGAAAAATTACCATAGTAGTAACAAAGTATACATATTTTTGGTAACAAAAATCCATGGGATTAACTGGTGAAGTATCAAATAAAAACAGATTATAATGAAGTAGCTGACTACAAAATGGATGTGAAATGACTTCTGTTAACTATGAGTAATAATCTAAGTTATATAATTGGAAAATGGTATTCTATTTGTAATAGAGGAAAGGCAATTAATAGGAATAAGTTGACAATACATATGAAAAATTTTAATATTTTGTAAGATTTGTAAGATTTTGAGGGATTTAAAAATCTTAATAAAATGAAATATTACCTGAAATAAAGTCTCAATATTGTTATGACAGCAATGATGAAAGAATCTAAATATATAATATATTCCCTAAAGTATAATAAAAGGCTAGGTTTTCCCCTGGGATTATAATAACCTGATTGAAATATCACACGGAAAAATCAAGCATTCAAGAGAAGGCAAGGCAATTTAATAAATAAATAATAACTATGGAGAACTATTTGTAATCCAAATCAATGTTATCACAAATGGATATTTCAATACCTTGTATTTTATTCCTTGATTTTTTAAAGCAAAAGTCTAAGAAATATTGTTCTTTTTCTTAAGGAAGTCAAATGTAAAATATAAAAAAAAAAGAGTGGCTAAGAAAAAGGAATGTAATAGAAATTGTTTTTGCCCTGTCAAACTCAAAGATTAGAGTGACACAACATTATTGGAATGATGACAGTCCTGTGTGTGATGTGCGACCTAGGTGATATCCAGTTTTTACTTTAAGAAAACAAAGCTACCATCTTTTCATAGATGTAAATTTTAAAATAGTATCATTAGTTCAATAAACTAGACTTTATTTTGATCTAGAAGTATGTAGAAGCACTTCATTAATAAACCCAGTGAAACCCACAGAATTACTGAGGAATCATTTATGACCAGAGAAACAGTCCTCACATCTATTGTTTGTACTGTTATCTATTGTTTGTACTGTTGATCTTTTCTCTGCCAACATATGAGGGGGACATTAAAGATAGGTGATAGAAGGTCAGAAAACAAGAAATATTTTCCAATATCGAATCCTGTTCCTCAAAAAACTATTATAAAATTAACAAGGTAGAGACTTAAAAGTAATAATTGGAGACTATTACAAGTTAAGATGTTTTTGCTTAAGATTCCCTACCTCCTCTATTGACTTTTTCTGGAATTATAGAGTTGTAAGAAAAATTTAGGGACTTACTTTTATCTTTGACTTTAGTGGAATGGCATTCACATGTCCCAATTGTCAAGACAGTGTAAAAATTTCATTAATAAGAATAAAAAACTAGGGGCTAGGGGTGTGGCTCAGTGGTAGAGTGCTTGCCTAGCATGCACAAGAGGCACTGAGTTCGATCCTTAGCACCACATAAATATGAAGATATTGTTTCCATATAAAACTAAAAAAATAAATATTTTTTAAAAAGAATAAAAAACTAAAATGAATTAATTTAATTATAAAAGGACAAAGGATAAAATATTTTAAAAATTAGGAAGTGACACCATTAACACAACCTGTTTATAGAAATATGCAATACTGTGTATTGAACAATCCCCTGGGTATCAATAAGTCTAGGACAGAGTGTTTTTGATGTACATACAGCTTTAGGTTTTCATAATAATTATGAAGATAAGGAGGAGGTGAGAGGGTGCGTTTTCTACTAATAATTTGAGGGACCTGAAAAGATGTTAATAGTTTGGGTTAGTCAATCTGTGCTCAGAAACTACTGTTATCTTGAAGTGTCTTACTTTGGGTTTAAATAAAAATAATATCACTGTAATAGACAGTTGATAAGAGAATGGACAAATCAACTGTGCTGTATTTATATAGGCTCTCAATTTGCAGAAAAAGAAAACTATGTTATAGAGATTTACTTATTTTAATGAAAGTAACAACTTTTAGAATGGGACTTCAGCTTTTAAATATTACAAACTGGCCATCCCTCCTTCTTTCCCTCCTTTCCTTTTTCTGCCCTAGTTTTCTCTTTCTTTCCTCCTCCCCCATGCTGTCTCCCTCTTCCTCACCTTCTTTTGTTGTCATCTAATTTCATTGGAGAAATATCCCTACAGACACCATGTGAATTCAAAGGATGTGCATGTTGCCACCACACCCACAGGTTGCAACAAAATGCAGGCCTGGTCCGTCATAGAATCACATTGTTGCTTCCAGGAATTCTTACAGAAATAGCTGTATGAATCAAGACAGATAATGGTACATATTTGTGGGAATTCTTAGCTAGGTATCATAAAAGGAAAATTCTTCACTTCACTCTATGAAAGGATAATTTCCCTGACAATTGAAACTATATAGGAGAGGGAGAATCTCAGATAAAACATCACCTGATAAATTTATTTTAATCACTTGAAGGTCAATGAATTCCTGTAACTGTTGCTTGATTTTAATTGATGTAAGCTGTTTTCTCTTTTCCCTTTAAGATGATTTGAATTGAGTTTTCATGAGTTTTCCCATAATAAAATATGACTAACTCTACACTGTCAAAAGGCTCTACTGTGTACTTTCCACCTTTCCACAAGTTTCTTTGCAAACCTTTCTTGATGTGAACTATTTAATGCAGGAAATGTGTCCATATAGATCATATATATATGTATCCACACACAAATTAAAGACATTGCTAGTACATCAAATTGACCCTGCATGTAGTTTGTAGATTACAACTGTCTACTCCAGACTCACAGGTATCTATGTGTTCCTGTTATTAATAATGTTCCTCAATATCTGGTTCTCCTTTATTTCTGGTGTAGAGCTTTCTACTTACCTGACTTCCTGAAGTAAGTAATGGCCATTTGACTATTTTTGCCCAGTGAAATATAAGTGATATGTCTTTTTGGTTTCTTTTAATCTAAAATAGTCTCCCAGTATTTTCTCTTCAGAGTGCCATTTTGAAACACTTAGGACATATTTCTCTTAAAACGTCCACATTCTTGATTATCTGATTAGGTAATTATAATTTTGATTCAACTATTTTTTTATTTGCTACATTTCTTGTAGCTGAAATTGAGGCTCAAGTATTTTATTAGATTTGAATTAAAATTTAGAAGGAGCAAGGATATTTTCTAGGTGAAGTTGTGTAAATAAAATTTGTATCAAATCAAGTGGAACGGAGTCAGGTTGTCCCCCTCTTAGTAAAGCTATATTTGATTACTTGTATAAAATGGTATTTCTGTATCTCTCCATATGTAATTAGCAATTATTTGGAGGAGTGATTTACTTTAGAGGAGTGATTTATTTTATTTCCAGGCAAATATACTATTCCTCAACAATTTTTAATCCTGTAGTTTCAGCATTCTTTAATAACCTTTGCCTTGAATATTATAAAATCATCTTTCTAATTCTATCATTCCTTCTATATTTTAAACCATTATTCTTGCATAAAAAAGAGCTTTTGACTCACCTTTTTTGTATGTTTTTATATCACATTGTACACCACTTTTTATGTATCTAGTACATTGTAATTTATTTCATTACAATAAATTAGTGTCATTCTTTTAGATGCCCAGATTGTTCCCAACTTGACCTGTCTTATCCTTTAACCTGTCTGAACCTTTCAAGCTGGACCCGGTGTCCTATTGGCCTGACTCCATTAGCTTTTTTAGTGCTTCTTTTCTTATTGGCTCAATAAGATGTCCCAGGTTGACTTTGTACTTTCCCTTTCCCAGACCTAAAATGAATATTTTTTCCAAATATCCTCTGTGACTCATGCTACTGCAGTGTCATTTCCTCTAGGTTTTTTCAGTGGACAAACTAGAAATTATTTATATGTCTGTCAAAACATGAGTTTATATGGATACTTCCTTTTCAAATATAACATTATAGGAGTTTTCTTACAATACTATTTTTTATTTATATCTCTTTTCCCTACAATGAAAATTATGTTTTCTAATGTATTCCCTTACTTGTTTTATACTAAAACATTATATAAAATTGTTTCAGTGCCATATTACTACTAAAATAAATGTTCCTTGTGGTTTTTACAGTTAGAATACTATGCTAAAATTATAGGAAATAATTCTTTTCTCTGAGTATTTATGTTATCAATTTGATATACACTCAATTTATTTGTTTCTTTTCCATTCATATTCTTATTTATTTTTATGGTTCAATATGTGAACAGGTTACACGATTTAAAAATCTGAGCAACATAAAAAGGTACACTCAGAGACATCAAACTGTCTTAAGTCTTGATTTCTCCTTTCTGTATTTTTTTCTGCAAAAACAAAAAACAAAACACCTTTTCTTTCCTCTGTTTCTTAAATGAAAAGAAACATATTATATATACTGTTTGGCTCCTCATACCCCATAATTAATTTCATGAATCAGTGCATATTGATTAATCAAAATCTAACTCATTTAGTTCTTTTTTTAAAAAATTTTTATTCTTGGTTGTTCAAAACATTACATAGTTCTTGATATATCATATTTCACATTTTGATTCAAGTGGGTTATGAACTCCAATTTTTCCCCGTATACAGGTTGCAGAATCACATCGGTTACACATTCACTGATTTACATATTGCCATACTAGTGTCTGTTGTATTCTGCTGCCTTTCCTATCCTCTACTATCCCCCCTCCCCTCCCCTCCCCTCCCCTCTTCTCTCTCTACCCCATCTACTGTCATTCATTTCTCCCCTTTGTTATTTTTTTCCCTTTCCCCTCACTTCCTCTTGTATGTAATTTTGTATAACCCTGAGGGTCTCCTTCCATTTCCATGCAATTTCCCTTCTCTCTCCCTTTCCCTCCCACCTCTCATCCC
>NW_026000249.1:15681577-15695649 GCF_001458135.2 Marmota marmota marmota | reverse complement strand
ATATATATAACGTATATATGTATATGTATATATATGTATATATACATATATATATAATGTATATATGTATATGTATATATATGTATATATACACACATACATATATACACACACATACATGTATATACACACATACACATATATACACACATATATATAAATGTTTGCCAATTAAAATTTGAAAACTTGTAATTTTTTTAAAAAGATATGTTTCCCATTTGTTAATTGAGTTGTTCATGTTCTTATTGTTGAGATTTAAGGATTATTTCTATATTTTGGTTAACATTCCTTTATCAAATTTGTCTTTTGCAAATATTTTCTCCTAGTCTGTGAGTTGTAGTCTCATTCTTTTGACAGTGCCTTGCACTGAGTTTTTAAATTTAAGGAAATCCACCTTATCAATGATTTATTTTGTAACTATGCCTTGATGTACCAAAAGTCTTTATTATGCATGATGTCACAGAGATTTTCAACTGTGTTATCTCCTTATATTTTATAGTTTTGCATTATAAATTTAGGTATATGAACCATTTTGAGTTAATTTGTCAAAAAGGAGTAAGGTCTCTCTCTAGATTCATAGATTTTTACATGTTGCTGGCCAGTTTTTCTAGTACCATTTTTTTGAAAAGTTTATTTTTTTCTTTATAGTACTACCTTTGCTTCTTTGTGAAAGATCAGATGACTATATTTATGTGAATCTATTTCTGGACTCTCAGACGTGTTCCACTGATTTGCTTTTTTTTTTTAATCAGTATCATAATGACTTGATTACTGTAGCTATATAGTAAGATTTGAAGAAGGATAGTGTCTGTTCTCTGCCTTTGTCTTTCTTCAACATTGCCATGGCTCTTCTGGGTCTTTTGCCTTTTCATATAAACACTAGAAATCAATTCATTGGTATAAAAGAAAAACTTTCTGGGATTTTGGTAGGTAGTACATTAAGTCTGTAGATCAAGGTGGGAAGAACTGACATCTTGACAATATTCAATTTTCTTTTCTAAGAACAATGAATATCTCCACATTTTATTTAGTTCTGAGATGTCTTTCATCTGAGTTTTGCAATTTTCTTCGAACTGATCTTGTACGTATTTTGTCAGATTTATACATAAGTATTTAATGTTTGGGGTGCACTGCAAATGTAAATGTATTTTCAATGTCAACCTCTATTTGTTTGCTGCTATATTATATAGGCAAGTGATTGACTTTTATGTATTAACCTTGGTAATATATTTTAGATAGCAACCTTGCTATAAATTCATATTATTTCCAGAAGTTCTTTATCAGTTATTTCAGATTTTCTACTAGTTAATCAAATAATCTGTGGACAGAGATAGTTTTATTTCTTTTTTTCTCAATCCATTTATGTTTTATTTTCTTTTCTTGGCCTATTGTATTAGGTAAGAGTTTCAGTATGATGTTGCAAAGGAAAGTTGAGAGAAGACATCCTTGTCTGGTTTATGATCTTAATGATATGATCAAAATTCTAGTTTTCACCCTTAAGTTCAATAGGATATTTGTAGATGTTCTTAATATAAACTAGTTATTCTCTATTCCTATCTTGCTGAGAGTTGTTATCTTAAATTCATGTTGGATTTTGTCTAGTGGTTTTTCTAAATCATTGGTATCATGGGATTTTTTTAATTAAGCTTATTGATGTGATGTATTTTACATTAACTAATTTTAGAATGTTGAACCAGCCTTGCATAAATAGGATAAATCCCACCTTGGTCGTGAGTATAATTATTTTTATATGTTGTTGGATTTGATTTGCTAATATTCTGCTCAAGATTTTTGCAACTATCTTTATGTGGGATTATTGGTCTACAGTTTTCTGGTAATGTCTTTTACTGATTTGGGTATTGAGTTAATACTGGCCTCATAGACCAACATAGAAAGTATTCCTACAGTTTCTAATATATTGTAGAGAGTCACTATATGTTTTTCTTTTAATACTTGGTAGAATTCACTAGTAAATCCATTTGGACTTGGGTCAGTGAACCTATGTGGAACTGAAATATTGATGCAATGTATTTAGTAGACATAAGACCATTAAAATGGTTTATCTCTTGTATGAATTTTAGCAGATTATGTCTTTCAAAGAGTTGATCCATTTTATCTAGGTTATAAATTTTGTGGGACCATTGTTTCATTGTAGTATTTTTATTATTTATTTAAAATCTATGGAATCTATAGTGACGTACCCCATTTCATTTCATTCTTGTCTTCTTTCTTTTTTTCTTAGCATGGATAGAGGCTAATTAATTTTGTTGATCATTTTAAACATCTGACTTGTAGTTTCATTGATTTGCTCTGTTTATTTCCCATTTTAAATTTCATTGATTTATGCTTTATTTTCATTTTTTCTTTCATTGCAATTACTTTGGGATTAATTTTATTTTCCTTTTTTCGTGTTATGAGGTAAAAGTTTAAATTATTGATTTTAGGACTGTTTCCCTTTCCAATATATGTATTCAATAGTATAAATTTCCCTTTAAGCACAATTTTCACTACATCTTACAAGTTTGATAAGTTAGATGTTAATTTGCACTAAGTTCAACATGTATTTTTTTAACTTCCCCTTAAGATTTCCTGACTCACATGTAATTTAAAAGTTGGCAAATTAATCTCCAAGTATTTGGGGGGATTTTCTAGATATCTGTGGTTTTTGATGTCTAATTTAATTCCCTTATGGTCTAATAGCATTCACAATATAATTTTTATTATTTTAAATCCGTTAATGTGGTTTCGTGGCCCAGACTTTGGTCAATCTTGGTAAATGTTTCATGTGAGCTTGAGAAAAATGTATATACTGCTATTGTTGGATGAAGTAGCATATAGATGTCTACTATGTTCAGTTGATTGATGGTGCTTTTGAATTAAAAGATAACTTTTCTTAATGCTGGATCTGTACCTTTCTAATACAGGGGTTTGAGATTTTCATATTGCAATGAATGCATATTTCTCTTGAAGTTCTATCATTTTTATATATTTTAATGCTTTGCTAATAGGTACATTTAAGGATTACTTTGTCTTATGGAGAATTACGATTTTATCATGTAATATCCTTTCTTTTACCCAAGAGTTTTCCTTGTTGTAATGTCTGCTCAGTCTTAAATTGTTTTTTAATCCATACCAACAGTCTCTGCTTTAATTGGTGTATATATAGACCACCAATATTTAAAATGATGATTAAGATATTCTATGAGGAAACCCAGGGGAATGACATTCAGCCAGAGAGCCAACCGTCCATTCTGAGAACAAAATTTGTGAGCTGGATATCTGAGAAGAATTGCATTTCTGTTAGGTGCACCTGTCTCTACTCTCTACTTAAAACAATGTGAATACAAATAATTTTTCTATGTTAGAATTCACCTCAAAATTCATAAGTTTGGTTTTATCTCTGATGTTTAAGGAAATTGTACATTATCATTCTGGTTCTTATAAGATGAAAAAAACCTAATTATGTACCTCTAGAACTAATAATGTAGCCTAAGAATGAGAAAAAAAAAAAAAACAACACAAGCCAGGTATGGTGGTCCATACCTATAATCCCAGATACTGGCAAGGCTGAGGAGGGAGGATTACTTGAGCCTAGGAGTTCAGGGCAGCTTGGACAACATAGTGAGAACCCCACTTCAAAAGAAAAGACATAAAGAAAAATACACAGATATATAATCATAGTGGAAATACAACACACTTCTCTTAGAAATTAATATACAAAACAGACCAAAAAAAAAAAAAGTTTAGTAATGACGCAATTGATTTGATCATCACAAGTAACAAACTTGATCTAATAGGTATAAAAAATAAGAAAAACTTCAGACAAACCTCATTTGAAGTATATTCTACAAAATGCCTGGCTAGTGTTCCTCAAAACTCAAAAGGTGATCAGAAACAAGGAAAGTTTGGTAAGCTCTCACAGCCAAGAGGAGGCTAAGGAGATAAAACTAAATATGATGTGGTCTTTCAGATGGGATCCTAAGATAGAAAATAATAGGACATTAGTAAAAAGAAAGGAATTATGAATAAAGTATGGACTTTATTAATAATAATGTAACAAAGTTGGTTCATTAATCATGACAAATGGCCAGGTGTAGTAGCAAATGCCTGTAATCTCAGTGGCTTGGAAGGTTGAGATAGGAGGATTGCAAATTCCTGGCCAGCCTCAGCAATTTAGTGAGACCCTATCTCAAAAAAAAAATAAAAATAGCTGATGATATAGCTCAATGATAAAGTGCCCCTGGGTTCAAGCACCATGACAAATGTACTATACTAATGTAAGGTATTAATAATAGGGAAAACTCAATGTCAGAAATATGGAAAATCTTTGTAATATGTTAGTATTTTTCCACAAATATAAAATTATTTTAAAACTAAAAGATATCATAAAATATCCCTTGGGTACATACAATTAAAGAATTATCTCTTTGTTTTAAATTACATCTTTAAATGTTATACTTGGATCTAATGTCAAAATGCCATCACAACACCAATAGAACACCAATAGCCTGAAATTCTGCTCTTTTATCATTTGTTTTACTTGTGGATACAAAGAATACTGTCTAAAAATATTCATCAACTAACTGTGAAGAGTAGGTTTTCCTGTTAATTCATAACTGAGTTTTATTTGGATAAGGAAGAAAACAGGAAAAAAATTTTCTTTCATAGGTAAAGTGCTATGGAATCTTTGACATTATTTAAATGGCCTACTTCTAAGCTGAAAATTATTGCTTAATGGCAGATATATTTTGGAGTCTGGCTACAAACAATAGAAAAACCATTTTAGTCATGCTTTTAGCCTTTGTAACATTATGTTTGAATCATCAATGATCATTTTTATTCCAGATTTAAACATCTAAAATAAATAGTTATTTCCTGTGCATGTTTGTTATCACTCCCTAAAAGTCATGTCAACCTGGTCTAGATCCCCATTGTACTTTCTAAGCAACCTTGAGAAAATTTGAAAAATGTCAGTGTTCAGACGGTTTAACTTCTGGTATTATTTAGTTAGAAAAACTCATATTAATATTTATAAATAGCCAGTTTAAGCTAAGAAATGGAAAAGAAGTTTTGAGAATATGACAATTTTGAAAAAAATAATAGAAAATAAAATGCCAAAGGAAAGGTTCAAGAAACTTTTGAGTGAATTTTAATTATGAAGGAAATAATCATTATTGTATTTTTTAATATCTTTATTTTGTTTGTTTATTTTTTTATGTTGTGCTGAGGATCAAACCCAGGGTCTCACACATGAGAGGCGAGTGTTCTACTGCTGAGTCACAACCCCAGCCCCATCATTATTGTAATAAGTTGTGACTGAAATTGACTTTTCTTTTTGCCTTTCACGTATGTTTTCGTTTGTTGAATGACCCCATAATAATTCCATGTTAATTCTGCTTAACCTAATAGTTTCAAAGTAGGGAAAATCAATCCCTTCATGCTCCCCAGGGTGCTCCTTCTTCCTTGGCTTCCCTGATTGGCCAGACAACAGTCCTGATGGCACTGTCAGAACTATAGTTAGTGATCTTTCCTTTTCTTCTGTAACTATAAATTTTAAATACCAGTCTTTTCATATCATGTCTAGTCTCTTTATGAGTGTAGAACCAAAACAGAGGAAAGCAGATATGAAATACAGATGAAAGTGCCCATGACACTTTTGAACATCTAAATCTAGCCAGGTCTCATTAAGGCTTTTTGGTGAGCATCTGATTTTGTGACCCAAATTATTCCTTTTATAATTTAAGTTTTGGTGTAAGCCTAAACTGAAAATCCTGAATAATACACTGGTATTTTTAAGCATGAACCATATGCTAGAAACTATTAAATGATGTAAATATGTGATCTCATTTAATTTCCACAGTAACCCTATATAGAAGATGCTATCATTAGCCCTTCCAAGGTTACAAATCACTCTGTAATTAAGGCTGAAAGATTTTGAGTAACATGCTCAAACTCCTGATTTGATACATAACAGAACAAAGGCCTAATGAATTTAACCAAAATTAACCCATAAAGCTCTAGGCAGTTATGCTGTGACTACTATACAGATTGTACTTTTAATTTTCCAAATAATTTTCAAAAATATGTTTATATGGGCTGGGGATGTGGCTCAAGCGGTAGCGCGCTTGCCTGGCATGCGTGCGGCCCGGGTTTGATCCTCAGCACCACATACAAAGATGTTGTGTCCGCCGAAAACTAAAAAATAAATATTAAAAAAAAATTCTCTCTCTCTCTCTAAAAAAAATGTTTATATTATATATATTTATATATATTTGTGTGTGTCTATGTTTATGTTCATATACACACACACACACACACACATTTATATTTTCCTTTTCCTTAACACAAAAAGAATTCTATGAATAGTTGACACTTGTTAATTTGACTATGTGACAGCCCATCAACAAAGTTTTCTTTGACTTTTAAAAATGCTGAATTATATTTATGAAGACACAAAGTAAATTGGCCCCATGATCTTTTTCAAATAAATATTTCATTAGCCTGGAGAAGATGATTTTTTTTTTATATTTGTTTCACTTCCTTTTCCATACTGTGATAATACTCAGAATATTCTTAAGTGGTGGTCTTTTCTTCAAAATTTTCCTGAAATAGCATATCAAAACAAGTATTTGCATAATAAATCCTGTAAGTCCAAATTTCAAATTTTCACGATTTCCATTCATAGGATGAAGAAAATTTAAATAACTAGTATCTCTGTAGGGAAGCTGAATATTGAAGCCAAAAAGCCTTACTTCTAGGATGCATTTTTAAAATATTAATTGTTCATGCAATTTAGAATTCTAATAGTAATGGACAGTATATAATTACTGTGTCTCCAATACTTGTATGTTTCACGTTAATCTATGTAATGGATACCAGCACGATGGGATATATTTAAATTTTTCTCCTGATTCTAATTTTAAATATACATGTTAACTTTTTTTAAAAAATCAATTCCCATATGCTCATTTATTCTTTGTTTTTAAATAATAATGAAATCAAACTGCATAAATAACAGAAGAAATATTGTTACATTTAGATTTTGAAAATTAATTTTAATCACATGGTTTCAATAAATGTATGATTGTTAAGTGTTTTAGAGAAACGAAATGTAGATTATGAAGGTAAAGTAAATTTTAATAATTGTTCCTAGAATTTTTCTCATTTGAAATAACTTAAGTATATTTATATAATTTTTTATTTTGTAAAATCTGGTATTGAAAATTTCTGCCTGTCCTCTTTTCCTCTCTAGTAAGTTGAGTTGTTCTTAATTTAACATCTTAAGCTTACTAAACTAGAAACATTTTAGCCAATCAATATCCATAAGCTATGTATGTATGTCCTTAGGTTTTAACTACGGCTACCCTGAAATTAGAACTAAAGATGGAAAGCATGTGGTTATGAGCTCATCCCACCATAATGAGATGGGCTTCAGAGATTGCAAAGTGCTTCACTTCCACAATATGCAAATTGTGTGCAATGCCAGATGCAGAAGCGCTGATCCAGTTGCCAAGTTCTATGGAGGGCATGGTGAATCATTCACAAATTATCACAAATTTAGATACTCAGGAACTAGCAACCTGTTTAGAGCTGCCTATATGCATGGCTACTGTATATTATTATTATATGGCATTCTAGCACCTGGAAGGGATCTTCAACCTTAAATTCTGTGAAAGTCTACCATGATATTGGACTTGGTTAGCCTCAGGATGTAACTCAATATTCTTATGTGCTCATGAATATTGAATCCCTCTGCTCATGACAGAGAGAAACCATCCAATTTAAAGAAAAGTTTCACCTCAATGTAAATTGAGAGTCCTTGTTTCAGACATTTTTGTCTACATAAGTCAATTTTAACCTTTAGCTTTATGACATTAAATATAAGATTCTACATGACTTATGATTATATATATTCTCACAATCATGGAAGAATATGTTCATTTATTCAATAAATATTATTGGATGTTTATAAGGAAAAAAACTAAGTTGAACATTAAAGTCACTAAAACAGTGTGATTCAAAAATATCAGACTGTGGGCTGGGGATATAGCTCAGTTGGTAGAGTGCTTGCCTGGCATGCACAAAGCCCCAGCACCACCAAAAAAAAAAAAAAATCAAACTGTAGTGTAAATATAAATAAGTCATATGCTCTCTTTATCTATATGTGGCCAAGACTACTTAATTTTTAGATTTTTTTTTTCATTTTTGTTTTGGGGGTGTTTATGAACAGAACAAAATTTGCTAGTGAGAAAAGTAAGTCCTGGCTAGTTGTCAAGATATTATTCATCCCTATGAATGAGAGTATAAAGAGACTTTTACAATAGAGTAAGTTGGTTTGTTCACTCAATCAGTTTTCTGCAGGTTTATCCCTGAGGTCTAATGTTTTGGCCTAATGACCTTTTCTTCCAAGATATCAATCTTTCAAAAGAATAATGTACAGAGAGTATAAAAGCTAGCATATCTTTGAAGAATTGACTTTCTTAGAAAAAGAAACTGCATTTTTTTCTCAGCATTAAAAAATAATATAGGTGCATGTGGTCTGTACAAGAGATATCAATAGAATATATGCAATTCAAAAGACTAGATAGTTTATATATTGGTATCAGCAAACTATGGCCTGTGGGTCAAATTATGCACCCACAATCTCTGTTGACATATAATCATGCTAACATGTTTAAAGATTGCTTATGTATGCTCTCATACTATAGCAGCAGCTTAAGTACTTGTTACAGAGATTATATGATTCACAAAATCATAAAATATTTATTGCTGGGCCCTTTTTTAGGATAAGTTCACAAATCCCACTCTGGTTTATAGCTTTGTATTTTATTCTTGTAAAAATTGTTTCTTTCATTAATTAATTTATATTTGCCAAGTATTGCCCAAATACAAAGTGCTAACTGATAATGTTATGCAGGTTAATTTATATCAAGTTTCATATAAAACTATAAAATATTAAATAACCTAATTATCATGTTTAAAAATTTTTTTCAGAACCTCCTTATATTTAAATCCACACTAAAATAAATTGTGGATGAAACTATATAATATTTGGAGTTTGCATAACAATAATCTAGAGAAATGGACAGAAATGTGGTAAGATTTTAGGTATTTCAATATTTAGATATTTTGACATCACCATTACTTATATTTTGGACTGGATAAATGTTTTTGTCATGGGAAGCTCTGCATCCTAGGATATTTATGGCGTCTGTGGCCTCCATCCACTAGATACCAGAAGCACCCCCTACACATATACCCTGGTTATAACAACCAAAAATATTTGGAGACAAATGTCCACCTGGGGACAAAATTAACCCTATTTGTATATCACTGGTTTAAGTAAAACAGAATCTACTTCATGTTAGTAATTATTGAAGCTGAACTATGGGTACACAGAACATGGGGTTTATTATGCTTTATTCTCTCTACTTCAGGATATTTTAAATTTTTGCATAACACAAATTGAACAACATAAAATGAACTACTTTAGAGTGTGTTCTGCTTTGGCTAGATTTAGTATTTGAATCAAGGCAGCTGATAAAGGTCACATAAGTCAATACTTGAGCCAATTAGTAATGATGCTAATGAATTCTGAAGGTCAACTTCTGAAATGATTTTGGGGAGAGAGAAATTGAGTGATTTTATATGCTCTATATCTTCATCAATATTCATGGATTAACCATATAAATATATCTTTTATTTTGATACCCCACTAGTTATTTATAAAAATATATTTACACACATATAACCCAAGTCAATAGAAATTTTCAATGAAATTCAGAGAGTTCATTTACATATAAATAAAGAAAGGTCATTGGCTTTATTTTGTATTTGCCACTGCAAATAGACAATCACATTATATCACAAAACATAAAATAGCTGTATCCTAGATGAACCAGAAGGGAGTCTGATGGTCAGAGTGTGAATTCCAATTGTGATGTTATCTATATTCTCTGATCTCTGTAGAATTCAGCCTCCTGAGAACAAAATAATTCTATTCAATGGCTATTTAATGTGGTCTTTTAAAAAATATACCAAAATCTATTCATTTACTCCTTGCTCCTTTAAGGATAAAATGCAAAATCCTTAGAATAATATCTTTATTCCTTAAGTTCTAGCTTTTGCTTATCTATTTGCCTATATCTCTATACTTATGTCTGTTTCTCACACCTCTGTGTTCCATTTATAATAAGCCACCTACAGTTTTGTCTATGTGTGAAGATTCCTAATTCTTCTATGTTTATCTACATTTCCTAGATCAACGCAGTTCTCAACACTATTTCACTTTTTTATATTTCTAGCCTGGTTCCATCATTATTTGAGTTGTAACTTCTATTCATGCATGAAGGGGCTTTGTCTCTTTTTATGACTCAGATTAGAAGTCTGATATTCATCTAAGTATCAAGCTGATGAGTGAAATTTATAATATACCATATTTACAGGGTATTAATAGCACATATATTTGAGTTTGAATTTGTATTTATATAATGCATTTTCTTTGATAATTTTATAAGGTAATGATAAGTTAAATGTTCAAAATCTCTAGTTTCTCTTTAATTTTGTAGTATGCTCTTTTCCTATATTTTCTTGCCAGTCAATATTTCTTTCAATAACTTCTCTTTCTACTGACTTCTTTATGCTTTAATTTTATTTATGAACTTTTCAAGGTGATTATAAAATGAACTCAAGACATCTGGCATTGTGCCACTTTACTCCTTGTGCCATTTTCACTATAATTGTAAACAACATGATTAGAATGAAGGTAGTGTAGACAAGACAACTTTTGCCTATTTTTTTTCCTTTTAGGGAAATCTGAAAATTGTCTTCACCTGCTTTGGAAGTATGCATAGCAAATTCCCATTGAAAACACACAATACAGTCAAAAGACCTAACAAATTCTCCTTTTCTTCATTCTGACAGCAAATGGTTAAGTTTTAGAAATTGAAGGAAATGCTGTTTAGAAGCTTAGAGCAGATTTTGGCTTGAACTCACAACCAAGTTGAAATATTACTTGTAAATAATTGTTAAGCAATTTGATCATTTATTTGAAGTCCTTTTTCCATCTGTTGGAGACATTACTGAGTAGTCAGGGATGTTTGAGTCAGCTGAGTTTTAGGAAAAATCTGCTATCACAGAGCATCAGTTCAGCTGGAAAATTACATTCCAGATTTGAGACATTATCCCAAATTCTATGCCAGTTGAAAATCAGCATTTTTCTAGGTATGGAAAACTAGAAATATCCAGCAATTTCTATATTGCATTTGTCAATTTGCACTGTTTTAGGTTTATAAAATATGTAATTATTAAACATATACCACAAAGCACAGAACATTTATAAAAGACTATTATGAGACTCTACACTATTGTATAAAGATAGAACTCTTTCCCATTCTGTATGCATACCTTTAGAAGAAGACAACACAAAGCTTTTGAAAATGTATGTGTGTGCATATCTTTAAGTAAATAGTATGACTTCATACATTCTTTACTATTCATCTATAATTTCAAATTTCCATTAAGGTTTGGTCTATATGTGTTTTGTAGTTCTGCAATTTGGTGAAGTAACTTAAACTTATACTTTTTAAGCTCAAATCATCTCCCTCACCTACCTAGTTTTATAATTGTATATTCTAAACAACAAGGATGAAAGGTGATTTTGTGGTATAAATGTATCTTCTTTTAGATTCTTCTTCCACTTAAACTCAGAGCAGAATGTAACAATCCTTTTAATAAGAACACTGCAGAAAAAGCTCTTCTTATAAACTGTCTGCTTAGACTATGATCCCTAACACATATGTTATTAATTTTACTTCATAGTAGTAGTATGCTTCACTACCAGGCAAAGGTTTATTTGTAAATTAGAAATCAAAACATTAAGTTTGAAAGAAAGCCCCCTTGCTAAAGAATTTTTAAGTGGAAGCTCATTTATTGTCAAATCCTAAATACTGGGTAGGAATAGTCAAGGGTGACTTAAAACAAACTGGTCCCATTTTAGATTTCACAATTAAAAGGGAAGGAAGACTTCAAACATCCTTCACTCCAGGAATATGAGTGTGTGGGAAGTTACGACCCTGGGCAATGATCAGTTGCTGCATGTTAACAAAGCATGCCCCCAATTGCATACCTGGGATAAAAATGATAGCTGGCTTGGTGAGTCACTCAACCCCTGAGGACATTTTTGCAAATAGAGGCAAAACGTCAAGACCTTTCTCAAAAATTAAATCAGCAAGCTTCCTAGTTATCCTCCTGGCTTAAGTAGAGGGAGTAAATTCCTATTCCCTGAAGCATCTTGTAAGAGCAGAGCTGCCTGAGCACAGTTCAGAGATGCCTTTAGCATGAATGCAGGCAGGAAAAAAAGCCTTTTCAGAATATAAAGTAGGAAAATATTTCTCTTCCCATAAACCTGTGTGGAATACTTCTGTAAAAAATAATTACTCTGTAGAACATATGCATAGGTGATACACCATTAATCTCTAAGCAAGGTCAGAATTTTAAGAAATAATCTCATTTACTTATGTGTTTTTGTAAAGATGCATAAATATATGTCTCCTTGGGTACTTATTTCAGATACTATGATCTGCTTTTAGCTTTCTCTTTTTTAAACTTGGCTTCATCTGATGATTTTAAATACAAGCATGCCACAATCTCAACAGCATTGTCCAATAGAGCTTTCTATAATAATGAAAATATTTTATATCCATTTCATCCAAAATGGTAGTTTAGCCACACATGATGATTGAGCACTTGAAATGTGGTTAGTAACAATGAAGAATTGAATTTTCAATTGTTCAGTTTTAATTAATTTAAATAGAAAAATAGTAATGTGTGGTTAGTAGCTACCTTATTGGTATAGGACAGCAGAGCTTTAGAATGGCTTGGTCAAACTTTAATATGTACCAGGGGAATTTTATTTAAAGGAAAATTCAAATGCAGTGCATCTGGGGTGGAACCTGAGAATTTACGTTTCAAGCAAGTTCCAAGGTGGTATCATCATTCCTCTGCTGCTACTCAACAAACTGCACTTCAAGTAGCAAGGCATTAGAAGAATTAGTCTTTAAACTTTGCTGCATCTGGAAATGAACTGGACAACATTAAAAACCCCAATGTGCAAACTGAAGTCAATACCAAATAAATCAAGAATTCTCTTGATGAGTCACAGGAGTTTGCATATTTTTATATCTCTCTAGGCAATTTCATTGTCCATCCAAGTTTGAGAACCAGTGCTTTGAAACAGAGCTTCTTATATTATAAGTAAATAAGAATCACCTAGGAATCTGTTTAAATACAGATTCTGATTCACATGGGGAGTGGTGATACCTGACATTTGTTCATTTTTTATAAGTTTCCAGGTAATTCCAAGGTTACTAGTCTGCTGTAAACATTGCTACTCAAAGTGGGTATCATGGACTGGCATAAATAGCATGATCTGAGAACATTTTAGAAATTCAGAACTTTGGGTCCCACCCTAGAGTAATTGAATCAGAATCAGTACTTGGAACATAATTCCTAGGCAACATGTTGAAGGCATACTGTCTGAAAAAAATTGTTAATATTAAATTTGAAGAGTGTTGAGAATAATTTTTAGGTGAGAAATTGAAGTCATTGATCCTCAAAGTATGATCCCAGGTCCAGTATCATTTGTACTAGAAATGCAAATTCCCTCTTATATCTCAGAATCTCTTATTCTGTGAATAAGGCCTAGCAATTTGGTTGTTTTTTTTTTTTTTTTCTGAGCCCTTGATTGATGCTCATGCATATTACAAAACTACTTTTTCCAATTTTTGTTGTGTTCATAATTTTGAGGAAACGTTCTTTGATTATTAATACTTATTTTGTATTGTTCTTGAGATGAATACAAGACACCATATGTTTCATTTATACAGTATTGTGCATCATAAAAGAAGTGACTATGTGTCCCAAAGAATAGTACTATCACATAGATGCTCAATTAAATTCGCAAATGATGCAGGGAAATGGATGGCATTAGAGCAGATTATGCTAAGTGAAGTCAGCCAATCCCTAAAAAACAAATGCCAAATGTCTTCTTTGATATAAGGAGAGTAACTAAG
>NW_026000249.1:15655472-15674265 GCF_001458135.2 Marmota marmota marmota | reverse complement strand
ACTCTACACACATTCTGGGCAAATCCACGTTCTGGGCCCAAATCCCAAATACTCTCTCAATCCCGCGAGAACTCAACGGGAACTCAAGGAGCAGGCATGCCTGAGGCAGCAGGATACGCCCTATTCCCAGCAGGGTACACCTTAAACCTGGAACCGCCCTAAACCCAGATTGTCCTAAACCGGATCCGCCCTGGTCCTTGAGCAAGGTCACCTTACATGCAATGTCACTGCAAATGACCTGGGTCATGCCATGCGTCATTCTTACTTAGCAATGGCCCTCAGCAATGAAATACTTAAGTGAAGTCTAACAATGTGAGACTTCTACATTAAGAAACTACATATTAGAGAAAATTAAAACAGAAACTAAGTAATTGAGCATATGCCATGCTCATGCATTTTAGACTCAACCTTGTTAATATATTGAATCTATACAAACTCATCTTCAGATTCAATGCAATTCCAATAAAAATCACAGTAGGCAGAATCTTTGTAGAATTGACAAGGTCATCATTCACTTTATACAGAAACACAAAGAAATTTGTCTAGCAAAAATCATTTGAAAAATAAGGAAGTTGGAAAATTCATACTATCTTATATGAAACTAACTGTAAATCAACAACTGTAAGTACTAGACATGTGCAGCTAATTTTTTTCTAATGAGCCATGCTGTCTCACTGTAGAAAAGACCATCTTATCAACAAAGGGTGCTGAAACAACTAGATAACCATATGAAAGAAAATGAACTTTGACCTTTACCTTGCACTTCATAATAAATTAAAATGAATTTTATACAGTGATATAATAGTTAATACTATGAAACTTTAAGTGATTATTCTGAATAAAGCTGTGAACACTGGTTTACAAATATCTAAGTCTTTGCTATCAGTTCTTCTTGGTATATACCTAAAAGTGGAGGAGATAGATTCTGTTAGACTATAGGTTTCAGAGAAATTTGTAAGTATAATGTGCTTAGATTCATCCACCATACATCCCACTTGCAGGTTTCAGAACTCAACTTTCTTTTTCATCAGTCTGAACTTTGTTATAGAATACTGCCAATGTTGCATCACTTCTCTTTTTTTCAGCTGTACTATATTTAAAATTTAATCCTAGGCCCACTTAAAAAATAATTCATACATATATATATCAGATATTTTCAAATATTTATAGAGATAGATAGATACAAAAACAAAAACCAGGCACCCATCGCCCACTTTCAACAAGTATCAGTACATAACAAATCTTTCATTAAAAAATAAACCCCCCGGACTGGGGATGTGGCTCAAGCAGTAATGTGCTCGCCTGGCATGCGCGGGGCGCTGGGTTCGATTCTCAGCACCACATAAAATAAAGATGTTGTGTCCACCGAAAACTGAAAAATAAATATTAAAAAATTAAAAAAAATAAAATAAAAATAAATAAATAAACCCCCACTCATTCTCATTACTCTCATCAGCCATTTTGTAGCAAATATGTGATGTCATTATTTTATTATATACAAAGGCTATTTTTAAATATAACAAAAGTACTTTCTTTATAAAATTAATAGTGAAAAATCATTTCTTAAAACCATCAAAAATCCAGTCAGTACTTATTAAATTTTCTACAATATCTTATGAGTGAGTGAGTGTGTGTGTGTGTGTGTGTGTGTACATGCATGCATTTGTATGTATGTTTAATAGCTTTTACATAACATGATTTGAGACTGTCTGCCTTTGCAGCTGTTGGAAATGGAGGGACCTTTGGCTTTCACAGCATGCCATGCATCCTGAGTTGATTTCCCTGAAACTTTCATTTTGTTTTTGCTAGACTTTTGATGTTATTAACAAAAAAGCAGCCTATTCTACAGTTATCCTGAATTACTTTATCTTCATACAGTGAAATTTTTACAGAAACCACATATTCCAAAACTTCACCATCAACCTGCGTTTCATCCTAATGCAACACTGGAAGGCATAACCTCCATTAAAAGCTACAACTTCTTTGTTGCAGAGGTCTGCAGCTTATCCAAACTTCACCTACCAGCAGAAACAGAAACTCCTGCATTTCATCCTAATTAACCAGAAGGTTTTAAAAAATCACTTATTGATTGTGATGCCATTGCATGACATCAGTTATCACAACCTCACTTTTTCCCAGAAAGAGCATCTCTTTACATTAATTAATTTGATGTCTAATCCAACTCCAAATGTCCATCCAAATGGGGTAAGATGTATATGTGTGTGTGTGTTTTCTAGGGGCCCTTCTGATACCAACTATTAGTCTAAAAACCAAAACTCAAGGGAAATCTTATGTGCTGATTGTTTATTAGGGAGTATAGTTCAAAGGAAGCAAGAGTAAGGTAAAAAAATAAAATAAAATAACTTATGGGGAAGAAAAAATATAAAGATTACCAATCTGGCTTCTATTTGACATCAGAAGTAACTGTCTATTCAGACTCAATGAACAATCTTCCGAAAAGTCTTATGAACTACTAAATCTCAGGAAAGTTGGTTTTATTCACTGCCTTCCTGTCTCATTAGTTTAATCTGAAGTTTCAACTTCCCCACACCTCTGGTGACTTTTTTCTTTTGTCTAACACCTTAGTGACAAAAGAGAAGTTCTAGACAGAAGGCCAGTGGCACACTGTAAAATAATGAGGTGAAGTAATGTTGGGTTGTGCCTGCATATAGTAACACAAAACTGATAACTTCAGTAGTGGCTCATGTATATATTATAAGGGGAGTTGAACCCAGTGGCCAAGAGTTGCAGAAATCAATGGAATCAAGAGAATCTGCAGTGGCACACAGATCTATCTGACATAGAGCACCGTTACAAATCCTCTCCATACTCATTCCATCATTATCCACATAGACTGTGCCTTTTCAAGTTAAAGAGAATCAATATAAGTCACTAGTGAAAATTGTTCTAAGACTGTAATTCCGTACTGTGGAATGAGAACCCTGAAGTCAAAATAATTCAATACTGTCAAAATTGAGGATGTCTTTTGGAGTAGAGAATGCCAAAGTCTCCTTACATAAGAGTTATCAGCAACAGGTAGAATGTCATGTGGCAGGAATGGGTGGTTACATTAACTGAAAGTATGTTTTTTCATTACACCTGAGATTATATATCAAAAAGATACTTTGTTACTTGTAACATAAATCAGTTAAACTATTCATTAAAAGGAAATGTCAGATCCAAGACATTAAGGGGTAAAATATACTCCTCAGGTGATATATATACACATTGAGAGCCCTTTCTGAGCCCACCATGTTGATGCAAGCCTGAGGCATGGTGAGCCAGCACTGAATCAAGCCTGGGTACACTGACCTGTCATGGTCTGAGGCCAGTGCAGATACCTGTTCCACACAGCATGGAGCTCAGAATCCTCAAGCTTACACCATCTGAAAAACTCACCCTCCCACTTCCCCAAGAGTAATGGAAAAATGGAAGTGTGACAGACCCAAATGGAATTACAGAGCTAACCAATAGTGTTAGTACGTTTCCAAACTCTGATTAGCATAAGTTTGAACAAATAGCATCTCTCCAAGTGCTATATAACCCCTAGACTAGAACATTCAAGTGACAACTCCTCTTGGGCCCTCCTCACCCTGTGAGAGTTCTGTTTCTATTCACACTTGAATAAATCCTACTCTTACACTCACTAATCTTCATCTGTGGATTCATTCTTGGAATTCATGAGACAATAATCCAGAAGGAAGAAATTGATGATGAGTTACTGGGGTCTGCTGCAACACTGGAAGGCATAACCTCCATTAAAAGCTACAACTTCTTTGTTGCAGAGGTCTGCAGCTTACCCAAATTTCACCTACCAGCAGAAACATAAACTCCAATTTTGGTAACTTTCATGGTAACTGTAAAATATTTGCCACTAGGCAAATTATAACTACTGTACTTCAATCAATTGGAAAGGTTGGGAAAGTAAATTTCAGACTAGTTTCTGAGAAAAAATGAAAACAGCAATAGCTCTTTGGTTAAAGAGGATGTCTCTAAATATCTTAAAACTATCATTACATAACTAGAGTAGATTTGCATTCATTACTGTTGAGTTCTGTTATATACTTCATTACCTAATACTCATATGCTGTAAAACATTGATATTGTCACCAATGTATTGTTTTCTGTTTTAATATATCATGAAAAGACTTTGGAATTAATGTAGGACCAGTGGTTTGAATTGATGACAACAAAACATAACCAGATCTAATGCTTGGAAACTTTTCAGAGATCAAAGTGACTTGAATTTGAGTGCAACACACTATATCTCACTATACCATGACCAAAAGAATTTGGATAATGTACTTGTCATTATGCTCAGGTTACCTCCTATATATAGCATTATTTTACCAAGGATCAGAAGTTATCCACCATTGTGTCATTCTGATCATTCACTATATTTTTAGTGGTAGAAATCAGTATGATCAAGGGTTAGATCATGAGAGTTATTTTCTTTTGAAAGTACATAGGGTCTATCATCCACAACAAAATACTCATGATATTTTATAAATTTCACTTTCATGGAATCACTACTGAACAGAGAAAACTCTGTAGACAATGAGTAGAATTGTTAGTGCATGCCTAGAACCCCAGAAAAATGTCAACTTTGTCTTATTTCATAGTGTTTGGCAAGAAACTAGGGTATTAATTTAATTTTGGGGACGCACAAGGGAGGTAAGTTATCAGAGAAGCTCACTTAATATGCAACTAAACATTTATATGTTGTGTAGACAGAAAATTCTCTAGCCACATGCCACTTAGTGGCAGAATACGGACTGAAACATGGCAGACTCTTTCAGTATTACTGCAGCTGTGAGGACTCTGTAGAAGCAAATAAACAATGCTAATAATTTACCTTCTGTTTCAAGAGTGAGTAAGTATATGACTAACCTGTAAACCAAAAGTGAGATGAATGTGGGTTATGGGAATTTAAGATGACTCATAAAACAACTTACTGTTCATATGGGAATTAAATGGCAAAACACACCCCTCCCATTTTCTAATGCAGAACAAGCCTGTTGGAATAAAGGGTGAAAACAGCCCTTCAAGATGAAATAATAGGTCCCTAACTATAAATTCCCAGGACAGAAGAAGAAAACCTATTGCTAAGAATCAGGGTAGGAAAATAGAGATTGCAACATACTATGGCCCCAGTGACTCAAAATTGTTACTAAATGAAGTTGTGGCTCACTTTTTATTATATCATTTGGAATTAAAGGTGTAATTGTACCATATGGTAAAGATATTCTTATCCCTATCAGAAGATTCTCATGGGAAGGATATAAAAAGGAATTCTAATTTGTCCTGGAATGTCTTCCTGAAATAATAGAAATAAACATATTGATATAAGATTCAGAAATTTCCCCAAAAGTGGATCTGGAAATTGAAATTTTTGTCCTCTTCATTGCTCATCATTAAACACCCTTTCCCAATATGGATATATATTAATCTACCATATAAAATTTTTGTCTACATTTTATGTATTTTGTCTTCCCTTTATTCTATATTATTTTTTACAAATATTCCATCAGATGGGGGTATCTAGTTTTATACTCTGTCATTTAATTTTTCTTCACATTTCTCATTCCTTTATTATTTTCCTATGAATTTTGAAATATTCTCTAGCTCATAAATTTGACTCTCTAAAGTCATCTTTTCTACAAATTAGATTGCAATTTTGCTTTTTTAGAATTAAGAAATCATGGGCTGGGGTTGTGGCTCAGCAGTAAAGAGCTTGCTTCACACATGTGAGGCACTGGGTTCGATCCTTAGCACCACATAAAAATAAATAAAGAAAATAAATATATTGTGTCCATCTACAACTAAAAAAAATTTTAAAAAAGAATTAAGAAATCATGATTTTAATGTTACTTATATTTAATAATTTTATCTTGACAGTCTTTTCTTTTGGATGTGATATCTTCTTGGAATACTCTGAACATGTAAATTAGGCTTGCTTTAAGTCTGTTATTCTTCTGTTTTAATTCTTTTATTGTGAGTTTATTCATTTTGTTAAGTTTAGCACTTTCTTTAATGTACTTGGTTTTCTTAAAATACATGCAGATGCTTTGTTTTGTGTTCATATTATAGATGAGATTAAAGATTTAACATTCATAGCTTATATATGTCTTCAGGTAAAATGAAAATCATAATCTAGTATTGTTTAAGGATTCTGAGTATGGGAAACCTAATATGGAAGCTTTATGATAGAAGGACCAATAAATTAAGAGTTATCCATTCATTTAGAATGGTTAAGCAGTTTGTGTTTCAATTTCATAATTCACTTTATTTTGTGGTACCTGGAATTTACAGAATAGTTCATGTTCATTGTACTCTTGTGACTACGTTGGGAATATATAAGGTCACTATGCCTTGCCTGATAAAATTGTATTCTAACAAGAATATTGAGAGCAAGGTAATTGCAAGTGTCACGCATACATTATGGTGCCATGAAATATTTGCCATGAGATTGAATCTAATTTAGAAGTGTCACTCATAATTCAAAATTGTAAATCATTACGTCATCAAACTAATTAAATTATGTTTCATCTGTGTTACTATGGTAAGTATGGATAGATAATGCATGTTTTTGAAGCAATGTTAAACTAGATGTAATTCCTATATTCTCTTGATTGGTAAGCCTATTAGAAGAGCATGTGACACATTACAAAAAAGTGCAATTACCTGTACAATAGAGGTATTATTTAGTGCTGATGTAGACCACAGAGGCAATTATAAATCCAATATTAAAAAGCAATAAAAACTTCCTGGGATTAGTGAAATCTAATTTGGTATCTGAAAGTTAAATAGTGACTATCAAAATGAAGTTGAGAAAAAAAATTTTATCGAGTACAAGGAAGGACAAGCACTCTAATGGCATACAAGTAAGGAAAGAATATGAAACCTTCAAATAATAGCAAAAAGAAATTGAATTTGCTTCAAACATGGAATATAACATAGGAAATAGAAGGAAATAACACTGGGGAGATAAACAGTTCAGAACATGGAGGATCAGGTGATGAAAAATAAAATTTTACAAGATAGAGAATTAGAGTGAGGCAACATTTCTCCTAGCTCAGCTACCTAGAAAAGCATCAGGAATACTGCTTCTCCTCAAGGCTTAGAAACTGGAGGAGCAGTCTGCCCTAGCCAACCAGAGACTGTCTGACTCATTAAATGAATCTAAAAAGAAACTCCCCATGAGTTTATCACTCGACTTGTGGAGAGCCAATCCAGGAGCCATCTTGAGACTTCAGCACCATGGAATCAATGGAAAGTGGAAACCCATATCTGAGAATTTGCAGTTAGGTCCACTTGGGTTAGTCTGAGCCTAACAAGGACTTGGCTGGACCTAACAAACCCATGGAAAGTCAGAAACTGGGAGCATTTCCCCTGGGGCTGCTGACAGGGCCAGAGATAGTGGGTCAGGAGGTTAGAAGGTTGGCTGTGAGGGCATTTGACTCTCGGCTTGCCCAACCAGCCAGCCTATCACCCACCAGGTTCCCAGGGTCTACCTGGGCCATCACTCTCAGGTCCTGGCACCAGACCCCTCCGTGGCTCCCTCCCTAGTCCAGTATCCAAGAGCCCCTGGGTCCTGCCATGTCTGACAATAATCTGACACCTACCTGGGTCCTCTGGCCCCCTGACCCTAGTATCTCAACCCCCAGGTTCCTGACCAGCCCCTGCTCAGCTTACTAGGCCTGCTGCTTTGTTGCTGGCCCATACCTCTGCATGCCAGGCTGCAGCTTCACCACCAGGCACCCCAGACATTGCCAACCGCTTAGCTGCCTGCCTGCAATCCAGCTTGCTCAGAAGGCCTTTTTGCTGCTAGGCCTGCTTGACCCAGCCAGCTGCTTCACACCCTGCATGCAGTCTGGCCTACCCACAAAATTTTCCCCAGAAGGGAAGTTGGGAAGTTTTAAACCAAACCTTCAACTCAGTGAGCAATAAAATAATAAGGAAGGACTTGACAACCCATGGCCCATACACTCATGGTTACATCATAACTTAAGAAGAAACAAAAAGAAAATAAATTGGGCATAGACAGTGAACACATGGGCTCAGTGACTATTTTATCCACCATATTGGAAACAACTCCTTAATTTCTTAACATTTCACCAAGATTTTTCCTGTTTTTTTTGTTTTGTTTTGTTTTGTTTTGCTTTTTGTTTTGGGGTTTCTGTATTGGGTTTTTGTTTTATTTGAATGTTTACTGATTGATTCAAGGACTCCTATCCATATACATATTTGTTTCTCCTCATTTCTAGCTTTTTTTTCTTGTTTTAAAGGTGTTATTTTCCCATGCTCTGTATTTTGAGGATTATTTTGATTAGCATAATTTGATTTTGTTTTTTATCATCTTTGCTACTACTCTATCTCACTTGTCTCCCAGTCTCTTTTTACTATTGCTGACATCTAAATTCCTTTCTCTCTTTCCTTCTTTATATTCTATATTTTCTTCCCCATTCACATTGACAACATATCCTAGGTTATCACAAATCTGCCCCATTCACCATTTTAAATTGAAAACACTTTTCTACATTCCTATCTTTTCTTTACTCATACTGAACTCTGTTCTTAACAGCTTTAAATACAAATTGATGTAACATCTGTCCCTACCAACAATATCAAAGCAATAATTAATATAGTGGAAGTCATAGACAACACCTATTGTTTGATTTAAAGCAAGGCATAAGCATGATTATTTACTGTTTTACTGATGGAAATTGCTGATCCTATTATTTCTACATATTGTAACAATTAATACTAGATATCAAATTAGAAACTAAGGACCTAGTCTACTGCTATATATTGTTTGCATAGATTGTTGCTTCCATTGTGCTCACCCTTGCCCCTACATGTGAGGGTCTAGTAATATAGACAGGCAATATAAACTCATAAGGTACAATTTCTACAGCATTAAACCCATCTAGATAGATGGATAGACAAACAATAACAAAAAGCAGGGAAGAAATCATAATGAACACAGAATATCTCAACAACAGACTCCATTGACACCACAGTAGAGAAAATGAAATTTACAAAGTTCATGGTTAAACTCATCTATGAAGTAAAAGATGAAATAAGAAATGAAATTGGAGAGAAAATATGAGAAGTGAAAGATCATTTCAATAATGAGATACAGATCCTGAAGAAGAATCAGTTGGAAATCTTGAAATGAAAAAATCAATAATCCAAATTAAAAATTCATTGGAAAGCATCACCAGCAGACTACACCACTTGGATGACAGAGTTTCAGGCAATGAAGACAAAATATATAATCTTGAAAATAAAGTTGACCATGCAGAAAATATGTTTAGAGACCATGGACAGAACTTCCAAAAAATATGGATAACATGAAAAGATCAAAGGCTCAGAGATACAAACCAAAGGAATGCATGATCTTTTCAATGAAATAATATCAGAAAATTTCCCATGTATTAAGAATAATATGGAAAACCAAATACAGGAGGCTTACAGGACCTCAAATATAGAAATTACAACAAATTACACCCAGCCACATAATTATGAAAATGCCTAACGTACAGAATAAGGATAGAATTTTAAAGGCTGCCAAAGAAAAGCAATGGGTCATATTTAGAGGGAAGCCCATCTTGATCTCAGCTAATATTTCAACCTGGATCCTCAAAGCTAGGAGGTCTTGGAATAATATATACCAAGCTCAGAAAGAAAATGGATGTCAGCCAAGAATACTATACCAAGCAAACTTAAGCTTTAGATTTGACAATGAAATAAAAACTTTCCATTATAAACAAAAGTTAAAAGAATTCATAATTAGAAAGCCCATACTACAAAGCATAACTCAGTAAAATATTTCATAAAGAAGAAATGAAAAATAAAGTGAAAACTAGCAAAAGGAGGAACTACACTAGAATAGTCAATCAAAGGAGAAATTAATTCAAATTAAAAACCAGAAATAAATAAAAATGACAGGAAATAAAAATCATATCTCAATAATAACATTGAATGTAAATGGCCTAAGCTCACTAATTATAAAACATAGACTGGCAGATTAGATTAAAAGGGGGGGGGGGCTTGGGTCATGGCTCAGTGGTAGGGCACTCGCCTAGCACATATGGGGCCCTGGGTTCAATCCTCAACATCACATAAAAGTAAATAAAATAAAGGTATTATGTCCAACTATAACTAAAAAATAAATTCAAAAAAGAGAGACAGAAAGAGAGAGAACCAACAATATGGTGTCTCCAAGAGACTCACTCATAAGCAAAGACATCCACAAACTGAAGGTAAAAGGATGGGAAAAAGCATGTCATTCACATGGATCTCATAAACAAGCAGAGATTTCTATCCTCATATCAGATAAAGTGGACTTTAAGCCAAAGTTAATGTACCAAGAAGGTTATTTCATACTGCTTAAGGGAATTATGCATCAATAAGACATAAGTATCATAAATATTTATGCCCCCAACAGTGGAGCATCTGTGTACATCAAACAAACCCTTCTCAATTTTAAGAATCAAATAGATCACAACACAATATCACTATGTGACTTTAACATACATCTCTCACCACAGGATACTTCCTCCAAACAGAAACCAAATAAAGAAGCTATAGAACTAAAAAATACAATTAATAATTTAGACTTTGTGTGTGTGTGTGTGTGTGTGTGTGTTGATTAGAACCATAATGTGTAAGTCATACTCACTAATAGGTAGGATTAAGAATATATTATTCAGAGTTTCATGATAATATAGAAAAAGTAAACAAAGCAACAGGAATATATTAGATTCTATAATCTTTAAGTAATGAAAAATGTGAAAATGCTTCTTTAGGGTCATTTAAAACACTAAAATCCAAGACACAATAAAACAACCCTCTAATTTTTGTCATAATGTTTCTGTTTATAACTTGCTTTTTACTTTATGTTAAAGAGTAATTAAAATTTTATTTCATTGAAACTCAGATCCAAAGGGTTGAGATCAGACAAAAATGCTTTGGAATTATTTGGTACTTTAGTTGATTTCTTGAAATATGATTGAAAAGTGGCATACGCAATTCTTAACCATCAGAATTTAGATTGATCTTTTTATCTGAATAGAGTCTCAGTGGGTGAAAATCACTGAAATTGTAGAATATCTGAAACAACTTCAATCCATCACACCACAAAATATCATCAGTGTGCTGAAAGGAATACAAAATAATGTTTACTTGCCTATTTTTGGTTCCAAAGTTTTCACTCTAAAAACTAATAAGTGGCTCAAGGTTTCCTAGCTGACATCTTTCTTAAAAAACTACTTTCATAAAATTTCTCCTCTATTCAATAATTCTGAAGTATTGAGTTCAGTATTGATGATTTTTAAGAATGGTTTTATGCATTCTCTCTCTCTCTCTCTCTCTCTCTTCTTTTTTAGCTTCTCTTTCTTCCTCTTCATACTATACTTCTTCTGTTCCCTGTATCCTACTTTTGGTTCTATAAATAAAAGAGGCATATATGTTTGTTTGAAAACATGTATTTATAAATGCAAGAATCTGAGATTTGATGCCTAATTTCATATTAGTTCAAATATATACTAAATAGGAGGGGCTATTCTTAACCCTAAATTAAAATTGAATTGCGCCTAAAAGGTCTGAAAAGATGGTAGATTAAACATAATCAGGAAATATTTTGTGTAATAAGAGTTCCAGGCTAAATAAGAATTAGAAAATAAGTGTTTTGGGACTGGGGTTGTGGCTCAGTGGTAGAGTGCTCAACCAGTATGTGTGAGGCACTGGGTTCGATCCTCAGCACCACATAAAAATAAAATAAAGGTATGTATCCACCTACAACTAAAAAATAAATATTAAAAAAAAAAGAAAAGAAGTGTGTTTCACTTTTTTACAGGGGAATTTGAGGTCAAGCAGGTAGGAGAAAACTATGATATCCTATCTCAATTACTGTTTTCAATCCTGGGATATAGCAACTTCTCTAAAGGCATGTGAGACTTAAATGTAAGCAGAATGTGCTGGTGCTTTCAAAATAAGGAACTGTGAACTAGGCATGTTGGTGTATACCTGTAATCCTAGCAACTCCAGAGGCTGAGACAGGAGGATGACAAGTTGCTGGGCCAACCTCAGCAACTTAGCAAGACCTTATCTCAATAAAATAAAATATGAAAAGGACTTGGGATGTATTTTAGTGGTAAAGTGACTCTGGGTTCAATCCCAAATAAATAAATAAATAAAAATAAGGAACTCTGCAATAAATGAGAATACATGCAACAGAGATCAAGTAGTAGAATGGCCAATTCTGATTTATGCAGGACTTGATGATTGAGCTGTTAGGAGATATTGCCTGTGTATTATGCCTTAATATTTTCCTAATATAACTTTCCAATAGTAGTACTAAACTGGAGTAAATCGCTTCTTATTTAGGCAAAAGCTCCACACAGTCCTAGATTACGCAGCAACCTGATGTCTCAGTTGTTTAGCACTCCCTTTCATTCCTAGATTTAACAATAAATCATATGGTCACTCTGTATCTTACTTATGTGATAAAGTATAATACATTGAAGGAAGACCGACATGCCTCTTGATATAAGAAATAAAGCACAGCTTAGATTTATCAAAATATCTAAAGATACTTTGCAGATTCAGTTGCCTGCAATGATATCACCCGTGCCTCTTTCACAATTTCAATCTCAGCCATCTTCAAGTGTCTTTTGTTGTCCTCAAATCAACAAAATTGTTCAGAGCATAACATTAACCATATGAGACACGATTAGGCACCCCAAAACTGGATAAGAATGTGAAGAGCTTGGGTAACCTGCATAGGCAAGTAAGAGAAAGAATGAAATGTAATCCATCATATCAATGTCCTCTACATTTATATGCATAGCCTAGAAAGATTTTAGAGACAGGCTACAGTCGACACAGCTTGCATTGGATATTTAGAAAGTTGATTGCCAAGCAATTTCTGATTTATGCAGGGCTTGATAATTGAGCTATCAGGAAATATTGCCTATGTATTATGCCTTAATATTTTCTCTTTTATAACTTGTTTTTTCAGTTGTAATACTCAACAGGAATAAATAGCTTCTTATTTGTGCTACAGTTTGAGTAATTTCTCTTATTTCAAGTTACAGATAACTGACTATATTATACAAATTATTATAGTTTGGTCTGGGGGCTACTAGATTATTAGGAATTTTGCAAGTAATTGATCCCAGCTGCTAGTGGATAAGTTTACAAATTTAAGCAGTGCAAACACCCACACACGAATAGTTATCTCATGATCTTCACGCACTTTGGAAGTGAAACTCTTATTAAAATATTGTTTTTTAAGAACTATTCTTGAATTAGATGAGCTATACTGCCATGGATTATTCATTTCCTTAGTACACTCAGCATGAATACAAATGCCCAGTCCAAAATAGCTTATACTCATCATTGTCTGAATATTTTGTGTACACATTATTAAATATTAAAACATCATTTAAGATTTTCCTTTGTGCACCTTGATAGTTCCATTTCTAGTTTATTTTTATCCAGTAATACTGTAATGTCTCACTCTTAAATTGACCTCATATACTTTTTTCTTACCAAAATTTAATGTTAATTGATTCAAATATATGATTATATCCTTTTTAAAATTAGTTTTAGTGTGTAGCTTCTACTATCATAGCAGTTTGAAACATTCGTTTGTAAAGATTAAATTAAAGACTTTGATTTTTACAAAACAATTTTGTCAGTAAGGAGTCCTGCTAATTGCTTTGACACTGGAATATTCTGTGTAGAATCTCACATTGCGGTGGGGCTGCCAGGCTCATTTTCTTTAAAGATGAACAACATGATTTGCGAAGAAGTGGTTTAGTCTATTTTCAGTGTGAAATCAGTTTTTAAGACTTATATATAATTGGTCTAGGTGTAATGGTGCATACCTATAATCCCAGCGAATTGGGAGGCTGAGACAGGAGGACCTCAAGTTTGAGGCCAGCCTTTATCTTTTTGGTACTGGGAATTGAACTTAGGGGTGCTTAACCACTGAGCCACATCCCCAGCCCTTTTTAATATTTTATTTAGAGACATGGTCTCACTGACTTGCAAGTGCCTCTCTCTAAATTGCTGAGACTGGCTTTGAACTCACAATCCTCCTACCTCAGACTCCCAAGTTGCTGGAATTACAGGTATGTACCACCATGCCTGGCTCCAGCCTCAGTAACTTATTAAGACTTTGTCTCAAAATAAAAATTAAAAAGTGCTGGAGTTGTAACTCAGTGGTTGAGCACCCTTTGGCCCAATCCCTGATACTCTAAATAAATAAATAAATAAACGAACTAGATATAATATATATTCTGTGATAAAAATTGTGATTAATGGAAGAAAAAATTTAACCAGAGGTCAGCCTCACTGAACTACATAAAAGAAGCTTGTTGTTTTAAAAAAAAAAAAAAAAAACACTCAAGCTAAGCTACCACCCTGCATCAGTTCTTCCAGTAATGTAATGCTTGATCAGTTTAAAAAAATACAGTTCAACTTAATTAATTTCAGCTTTCACTGGGGGCACACTCTGCTTCATTCTATGAATAGGAACCTTGTAATCCAGGAAATTCCTGTTTTTCAGGTGAATTAAGTCTCATTTGGAGATTTGAATCTCCATTTTAGGCTATGGGTTAACTTGCCTGTCATCTATGAGGATATTAAACTGGTGTTGTTTCATGGTCAGATATGTTTTTTCCTTTCTTAGAAATGGTGACAACAGTGGGGTACAGTGCCACCTCTAGCCTCAGTGACTTGAGAGACTGAAGCAGGAGGATCACAAGTTCAATGCCAACATTGGCAACTTAGCAAGACCCTCAACAACTTAGTAAAACACTGTGCCAAAATAAAAAACAGGAACGGCTGGTGATATAATTCAGTGGCAAAGCTCCTGTGGGTTCAATCCCCAATATTTAAAAAAAATGGTTAATAGGTATCATAGGTGATTCTGATAAGAAATAAATACATATAAGTCATTGGAATAGAATTTTACAGTCAAGAAATGCATCCTTGTATTATGGTCAATTGATATCTGACAAGGATGGCATGATAATTCAATGAAGAATAATTCCTTCAATAACTGGTCCTGGGACAATTGGATTTCCATATTCATCCATATTCAAATTTGAAGCATACCATAGATGTAAATATAAAATCTAAATCTATGAAACTCTGAGAAGAAAACATAAAAATGGATATTTGTGAAGTTAGGTTTGGAAAGGGCTTCATATATGTGACATTAAGGACATAAAGTAGCTAAAAACAATCAAAATTGTAATGTTTGTGCTAGAAAGAACATTATTAAGAATGTTAAAGAAAAGCAACCCACAGTATGGAGAAGAATATTTGCTAATTCCCCTTATCCATAAGGGATACCTCTCAAATGAGCAGTGAATGCCTGGAATGTCAGACATTATTCAACTCTATACATAAACTGTGTTTTTGCCAACTAACAGGCAGGTAGTATATACGGTATGGATATGGTAGACAAAGGGATGGTTTTTGCCCTAGGAAGGACAGAGCAGAGGGTAAGAGATTTTCTCACGTTACTCAGGACTGTGTGCAGTTTAAAACTTATGATATTTTTTTCATTTCTGGAAATTTCCATGTAATATTTTCAAACCATGGATGAATACAAGTAACTGAAAGCATGGAAAATGAAATCATGGATAAAGGCAGACTACGGTACTTGATAGGGAACTGGCTATTAAAATACATAAAAACTTTTATAACTCAATAATTACAACATAACCAAAAGGTATTTAAAACTGAGTGAAGTTTATAAATAGATATTTCTCTAAAGAAGATAAGTAATATGGCCCATAAAAAAAGATACTCAAAACCATTATTGGGGAAAGGCAAATCAAAACCACAAAGAAATATTACTTCATATCTACTAAAAGGACATATAGTAACAAATATTACTGAGAATAAGAAAAAATTGGACCTTCACATGGTAGTGGTAGAAATGCAAAATGATTCAGCTGCTATGGAATACAGTCTAGCACTTTCTCAAAAAGTTAAACATAGAATTATCATATAATCCAGCAATTCTGCTTTGAATTATATACCCAAGGGAAATGAAAATATGTTCACGCAAAAATTTGTGCAAAATGTTCACAGCACTTGTTTCTAATAGTTAGAAACTGGAAATAACAGAAATGTCCATAAACAGATGGATGGGTAAATGAAGCATCATATACCCCTATAATGTAATATTATTCAGTCATAAAAAATAATAAGATATTAATAGGTGTTACAATGAGGATGAATCTTAAAACCTTTATGCTAAGTGAAAGAAATCAGTTACAAATGTGACATAGATTCTATGATTTCATTTATATGAAATGGAGATGGCCAGAATAGGCAAATCTCTCTCTCTCTCTCTCTCTCTCTCTCTCTCTCTCTCTCTCTCTCTCTCTTTCTCACTGGTAATGGGTATTTAACCACTGAGCCACTTCCTCTCCTGCCTCAGCCTCCCGAGAGCCACTGGGATTACAGACATGCACCACTGCACCCACCTTAGAATAGGCAAAACTTCACAGACGGAATAGATCAGTGGTTTCCAAGACCTGGATTGGGGGTATTGGCAACTGACTGCTGATGGGTTTGTGGTTTCTTTGGGGAATGATGAAAATGTGACAAGATTGATCTTGATGGTAATAGTATAATCATCTGAATATAATCAAAATTATGGAATTTAATATTTTAAATGAACTAGTGGTGTGGTATTTGAATTATACCTCAGTAAAACTGTTAAAGAAACAATATTTAGAAAGAAAAAATTAGGGATTGTGGCTCAGCAGTAGCTCACTTGCCTAGCATGTGTGAGGCACTGGGTTCAATTCTCAGCACTGCATATAAACAAATAAAAAATAAAGGTCTATCCACAACTAAAAAAAAAATAAACTGAGTTGTAAGGAGACCTGCTTAAACATGGGAGCAGACATTTCCACTAGGGCACATTAAGTGATTATCAAACTAACCCTTTCCCACTAGCCACTAAACAAACTCATATCCTTTATCTAGCATGTATAAAAGGTTGTAAGAGTGAAGATTTAATATATAAACAGTTATCATAAGTGTTGACTCTAATGGTTTTTAAACATATGTGCAGATTCTTTGATGCTCCTTCCATTGCTAGGTCAATTTCTTTGAATCTGAGTTGACCTTATGAGTTGCTTCTAACTTCTATAATATAGCAGAAATGATACAGCAGAACCCTCATGGCCAGAAAAATAGGCCATGATACTTTAGTGTGGTTCTCCTTGGCTATTTGCCTTTGAATCACTGAGTCATTATATAGAAATTCTGAGACCAACATGCTATCCTGAAGCTCAGACCATGTAGAGTCCATATACAGGTTTTCGGGCTCACAGCTTAGGTCCCAAACTGTAACTAAAATCAAATGCTAGTCATGAGAGTGAAGGTACCTTTGGTTGACTCCAGTCACTTCTCACCATGTTTCCTAATTTCAACAAAGATTTTCTTCTACCATAGTGTGTTCAAATTCCTCACTCAAAGAAGCTATAAACACAATACAATTATTTTATGATACTAGGTTTTAGAGTGGTTTCTGTATAGCAAGAGTAAAATCAAAGTATGGATAAAGGCTATTCCCCAAGTTTGAGACCATACAAATGGAAGAAGCGCAAAGTGAATCACTTATAAAGATTGAAAAAAATATATATATAAAAGAAGACACTGGCCTTCCATGAACAATTTTGATTTCCACTAATGCAATAGGTTCACTAATTTGTACATGTGCTTAATTGTCGGAGTCCAGCTCCGCCAGGGGGTCTCAGGAGATGGATGGTGAGGAGTCGGCGAAAGGCGGCAGAGAAACAACATAGACACAAGAGTGAAGGTGTTGAATCTGATTCTTTACTTGTGAAGTTAATCATATATACTTTTCATTTTGGCAGGCTCACAGTATTTTGTGGTTACAAAACAGGAATCATTATTCAAAGAAACAAAATATTACGTAGCTACGATTAGATAAGAAGAAGGTACCTTGTATCTTGGCTTATGCATAAGCAAGCATTTTTACTTTCAGTTTGCATTTTGCTTTGAGCTGTTTCTGGTTAGATAGCTTTTAATAATATTTAGAAATGTCCCAGACTATTGGCCTATATTTTGACTATTCTTTCTTGACTTAGTGAGTAGAACTGGTGCTGTGGTTATGGCAAGTGGTTAACTTGAAAAGAGAGGCTACTAATTTTAATCAAACAAGAGTAAGAGCATCAAATCATTGTGCACAGGAACAAGAACAAATTGTCCAGTACCAAGCACTAATCTGTCTTCTTAATATTAATTTTTCTTCTCTAGATTTTAATTTAATTTCTCAAAAACTTCCTTGACTGTTTTTCCTACAGGGGGTTTCTCATTAAACATTAACAATTTATGTTCCACAGCTGAATCATTGCATTTAGAGCAAACAGATTTATTCTTTAGAAGTAGTTGCATTGATTGGGAAAGTCATGTTTTTTCCTTCATACTTAATCGTCATATGAGAAGTCGCAACTATACTTTTTTTTTTTTTATTGGTTGTTCAAAACATTACACAGCTCATGACATATCATCTTCCATACATTTGATTCAAGTGGGTTATGAACTCCCATTTTTTACCCCAAATACAAGTTGCAGAATCACATCGGTTACACATCCACATTTTTACATAATACCATATTAGTGACTGTTGTATTCTGCTACCTTTCCTATCCCCTACTATCCCCCCTCCCCTTCCCTCTCATCTTCCCTCTCTACCCCATCTGCTGTTGTTTAATTCTCTCCCTTG
>NW_026000249.1:15575925-15653115 GCF_001458135.2 Marmota marmota marmota | reverse complement strand
TCGTGGCTAAGAGCCGGGCGGGCGGGGTGGCTGATCACCGAGCGAGCGGGGCCGCCAGGAGAGCCAGGATGGCGGGAGCCGTCTGCTGGGCCAGGCAGGGACCCTTCTCGCTGCCCCGGGCCGCTGGGGGCCGCTTGCAGAGCCGGTTGGGCGGTGGCTGCGGGATTGGACCTCTGCGCCCGCGTGGCCGGCCAAGATTCACTTGTCTGGGGCCAACTGTCACCTCTAATATAACTTACTACTTCCTGGCAGGTCTCCTTTCAGCGGAATTTTGCTAGAAGTTCCTCAGTAGGTAGAATGTAGCTGTTTTAATGGGTGTTTCTGATCTGGTTAATGTGGAGATACTGAAAGTGCTGCTTCCTTGCCAGCCGCCATGTTGGATCCCCCGCAACTATACTTATTAATGGAATACAAAAACAAACCAGCCCATTCCCAGAAACATACTGCGCTCCTCCAGAGGATGGATGGATGCCTTGCGCCATCCACCTCAGTAGGGCCTTGCCTTTGCCTGAGTCAGGGAAGGGGAGCAGCACTTAATCAAGTAGAATAGTAAAAAGGAGAGTTGTCAGGCCCCTAGAAAAAGAGGCAATAGGTCAGCCTGGTTTCCCTATTTTGAATGGCGAGTGAACATGGAGTCAGGCAATTGTACCTGAGCCTTTTCACTGTAATCATTTCTAGGGTGGCTGCAAGTCTATTAGTCAAGGTGACTTTAAGAGTTCTGCAGAACATATGGTAGGAGCTAAGATATGGGTTTGGAGTGAGTATGAGTGATTGAAGAGTAGAGCTGGAGATATATCTTTAAAGGGATCTTACTGAACCTATCCAGGTTACATGCCCAAGATAGGGACTTCAAGCCAATTAATGTAGGCTTAATGGATGAAGCCTATTTCCAAGATTAATGGAAGTAAGTATGTCTGAGTAAAGGCCAATCATAATGCAGAGGCAAATGCAAGACATCAAATAGCAAAGCTAAAGCTAGAGAACCAAAATAGAAGGAAACTCACTGGTATAGGCTATCACAGCTCAGAACCAATTATGTAAAGAACTGCTGTGGTAAGTATCCAGGAGAGCTGGTACAAATGTAATGAAGAGTTCTGAGCTTGTTTTTCCTAGATGTTTGCAGTCTAGTTACATCAAAAGACCTGAATTAGGTCTGAAAACTTCCTGCTCAGTCCTTAACATTAATCCAAACTGAACCAATAAATTAGGAATCCAGGGAATTGTGGATGAAAGAATTCCCTAATGATGTGTCCCACACAGAAGGACTACCTTTGAATATTGGCTTCAGGGATATCAATCAGCACTAGGCAATGAAACAGTAAAAAGTAAGAAAAAGGAGATGATTGTAAGTGTTGCCAGCTAATTTTTAAAAAATGTATTCTCCTTTCTTCCTTCTCATGCCAACTCTCTGGGCTTTGAACAGAGTTTGAGATAGAGGAAGGAGATAACCAGCAAACTGATCTTCGAGGATATGCATAATCTGTCAAAGTCCTGGATCAATACTGCATGGGAAAGAAGAGATAAGAAATTCAAATGTAAGTGTCTAAAATGTCATTAAGAGAAGAGGCTATTAATAATTTCTAATTTCAGGCAGTAATTGCTTATATTACCCTCAGTGAAAATTCTTCAGTTAGAAAATTACATGAATCATTGACTCGATATCATTGAACCTTGGGTACTGGGGTACTGAATATACTGGCTCTGTAGGTTTGTTGGTGATGAGAAACTCCAACTAGTACCTAGACAGACGACCTAGCAAAGCAGGATCTCAGCATTTAACCAATATTATGGATGTTCTTATTCTACCACAGGAAGGAGGACCCAAAACTTATTTTGGCTATCTAATGTTCAAACAGAATTCTAGTAAACAAGTGTTGCAAACTTACTGGTTAGAGTCTAAGACTTCTTGAATTTTATTCTGCATGTGCGTCTTTTTAAATGTTTATATTGAGAAAGTACCCAACCCCTACTAACCCAAATAGTTTGTATGATTCTTAATCTCATTTAAAGTTCTTCAGTGACATTCTTTTCATATCTTAGGAGGAGAAAGATCTGTTTTCTCTCCAATTCTTTCCGTAGTCCTGAAAGAAATCAAAAGCACAATTGCTTTCAAGAAGGGCATAGAGACCTGAAGAAATTATCTTTGAACCGCTAGCTAATGTATCTGATAATATCCCATTAACTTTTCTTTTTTTGGTGGAGGGGAGTATAAGGGATTGAACTCAGAGGCACTCAACCACTAAGCCACACTCCTAGCCCTATTTTGTATTTTATTTAGAAACAGGGTCTCACTGAGTTGCTTAGCAACTTGCTATTGCTGAGGCTGGCTTTGAACTTGAGATCCTCCTGTCTCTGCCCCCTGAACCTGCTGAGATACAGGCGTGCACTACCGTGTTTAGCCTGTTGACTTATTTTTTAGTATAAACTTATTTTGGGGTGTCTAGTCATTATGTTTATGAAAGTGTGCATTTACTGGGAAGGATTTGTAATAATGTGTATGTGGGAGGGAGGATTGATGTTTAATTAAAAAAAAAAAAAACAAACTCTTCACAACATTATTTCTTATTGTTAAGATGCTATCAGCCTGATCCCATGATATCAATAGTCCCAATGAGGCTAAACATCTTTGTATTGGGGGCTGGGGATGTGGCTCAGTGGTAGAGAGCTCACCTAGCATGTGTAAGGCTCTGGGTTCAAACCTCAGTACCACATAAAGATAAATAATTAAGGTATTGTCCATCTACAACTAAAAAAAAAAAATCTTTGTATTGTTTCTATAGAGCCAGGCTAGTCACTGTCTTTTTGAACAAGACACTTCCACAAAGGAGGCTACTATCTGTTAATGAAAGAGAGGACAGGTGGTAGAATTCAAAGCAAACTAATTGATATCTTGCTTTTTGGGAACTTCAAAGAAGCAAGTCAGAAAAAAAAATATTTCTTTGTAAAGAATCACACTTTGTAAAGAAAGCAAGTTATGGTTCAGTGATCTAAGAAGTAAAAGTTAGATTATGGATAACTTTCATTAACTTTTTAGAACTAGAATTCCTGTTGAATTCTCAAACCATGAAAAACACTGAATTTTACTAAGCACTACATACCAAAGGTTATCTGGCTCTGTGTATGCAGTGACCATTAACTTTTTGGACTGAAACATAGAATAATCAGCATGTCAGCCTGTGATTCTCTACCCTCTTTTTCAGTATGGCTATCCTGGCTAAGATTACTGAGTGATTCTTGCCTTGGATCCTCGTTTTTATTTCCATTGTATATTTTATTCACTAGTCAGTGAGAATAAGGCAATATTATATAGATGCTAGCAGTTTCATAATCATATTGACTCAGCAAATGTATAATACTCATTGCAACAGAGCCTTACAACACACGTGTGTGTGTATGTGTGTGTGTCCAGATAGATAGATATAGATATATAGATATCTATAGATAATATTGATACTGGTGACTCCCTCACATGTTGAATTTTGAACATTAGAGAAGCACACTGAGGCAAGCATATAAAGCAGGGTTCATTTAAAAAGGGGTAACATAGACTTCTCCCGGGTGGGAGAAGGGGGCCATAGCTTGTATCCTGGTTTCCCAAGGAGGTGTTTTGCCCTTTTTATATGTCCTAGGTGCAGGATGGAGCAACCCAGGGCCCATTAATTAACAACCTTATAGCTCCCTATAGGGAGGGGTAATTTCTGGGACAGGTTACTTTAGCAACAGGTTGGAGCAGGGGCAGGTTTTTGATAAGGGTGGAGGAAGGGCTCTCGGAATTAACACTTTAATCCCTCCATTCTCTAGATCTGATCCTTGCCTATCTGCTGTCTTAATTCTGGTTTCAGTATGGTACTATAAAAGGATTTTCTCCTGTCTGAGCCTCCCCTCTTTTGTATTCCCTATCTATCCACACTGACAGACAGACACAGAGAGAGTGTGTGTGGGGGTGGCTGCCCTGACAGAATTAAGAGTAAAATAGTAACTCTTGGATCCTAAACCCTTTCTATTCTACCTTTATGTTACATAGATATATTTGGAAACTATAGAAATAATTTGAGGTTTGTTGTGACTTGATTTCTTAATAGTAAATAATAGTTGAGGCCATGAGATGGACCATTTTATATCACTTATCCTTCCCCCAAACTCTAAAATAATAAATATTATCTCTATTTTACAGATAAGGAAACTAAGTCTCATAAAGAGAGTTCTATGGAAATAGCTTTAAACATGATCTAAACAAAGGTACATGGTGTTTCCATTGGGGAAATCACCTTGAAACTAAGATTCATCTTCCATTATAATCAGTTCTTCATATATTTGCTTTCTCATGTTTATATATTTTTAGAAAGAAAATAGCACTTATAAATCCCCCTCCCCTTCCATAGAGGAGTAAGGGATATTAATGTGATATGGAAATTACTTTGATAAATAAACAGAAAATATGTTTTCCTGGGGATGCAGTTTAAGATAGCTGGGATATTATTTTTCAAACTTTAAGTAGTGACTTCTTTTCCTTAAACAAGGTCTCACACAAGTACACACACACACACACACACACACACACACGTGTGGGGAGGAGATGAAAGAGGAGCTTCCCTGACAGAATTGAGGGTAGAAGAAGCTCTTAATGGCAAACCCTTTCTATCCTAGCACTCATGCCCTGGGGCATCTCTAGAAAAACCCAGAGCGCAGAGGATAATAAGGTTAGAGTTTATGCATTCTGAATTTCTAAGAGCAAAGGGAAGATATGGCCCAGGGGTGGGGTGGGGTGCCAAACAAAGAAGAAGTGAAAAAATAGCCTTCTCCTTTTCAGTTTTAAAATAGGTTGGAATCTCCTTCAAAAAGCCATTGTTACATTATTGTTTGCCATTATTTTCTCCTCATTGCTTCCAGGCATATGTAGTTTGGACAGTTCTTTAGCTGCCTGAAAAGTAACTGAATCCCAGCTGGTGGTTACCAGTGTTCAGGTTTCCTCCTGTTAGGGTACTACTCCCAGAAATGTATACTGAGAATTTTGTGCATCACTGTTACTGAAAGCTCAGTCCTTGTCCCCAATGCCAATTCATGTCAATTTAATAATGAGGACACGGTTTTGAGAAAAAGGAAAAAGAAATTGTATTGCTTTGCTTTCAAAGGAGAAGCACATGGGACTCCGGTCCCAGAGGCTTGATTCTGCCTATCAGCAGGAAGAGGGGGATTTTAAAGGAGCTATTCAAAGGCTAAATTCCAGGTGTGCCCAGACTGGGAGTCCCAGGGAGCCCTGCTGGTGTGTTAATTTGGGAGATATTTACTTCCTAGATTCTCTGGCAGGCATCTCCCTCCTGTGGTGTCATTATACTAAAGATGATCTGAGAAACTAATGTGACTCCATTTTAAAAAATAAATAAATAACAGCAGCTTCTACCCCAAGGCCTGTCCTAAGGAAGGGGGCGTGACCCTTGGTTGGAAAAACCCACAGAGCACTCCTAAGTACATACCCACCCTGCTGAGTTGTTTGTCTGTAAATAACAGGAGAGGTCTGTGGCACCAGGTGTCCCTGACTCAGTCAGGCTAGGTGAGGACCCATAGCAACCCCCATAGCAACCTCCAATCAGCATGAGACAGGGAAAATACCTGGAATGCCAGATGACCCTCCAGTCATTTATGGTGGTTGATAACATGTTGAGAAACCATGTAGTTTAGCAAGTTCACCCCTCGTGGCCTAAACCAATCAGTTCAAACGAATCCCCCTATTGTACCAACCAATCACCCCTACTCAACTTGTTCCAGCCAGTGAATGTGCTAATCAACAATAATGTTAAGAGTTATTGTTTGATTTTTCCCGCGGTATGGAATGATTTGCTGTGTGATGTTGTGAAGCATAGAGAATCCCCCCAAAACCTATAAAATCTCACTGAACGAAGGACCAGGACTCACTCCCTGGGACCGCTGCATCGGGAACGGTTGTGAGGCCAGGCTCCAGCTTGCAATAAAGACTCTCATGTTATTGCATCACATTCGGCTCCTGGAGGTCTATTGGGTTCCCACGAATCTGACATAACAGATCCTCTTCTTAAACTGCTTTTCAATTTTTTTTGGGGGGGGGAGGTTCCATTTTCATGAAATTTCTTATCCTATCCCTTTACTTTCAATCTTAACTGTCCTTAGAGGTAAAGTGAGTTTTTATAAGCAAAAATAGTGACGTCTTGTTTTTCTTTTTTTAATCCATTTAATCAAGGTAATTGTTGATAGATAAGGCATTATCCCGGTTATTATTTAACTTGTTTCTTGTTTCATTGTAGTTCCTTTCTTTCTTTCCCCTACTTTTACAGTCTCTCTTAAGTCAGGTGAATTACTCTAGTAGTGCATTTTGATTCCTTGTTAATTTTGGTTTGGCTATTACAGATGCGTGTGTGTGTGTGTGTGTGTGTGTGTGTGTGTGTGAGAGAGAGAGAGAGAGAGAGAGAGAGAGAGAGAGCGAGCACTGTGGATCAGACCCAAGGCCTTGTATGTGCTAAACAAATGCTTTATACCCTTCAGTTGCAACCCAGGCATGATTATAGATTTTTTTGTGGTTACCATGAGGCTGAGAAAAAATTCTTTTGATTATAATAAGCTATTTTGAAATGACTACAACTTAACATGATCATAAGAACAGAAACAAATAAACAAAAGAATAAGAAAAAATATATCTGTAAGAAAACTGTTCAGTTGCATTCCATTCCTCTCCACATTTTGATTTTTTTTTTTTTTTTTTTTTTTTTTGTGTGTGTGTGTGCCAGGGATTGAACTCAGGGACACTCAACCACTGAGACACATCCCCAGCCCTATTTTGTATTTTATTTAGAGACAGGGTCTCCCTGAGTTGCTAAGCACCTCACCATTACTGAGGCTGGCTTTAAACTTGCGATCCTCCTGTCTCAAGCCTCCTGACCCCCTGAGATTACAGGCATGTGCCACCATGCTTGGCTACATTTTGAATTTTTGATTTTCCATTTTACATTTTTTTATATTGCCTATTGCTTAACATATCAATGTAGTTAATGTTATTTTGGTTACTTTTGTGTTTACACAAAATATCTGATTGATATACATTCCATGATTATAATATTATAACATTCTGAATTTGTTTCTATAATTACTCTTACCAGTAAGTTTTATATCTTCCTGTTTTCTTCTTACTTAATAAGGTCTCTTTCTTTAAGTTTGAAACTTTCTTTCATATTCTTTGTAGAAAAGGTCTGGTGGAGAAATATTCTTTCAGTTTTCTTTGGGAAAGTCTTTATCCCTCCTCCATTTCTAAAGGATTGCTTTGCTGGGTACAGTATCCATGGTTGACAGTTTTTCCCCCTCAGTTGAAAAATCTCACACCATTCTCTCCTGGCCTATAAGGTGTGTGCTGACAAGTCAAACATCAAGAAATTGGGGCACGCCTATGTGGTATTTTCATTTTCTTGTAGTGTTGAGAATTTTCTCTTTATATTTCACCTGTGAGAGCTTGATTATAAGATGCCTTCGGGTAGACTGGCTTGAGTTGAATTTGAATGGTAAGTTTTTTTCCTTTCTACACCTGGATGTTGGTATCCTTATCTAGTTTAAAAAGCATCTGCTATCATTTCTTTAAATAAACTTTCTATTCCTTTTGCATTCTCAAGCCCTTCTTGAACTGCAAGAACTGGAATGTTTGCTTTTTAAATACTGCTCCAAAGTTCCCATGAATTTTTTTCATTGTTTTTCTCTTCCAACTGTTTGATTTCAGATAGCCTGTCTTTGAGCATAGTAATTCTTTCTTCCATTTGATCTACCTTGCTATTGATGCCTTCTATTGAATTTTTGATTTTGCTGTTGATTTTTAGCTCAAGAATTTCTATTTGATTTAATAGCTTCCATACCTTTATTAAGTATTCAAATACTCTTTTAGAGGATTTAAACATTTCTCTAAATTTCTTCAAGTTCACTGAATTTCCCTGGTACAGCTGTTTTAAATTATCTGTCTGAGAATTTTCCCATACTGAAGAATTCCTGGTTAGTTTCTGGCACCTTATTTGGGGTGTTTCTTGAGGTCATGGTTTCCTGAAAATTCTTGATGCTTGTTGGCATGTAATGTCATCTGAGCTTTGAAGGGTCAGGTATTTGTTCCAGTCTTCCTCATTGGGTTTTTTTGTTCCTGTCTTTCTGCAATTCTAAGAATGTTGTCCATTTTCTCATTCTGTAGTCATTTTAGTATTTTTTCAGCGTTAGATGGCACCCAGGTCTGGATTTGCCAGGAATCTGCTGTTGGTGTGTTGTCAATTTTTAGCACTAGGGATAGAGACAAATCCAAATCCAGGATGGTCCCAAATACTCTGTTTTGATGTTATTTAACAAGAAACACAAAAGTCCTTTCCTTGGTGTGGGGTTAGACCCGAATGCCTTATCCAAAGTTACCAGTCTGTGGTCAGACACTGTAGGATTTTGCTTGACTGTGAGCCAAGTAACTATGAATAGGCCAATCCCAGGCTCCTATGTCACACCTGTGACCACCAATGCCACCAAGATGTTTCATATTCTGAGCCCACAGCTTAGACCCAATGCATCTCTAGAGTATGATTAAGACCTACGATGCTATGGCATGCCTAATTGCTGAAGTGATCTTGTGGCTCAAAAGTTCTGCAACAGGAATAGGTAATGATGTCTGGAAAAGAAGTCCAATAGACTGGAGCCATGTGTCTTCCCCAGCACTGGGACTCTTGTAGAGGGTACATCAATAGGTGGACTGAGAATGTAACCAAAAGCTCCATCCTTGTCCCTAATGCCAATCCAATAAAGAGGGCGTGGTTTTGAGAAAAAGGAAAAAGAAATTTTATTGCTTTGCTAGCAAAGAAGAAACACAGGGGACTCCAGTCCCAGAGGCTTGATTCTGCCTATCAGCAGGAAGAGGGGGATTTTAAAGGAGTTATTCAAAGGCAAAATTCCAGGTGTGCCCTGACTGCTGGTGTTAGGATTCACCTGTTAATTTGGGAGATATTTACTTTCTAGATTCTCTGGCAGGCATCTCCTTCCTGTGGAGCACAGATAACTCAAGGTAATCTTGTTCCAGGTTAGGGAGGGGGAGAGAGAAGAGGAAAAGAAAAATAAGTCTCTTTTAAAAATAAGCCTCAGAGCTATATTCAAAAGGTGAAGTGGACCACTGTTACAAGAATGAGGGCTCTCAGGATCTGTTCAGTGTTAGGATTTATCACCCATCATTACATTCCAGTGCAAAGTTTTGTACTTACTATCCTATCCACATGCTATGCTGCTAAAGGTTGGGGTAGTGTTAGGTAAAGGCAGACTCTTGGCTATGTGGGCTGATAAGATTGTGCCTAAGTCTCATAGCCACAAGTACCTGCATAGTATTAAGAGTATGCCAAGCCCCACACTGCAGCCAACAATCATGCAGTCTGAAATATGTGTCTGTCCTACTTGTCCTACTTGCAGGTCTTTGCCTGATGTACAGGCAATTCTAGAGTCCCATCTCTGAGCACTGATGTGCTGCCTTGAGGTTGGGGGATGGGTGGTAGAGACAATCTCTTTGTAACCCTGGCTTAATGCAGTTTGAGTAACTCAGTCCCAAAGTTTGGTTCTGGAGGTAGGAGTGGTGGGGTTGCCCAGATGGGGTTTCATACTGGTGGGCCTAGTCTAAGGTCTGAACATAATTCTCTTTCCCTAACCCAAATAGGAGGTGTATCTCTTAGTGCTGGGCTGCTTATAGTTGGGGAAAGAAGCAACATACGCAACTCTTTCCTTCTTGGCTTATTCAATGCATCTTTTTGTTTCTTTAGACTAAATGCAGGCACAATGATCTGTCACCCAATTTCGTTAGCCCTTTTGCTGATAGTTTGGTGCACGAATAGCTATTCAATATGGTATACCTATGGGGTAGATATTCTTGGAGTATGTTACTTAGCTGTCATCTTTCTCCACCCTACTTTTTTCTGTTGATATTGTAGATGTCCTTCTATACAGATATTATCACACTAAAGGAAGAGAAATTAGTGAAACTTATGTGTCATGTGTTTTGTGTTAGTGTTAAAAACAGATTTGAGGGGCTGGGGTTGTGGCTCAGTGGTGGAGTGCTAGCCTAGCATGCATGAGGCACTGGGTTTGATCCTCAGCACCACGTAAATATAAAATAAAAAGATATTGCATCCACCTAAAACTAAAAAATAAATATTCTTAAAAAAAACAGATTTGAGATATATTTTCTTCACTGTCAGAAAATACAGTTTTCCATGTATCTTTCTGGTCTTGAAATAGGACTTTGATCATTCTTAGAAATTATAGTGACTATTTATTAAACTATTTGAAGCAAAATTGGAAAACCATATTTTTCTGTTTAGTGTAAAAATAGCTTTTATATTCATTTTCTTAAAACATTGTTCTGAATATATACTATAGTAATGATTTTTTCCCAAAGTTTTTGAATAAATAAAGTTAGCAGGACTGTTCTCTGACACTTTTCTTTTGATTGGCATGGGAAAGAAATTGAATATTCAATAAATGTGCCAAGTAATTGATAAAATAATAAATTCTATATATATTCAAATATTTATTCATATTCTGTATCACTACCCCTCACTTCAGGGGATTGAAGCCAGGGACTTATGCATGCTAGAGTGCTCTCTACCACAAAGTTCTATCCCCAGTTCACTTTCTGCTTTTTTTCCCTCTAAGATATATATACTTTATTAAATGCTTACACTAAAATTTTTAAAAAAGTATTTCAGATGTTAGATCAAATAGCAAAGAACCAGAGAAAACTGATAGAGATGAGTAAATTTAGCAAAATGAGAAATATATAAATGTAGACTATCATATATTTTATAGAGGATTCCAAATTTGTTGCTAAGAGTTCTTTTCTATGCATTTTCCATCTATCCCAGAAGCACAATTCTCTTTTCATCTATAACTTTGAATTTGTTTTTAAGCATCTGATCTGTATGTGTTACATCAACAAATTTCCTTATCTGCTGGTTTCCAGTTGGGTTCCACCATAGATATCATGAGGAGACTTTAGAGAAGCAAAAGAAAGTGGTCAGTATATCTATTCATTTCTTACCCTGTTAGATTATCTCAACATGGTTGTATCACTCAAATAAGTCACTGTACCTTTGAAGGAAACCCTCTATATACAATAGGTTCTGGGTTCTGATAACTATTTTATTCCTTTGTAATTTTAGACCTATGATTAGTAAAATGTTTACTATTAAAATCCCAGGATTCCTATAATAGCCCTAATGGCTTCCCTAAGAACTTCCCCCACTTTTGCAAATTGTCTCTTCAGTAGACTTTGATGTTTCTATTCTGATCATAACATTTATTTTTATTCAACACCTCAACTGATAAAATTTAATTTTTTGTCTGTGGTGCTGGGGACTGAATCCAGGGCCTTGTGCATATGAGGCAAACACTCTACCAAGTAAGCTATATCCCCAGCCCCTAGTTTTTAAAAGGAAGAAATAATCTAGCAAAGTCCCAGTATGTAACATTTATCAGATTAAAAATAATGATTAAAGAAAGTATTTTAGTAAATGTATGAATCTACATAAAGAGAAATTTATAGATAATGCATTTTCATGGGCACATATGAAGTTTTGTGTAGTAAATGTAATACACCTTTAATAGCAGTTCATTGGGAGGCGAAGAATAATTGGCTATTTATTTTTTATTATTGGTTCTTTTTAGTTATACATGACAGTAGAATCTATTTTGACATAATTATAAAGCATGGAATATATCTTGTTCTAATTCAGTCCGTAGTACCTGTCCTGACCCTTCCCTCTCCCCACTCTCTGCTCCCTTCTGTCTACTGATCTTTCTTCCATTTACCTATAGTTATTTTTCAATTAATTTCTTGTGGATGTACCTGATGTGAGATTCACTGTGGTATATTCACATATGTACCTAGGGAAGTTATGCCAGGTTGATTCCACTGTCTTTCCTTTTTCATCCCCAAATAGCTGTTTCTTATAGCATCCTTCATATAAATAGTAAGCACTATTTTCAACACATAGATCTCATGCAATTTAATCAGAAAACAAATTTATTGTTGTCTCCTACTACTCCTTAAATGTATTTGATAGAACTAGATTTCTACTTCTCTGGATGAAATTTTAGACAATTATCATGTTTTTGGTAATTATCTAGCCAGAAATTATTATTTTCCCAAGATAATCAAGGCAGTTTCCTGTCTCAGTCCCATAATGAGAACATAAGTTTTTTTTCTTTCTTAGAATTTTGTGTCTAATCTGTCCTTCCCTATCTTTCTTTTTATGATTTATGTCCTCTTCCAGGTGAATAAATGGAAGAAAGAAAAACTAGAGATAGGAGGAAAATGCTTATTTGGTTGTTATTGAGGAAGAACTTCAATACTCTGAGGTTGACAAGTGTATAAAGTTGTACTTTTATGGCAGGGAGTGCTTTTATAGGTTCTTAACATACCTTCCTTAGTGTCTACTCTCCAAACCCACTTTAGTTTCCCTTGACAAAAAAGAAGTTGCCCTTTGTCAAGGGACAGTTATCACTCCTTTGAATCCTAGTTATCTATTGGTATAATTCTCAGCATATTAATTAATTAATTTATTCATTGATATTAACTTTAGAAATCCTTTAGTCATTACATAATGCAACTCTGTAATTCTAGCTGCTCAGGAGGCTGAGGCAAGAGAATAGCAAATTTCAGTCCAGCCTGGTCAACTTAGTGAAACCCTGTCTCAAAACAAAATTTAAAACAAGGGTCTAGGAATATACTTAGTGGTAGAACACATAGCAGGAGGCCTTAGTTCAATTGTCACCACCACATTCACAAAAACCTCCATAAATGATAGTTTACACAAATCCCAAGGGTAACATTCAAACCTCTTAGAAGTACTTTGAGGAGCGCAGTTATATACTAAAACACAAGTCTTCAATTCTGGTAGTAAAGATAACTTTAGGCTGCCTCTTGTCTTTTATGTTGTCATGACACAAGTCAGACCCACAGATATTATTCCTTCCTCTAGCCTAAAACAAAAATATCACCCTAATACCAAAGCCAGACAAATATAACACAAGAAAATTAGAGTCCAATATTTCTGGTGAAAATAGATGAAAAATCTACAATAAAATACTTGAAAACTGAATTCAAAAGCATATAAAAGAGATTATACACAATGACAAAGTGGGATTAATTCCTGAGATATGTCTAGTTTAATGTATTCAAATCAATGTGTCTGTGATACCTCATAGGCAGAATGCAAGATAAAAGATAGATATAGAAATAGCATTTAAATGAAGATTAACATTCATTTGTTCATAAAAATAATAAAAAAAAACTTTAAACAAAACAGAAGAAATTAAATTCAATAAGATAAAGGCCATTTATGACAAACCCACATGATAATCATTTGCGGAAAAAAAAAACACTTTTCCTCTAACATACAGTACAAGACAAAGATGCCTACTCCGACTGTTTCAATTCAACATACTACAGGAAGTTCTTAAAAAAAATTCATAGAAGAAACAGAAATAAAAAGTAAATGAATTAGAAAGGAGTAAAATTATTTCTACAGATGACATTTTCCAACATGTAGAAAACTGTGAAGGCTTCATTTAAAAACCTATTAGAATAGAGAAATTCAGTCAAGTTGCTGGTCAAAATCACATTTCTTTAAACCAGCTACAAAGCACACAAAGTCACATTTCTTTATACTAGCTACAGAAGTCTGAAAAGGAAATCAATAAACAATATGACTAACACTATCACTAAATATAACAAAACACATCAGAATAAATTTAGTCAATGTGTTGAAAGATCCCTACTCAGAACTATAAAACATTGGTGAAAGAAGTAGAAGAAAATACACATAAGTGATAAATTGTCCTGTGTCCATGGAATGAAAAAAGTAATATTGCTAAAATGTCCATACTAACCAAAATATTCAATGTAATCCTTATCAAAATTCCACTGGCATTTTTAATAATAGAAAAAATTCACCCCTCAAATTTGCATAGAACCATAAAGAACCCAAAATATCTAAAACATTCTTGAAAAAGAACAACACTCGTGACATCACACTTTTTGATTTCAAACTATTTTAAAAAGCATTAGTAATCAAAACAGTATGTCCCTGGTATAAGAAACAGATATACAACCCAACAGAATATATATAATAGACAGTCCCCAAATAAATTTCTGCTTATATGGTTAACAATTTTCAACAAAGGTGCCAATAATACAAAATGATGAAAGAATAGTTTCTTCAATAAATGGTGCTTGGGAAAAATGTATATCTACTTGCATATGAATGAAAATGGACCCTTACACTATAAACAAATATCAACTCAAAATAGATTACAGAATTAAACTTAGAACCTGAAACCATAAAAGGGTCAAAGGAAAACATGGGAAAGAAACTCCTTTACTCTGGTCTTGGCAATGATTTTTTGATATGCCACCAAAAGCATAGGCAACAAAGCCAAAAATTAACAACTGGAAGCAGATCAAACTTAAAATCTTCTTCACAGCAGAGGAAGCAGTCAGAGAAATGAAAAGGCAACATGCAAACTGTGTTTTTCAAACAAAGTATGATTTGAAAATAAAATTCCATGTTCATGGAGGAAAAAAAATTTTGTCCATACATTGCATTGAATATATAGGCCACTTTGGGTAGTACAGGCACTTAAACAATATTAATTTTTCAATCCATGAACTTGAAATTTTATTTTCAAATTAGACACTGGTTATGGGGTTACTATGCAAAATACATGGAGAACTCATACAACTCAATAGAAAAAATAATTCAAAAATTGGCAAAAGACTTAAATAAACATTTTTTCAAGAAAGCCAATATGAAAAGTTACTACACAACATTAATCATCAGGGAAGTAAAATTCAAAACCATAATGAGATATCATTATCTCATTATGCCACCTGTTAAGATGGCTGTTATGGTACAGGTAAAGAAAACAAGCACCGTTGAAGATGTGGAAAAAAGGGAACACTTGTATACTGTTAGTAGGAATGTAAATTGGTACAGTCATTATAGAAAACAGTATGGAGGATCCCCACCAACACAAAAAATAGAACTACTGTATGGAAATAGTATCTCTTTTGTGTGTGTATGTGTGTACACATGTACACGAATGGACAGAGAGCTTACATATATATGTATATTTATACCATATGTACATATGTACTATATATATCATTCAACCTTTACAAGAAGAAATTCTTGTGACAATATGGATGAACCTCAACTACATCCATTTGCTAAGTGAAGTAAGCTAGAAGCAGAAAGAAAAAGACTTCTTCATCTCATTTATATGGTATCTAAAAAAATTGAATTCATAGAAGCACAGAGTCAAATGGTATCTAATGGGGGTCTGGGTACAGGAGTGAGGAAAATTGGTCAAAAGGTACAAGGTTTCAGTTTTACAAAGGATAAATAATTTCTGGAGATCTGATATAGAGTGTGGGGACTGTAGTTAATACTTCTGTGTATACTTGATATTTTCTGGGATCTTAAGTATTCTTGGTGCGTATACATACATGCACACACACACATGGTAACTATGTGAAGAAACTGATTCATTAATTAGATTGACTTTGGTAATCGATTACTGGTATATTATCAAGACATCATACGGTATACCTTAAATGTATATATTTTTAAAAATTAGGAAATGATTAAAAGCATGTGCACATGAAACATATTTAGTCCTTAGAATAGACTCTTTAATACTCCACTTTCTTGGATTGAGATAGAAAATGCCGAGACCCTTGTTTTAATAGCACAGGTTTTTTCTGACAATACACTGTTTATTCTTTTCAGAGACGTCTTTCCCAATCAGCTACTTCCAACAATTTTGTACCTTCAATATTTGTGACCCCATAGCTCATTCTGTAATATGTATCAACCAATACTTCCATTTGGTTGCTTAATAATAAGTAGTATTAATATATATTAACCCCAGTGGTCTAATGCATAAGGGACTATTATGTAAGTGCACTTTATGTGATCCAAAATTATGACATTTTCCATCATGAAATCTATATACTTACTTGTATCTTTACCTATATAACTTATCTTCCTTGGTTTACATTGAAGACTAACTATGGACCTGTATCTGATAAAAGTATAACCCCGGCATTTTCCTTGTGTGACCCCCTCTTTCATAGGAGTTTAATCTTACAATAACTTACAATGTCAGTCAGCTTTCAGAAAAAAGCCTGAAGAGACTGCAACATTGCCATCTGAGTTCAAACATAATCTAGTAACTCCCTTACAAAAAATGAAAATTTTTTTTTGTACCAGGGACTGAACTCAGGGGCACTCAACAACCACTGAGCCACATCCCCAGCCCTATTTTTAGTTTATTTAGAAATGGGGTCTCACTGAGTTGCTTAGTGCCTCGCAGTTGCTGAGGCTGGTTTTGAACTCGCAATTCTTCTGTCTTAGCCTCTCAAGCTGCTAGCATTACAGGCATGTGCTACTGCACCCACCCCAAAATGACTTTTTTATAACCTGTTCATTCTTGTTGGAACTTGAAGTGTCGAATTCATATTGCTCATGTCCAAGATCTCCACCAATTGAGATTGAAAATGAAAAGTATAAAGGGTTTAAAAATAAGTTTTATTTACTTGTTATATTGCCACTTGTTGATATCTGCTTTAAAGAATCTTGAATATGTGCATGTGATAGCAGGGACAAATGTTTTTAAAAGAATTATTTTTATTTAATTGAAAACATTGTAGTTACTTACAGTATATAAGATGGTGTTTTGAAAATTTGCATAAATTGTGGAGTGGCTAAGTCAAGCTAATAAACATATGCATTACCTCACATACTACCATTGTTTTGTGGTAAAATCACATAAAACTCTCTTGGAAATTTTCAAGAATACAATACATTGTTTTAAATCATAAGCAGCATGTTGTACAATACATTTCTTGAAATTATTCCTTCAGGTCATATCAATGCACTGAGCTAAGTAGTAGCAAGAAAGAAAATGGTTATAACCTAATGTCTTTCAAAGTTAAATAAGATACAGTATCATAATGTGTCTTCCACATGAACATCGTACACATCAAATAAAATTATCAAATAAAATTATCAATTAAAAGTGATGATAAATAGGTACACATACTAACTTAGAGCTCCACCATCTAGGAAAGATCAAAAAGTAAGCTGCAAGATGATATATAAAATTAGCTATAGTTTCTCAGTCTTTACCCTGAAGAATTAAATGTATCTTACTGCAGTGATACATGCATACCCATGTGTATAGCAACACAATTCACAATACCCAAACTATGGAACCATCCTAGGTGTCCATCATGAATGAATGGATAAAGACAATATTTTATTCATCCATAAAAAATGAAATTATGGCATTTGCAGGAAAATGGAATGGAATTTGAATAGAAATAAATCAAATTTAGAACTTTTTTTTTTTTAAAGAGAGAGAGAGAGAGAGAGAGAGTGTATGTGTGTGTGTGTGTGAGAGAGAGAGAGAGAGAGAATTTTTTTTTTTAATATTTATTTTTTAGTTTTCGGTGGACACATCTTTGTTTTGTATGTGGTGCTGAGGATCGAACCCGGGCCGCACGCACACCAGGCAAGTTCGCTATGGCTTGAGCCACATCCCCAGCCCTCAAATTTAGAACTTTAAAGGTCCTATGTTTTCTCTCATATGCAGAAGCTAGAGAGGAAAACAGAAAACAAAGGGGTGGATCTCCTAAAAATCAAGGGGAGATCAGTAGAAGAAAAGAACCAAGGGGTGGGAGGCTATGAGTGGGGGGGAGGGAGGAATGCTGGGAGGTGATATTGGCCAAATTATATTGTTATACTGTGTGCATGTATGAATATGTAAAAACAAATCCCATCAATATGTACAAATATAATGCACAAATAAAAAATGAACAAATTAAAAAAATAAGTGGAGGGGCTGGGGTTATGGCTCAGCGGTAGAGCACTCACATTGCATGTGCAAAGCCCTGGGTTTGATCCTCAGCACCACATAAAAATAAATAAATAAATAAATAAAAGTTATTGTGTACAACTACAAAAAAGTAAATATTAAAAAAATAAGTGGAATCATACAAAAAATTTAGCTCCATTTTATGTAAATATGTTGCAAAAGAATGCTAAATTTTTCTATTTAGACAAATATAAATATATAGAAATTGTAAGTATAAGTTCTAGAATGGAAACATTAGGTTTAGGGCTTACGATAGATTGAAAATGGCTACAAAATCTTTATATTCTTTGATTAACATTTTTCTACTCTTGGAATATGGTATGGTGTTCTGACTACTTTTATCATGTTGTTCAGGTATCAAATGTCTTTGCAGCTTCTGATCTGGCTCTCTGTGAACTTCAAGACAGCCTACTTGAGGACTGAGCAGTTAGTAGAAAGAAAGAGGCTCAGTCATCCTAGCCAACCCAGCTAAGGTATATGCAAGCAGGGGAACCTAACTGGCACAAAGTGGAGCAGAAACAAGACTTAACAGCTGTACCCAGCTCAAATTGCTGACCCATAGAATGGTGAGAAAATAAATATCTTATTTAATGCAGAAAAAGATAGTTTAAACAGGGATATTCTTCAAAAGGCATTTTAATTTTATTATCTGTAATTTAGAAATATTTTTACAAGGAGACTACATCTCTGTATTGTACAATTGACATTTGTCAAAAAAGATTAAAGAAAAATTAATTGACACAATGAGATAAATTATGCATGAGTCCTCTCACTACCTACTTTTGATAATCCAATGGAGCACTGTATGCTTAACCTCTAAGAACAAAAGATAAATTTGTATATATTTGGTAGTCAAATTAAGAAACAGAACCCCATTCTGTTTCCTTTTCTACATTCTTAACATCAAAGCAATTTGTTTTCCTAGCTTAGACATCCTCCCAAATAGTGGACCTCTTCAAGCTTTTCTTTTCTCAACATCTGCCATACATTTTAGTCTTTGAAAACTATGAGTATAAAGTCTTAGGTGTCATTATCTAACCAGATGGGATTTGATACATCAACCATGGCATCCCTGGTAATGATCAGCCTCAGTATTTGTTTTGAAGATTTGAATTCAGGAGCTCTTATGGTTGGCCTTAATACCTAATATGCCTTATCTGTGTACCCTTGTGCAAGTTATTTAATCCCTCACTGCTTATCTATAAATGAGCATAATGATAATACTTATATTAGAGTTATAGTTAGAATTAATATAGAAAAACATGTAGAATATTTCTTGGCACACAGTGCTATATAATTACAAGGCATGACAATGTTTGTGATAATTATTATTTTTGTCACAGGAAATTTGCACCTGAGTTTTAGTGACAGCTACTTTGCAAGCTTGCCATGTTAAATATTTGGGTTCATTTTTACTAGTTGTATTTATTTTTAATGGTCAGCTCATAAGAAATAAGACCTTATTTTTAATTTGCTCAACTATATACTTTCCTAATATGTTTTTCAATTATGGAGTGCAAGAGGATTTCTAATCTACTATCTCAGAACTATGCTTTTATTTTCTTATAAATGTAGTCTGTTTTATTTTGGAGTTCAGTATAAAAATTTAACAATCTGACACTAAGTAGTTCCCTTTCAGTTCTCAAAATTAAATGGAAATCTTGATCTTCTTGGACAGTGAAATAGCAAATATTTCATGACAGATTTCACAACCTCAACACCAATATCAGCACTACTGTAAAAAAGCTTACACATTCCAGAGGGTGATGAGAAGGTAAATACAAAGCTTATTATAATTTAAAACTTAATTAGGATGCTAGCACACACACACACACACACACACACACTTGAGCTATTGATAGGCTCAGCATTTAAAATATGTAAATTTGGGGCTGGGGTGGTGGCTTAATGGTAGAGTATCTGATTAGCAAGTGTGAAGTCTAGGGTTCCATTCTCAGCACCGCATATAAATAAATAAAATAATGGTCCATTTGCCGCAGTCTGGCTGGGCACAAATAACCAGGAGGTGACAAGCAACTTGAAGGTTGAAGCGGGAACTGCTTTATTGCAAGGGAACTCAGCGGGAACTGAGCGGGAACTCAAGGTAGCCGGCACCCAAGGTAGCAGGAGCCGCTTTATTATGGAACAGCAGAGGTATATATACCTAACTGATTACACACAGCTTGACTCAATTAGCGTCATCCAGATACAGCAATCAGCCAATAAGGAATCTCCACCATCTTAATGGCTGGGTGGTGTTGCCTCACAAACCACTCCTCCTGGCAAACTGCCAGGCGCCATCTTGACTTGATTAGCATCCCCAACATCTCCTCCCTTTTGTTTTATTAAACAACAAGTATGTGGCTTAAGGACCGTGCCTGTTTTAGGTTGTCTAATACTACATATGGTCCTTACCCGTCATTGGATGGTCTGACCACAAATCGTCAGCCTCCTGTCTTAGGTTGGTACCATTGTAATTGGATCTTACCTGTCTTTGACTACCGGCCCAACATTATTTAGCCATACTTATGGATAACTATGATAGTGGTTTTTACACAAACACCATAAAAAAACTGCCACAAGCAGAAGGAGGAGGATACAAAATGCCACGATACCAAGCCATATGATGACTCCAAGAGAAAAACCCTTGGAAAAACTGTACCACCAAAGATACCATCAGCAAAGATACCCTGGTACTGTTACAATTATCAATAGACTAGTTCATAATGCATATAAGTGATACACAGTCCAGGTAAGTTCTATAAGCAGCTCAAAGCGGAGAAATCCATTAATATGTCTATTTCTTCTCAAAGCAAATCAACTCTTTGATTGAGCATTACTTGTTGAGTTACATTATTCATTGATGCATCAGCTTATACAGTTTGTGTGATAGCTATCACAGAAGCTGTAGTAGCAGCAGCAGAAACAGCAACAGCTATGATGATGGTAGCTATAATTCCGAAGTCTCATTTGGTTTTTCAATAATACTGGAAATTCTTCTATTTTTGTCTTCACTGGCACTGGGATGGAGGTAGGAATTCTGGCAATGATGGCTGAAGAAAATTGTGTAGCATTCCAGCAGGCACTAAGAAAACAATTTTCTGAACAATTTAGTACATCATCCTGAACAGAATTATTAGATACAATGAAAAGGAAAGGTGAAAGCAAACAAACAGGAGTAGGTTAAAACATTCTGTTAGGCTTTTATGTCGAACATCTTACTCGGTTACAGTAAGCCAAATTACTTTGCTAAATTGCTTTCAGCCTAATCATATGCTATTTCTTAACACAGTGCCTGGTGTAACTACTACCAATTAATTGAAGTAAGCTTAACAGGTTCTGTTTTTTACATTTGAAATAGGCCTCAATGGTGCTCATTATTCATTAGCCTCCAGGTGTGGGAGAACCATTGTCGCAGATGTAAGGATAGCTAAACTGGAGTTCTGGATGTCCTGTGGCAGCACCTGTAGCAAATAGGGAAAAACTGACGACTCATTAGTTATTGGCATTGGAAATGGCCAAACTTCAGGGGCGCTGGGCACGTCCTCCGCCACCGGCTGCAGTGTCCTGCTCCCCAGGCAGCCCCATTGCGGGGAGTGGGGAAGGGCCGGCGGCCACCGCCGACACTGGCTGGAAAGTCCCTGCTGCGCTGCGACCCGGCTTGTGCACTTGGCGACCGCTGCACCGTGCTGCTTCACATACCCTCTTGTGACAAAAAGTGGTTAGTAGCAGCCTTTTGTTGTAACTCCTTCCCTGATAGTCCTTCCTCTTCTCAACTTTCTTCCTCTTTCTGACTAGAGTTCCTGGGCTTTTATCAACGTATGCCTAGCTGTTCTTGGTTTTACTGGGGCGCCTCCTTCCTTTAGCAATTTACTTAACACCCTTTCGGTTTGATTTTTACTAACCTCTGATCCCATACCTTCGTAACAAAGACAACACAACACACCAAGACAAAACAAAACAAAAATACACTGTATCAATTTTTCTTTTTTCTTGAAATGACCATTCATCCTCTCACCCTATCTGCTTCCTCAGGGGTGAGCAGCTTTCCTCCTGTCCTATCTATTTCTAGGGACAGGCAGCTTTCCTCCCGTCCTATGTATTTCTAGGGACAGGCAGCTTTCCTTGTCACTTACCCCCGAGTGTCCCGGAGTTCCCCCATACGGGCCACCATTTGCTGCAGTCCGGCTGGGCAAAATAACTGGGAGGTGACAAGCAACTTGAAGGTTGAAGTGGGAACTGCTTTATTACGGAACAACAGCGGTATACATACCTAACTGATTACACACAGCTTGACTCAATTAGCATCATCCAGATACAGCAATCAGCCAATAAGGAATCTCCACCATCTTAATGGCTGGGTGGTGTTGCCTCACAAACCACTCCTCCTGGCAAACTGCCAGGTACCATCTTGACTTGATTTGCATCCCCAACATCCATTGACAACTAAAAAATATTTAAAAAATAAATAAAATGTATAAATTTAAATATAAGAATATTTGACTCAATTCAATGTTACTGTTTTGTGGACTGAGATAAATACAAATATATTATTCAGAAAATTTCCAGACAGTCCCTATCATCTAGGTGTTCATGTTGATATCATATTTTTCAATCCTAGTTTCTCCTTGCAGAACTCAAAATCAAAGGAAAATTAGTGGAAGGTACAAACAAGTTCTTAGCATTTCTGAAAAGTTTCTCCATAAGTTGTTACGAAACAATGAAGAGGAATGCCTAAACTTTTTCTATGACTCATATAGAATATCATTATAATAAGTTCAGGCCTCAATGAGGAAATATTGCATAGAATTTCAAAGGGATATTCAAGGATCATATGGATCTGTATTATGAATGCAATAGAAAATTGGATTTTAAAAGTTAAATGGAATGATTATCATAAAGTAATTGAGAATAAACAACATAGTAGTAACTGAAATCTTTTCTTCAGAGTTTATAATAAATAATGATTGTAATGTTCAATCTTTACCAGAACCTTCACATAATAGAGTCTAAAAGGAAGTTAACAATCTTTTTAATCGACATCTAAAAGTAATTGCATTTGCAGTATACTACATATGGAAAATAGAGTGGAAAATACCTATGGAAAATACAAAAAAAAAGTTGTCACTTATGCTTAATTACCATTAACTCGTTGGCTATGTTCTATCCATAGTCATATGAACACACAGCACACACACACACACACACACACGCACACAGATCATTTATGCTAAATGGGATATTACTACTCTTCAGTGATAGTAAAGTCTTGAGGCCCAGGCTTTTCAAGATCAGAAATAGGCAGTGAGGGTCTGGGGGTGTAGATCAAAGGAACAGCATTTGCAAGTATGCACAAGGCCCTGGAATTGATCCCTAGCTGTACAAAGAAAAAGAAGAAATAGTGAAGATCAACTCTCAGCAATTAAGAGTCCAAAAAACTATGGCATAAAATGAAGCTAGTCCTCTTACCTGAATCCAGGAGAGGAATAGCTGGGTCAAATAGGGTTTCCATTTCGAAGAAATCTCCATACTGCTTTCCATATTCGATGCACCAATTTGAACATATATAACAAACATATTATCAAAACCTACTCCTTGTTCTATATATACCCAAAGGACTTAAGAACAGCATACTACAGGGACACAGCCACATCAATGTTTATAGCAGCACAATTCACAATAGATAAATTGTGGAACCAACCTAGATGTCCTTCAGTAGATGAATGGATAAAGAAAATGTGGTATTTATACACAATGTAATATTACTCAGCAATAAGAGAGAATAAAATCATGGCATTTGCAGGTAAGTGATGGAATTAGGGAACATAATGTTATGTGAAGTTAGCCAATCCAAAAAAAAACAAATGCTGAATGTTTTCTCTGATATAAGGAGGCTGACTCATAGTGGGGTAGGGAGAGGGAACATGGGAGGAATAGATGAACTCTAGATAGGGCAGAGGTGTGGGAGGGAAAAGGAGTGGCAAGGGATTAGCAAGGATGGTGGAATGTGATAGACATCATTATCTAAAGTACATGTATGAAATCATGAATTGGTGTCAACATACTTTTGTACACAACCAGAGATTTGAAAGAAAATGTGCTTTATATGTGTAATATGAATTGTAATGCATTCTGCTGCCACATATAACAAATTAGGTTAAAAAAATAAAATAAAATAAACCTCAATAGAATAGCAAAGTGCTGTAAGTAAATAAGAAGTGATGGAAAATCAGACATAGGACTGGAGCAGGCATTTTTTAGAAGGTGAAATCCCAGTGGTCTCTAAATAAATGGAAAGTTTAACCCCACAAATAATCAAAGACTGGAGGAGAAGTGTCATTTTTCCTCTCATTTCTGTTTCTAAACTATTTGTCTTCTTCCTTGTTTAAAACTCTAGATCTTCTGAAATTTATGCTTTGAGTCTTCATTAAGTGATCCTTCTCTTAATATGTTCATCTACATCTAGGTCACTTCTGATTTATCCTTGTGTTCAGTACCTAGCTTACTCTACCTATTCCCATGTCAACATCCTTGGATAATTCAACTTCCATAAGGATGACCTCTCCCATGCTTTGTCTTCACAGTTCCTGAACCTTCTGCTGCAATTATTATTTCCTTCATCAACCTCAAGTGCTATCAACCTAAACCACTGACTTTCATGCTCTTAATAATAATAATTGCATGACTGCAAAATTTCTTCTGCAATCATTCCACATGCTAACCAATATCACCTATTATCTAGTTTTAAGTCTACTATTTTTTCCTATAATTTTTCAATCTTGTGAATACCTCTAATAACTTTTTCTACAATTGCTATTATTATATAGTATATGAATTCTTTCACATACTCACACCTTTTGTTTTTAACTTGAATTTTGTGTTTTATAATTTTAGTCAGTCATTTCAATTTCAATGTCCTTCCTTTCCTCCATTGTACTTAACTGGCAAAGGTCTAATCCTGGTTATAATTAGATATTTTTCTACTTAGTAGTTTTTTTCCTAAGCAGAAGAATGTATATTATTATGAATATATTGCCCTTTAAATTTATGATAATTAGTATTAAAAAGGTACAGGCCAGAATTTCCATAACACTTCTCCCTGGTATATTTACATCTCCACTCTTCCAGATGATTATTTCATATTGTGTCCTTTGCATTCAAAACCATATATATATATATATATATATATATATATATATATATATATCCCTCTAAAAATTCATTGAATAAAAAATATTTTAGAAAAAAGCCAGCCATTTCATGTGTCTCACCTACAATCTTTTCTAATCATTCATATCTGTATGCATATTCATTGCTTTTTCTTCTGTTGCAAATAAAATAAATTGTATGCATTAAAGCCCAGATCCTCTGGATCCCTCCCTCCCTCAGCATCTCACAGACTTAATTTCTGAAGTTATCACATCCCTTTTCCCTTTTGCATCATCAAATTATCTTACTGTACTGGATCATTCCCATCTGCATATAAATGTATTCATGGATATTTCATGATTAGATACCAATTTAAAATACCTTCAGATTTTTATGGAGAAATTAAATAAATTTACAAATACTATGAAATACTTGCAAGTTATTAAAATTAATGAAATAGCCATGCACAGTGGCACATATCTGTAATCCTAACAACTTAGAAGTCTGAGACAGAAGGATTGCAAGTTTGAGGCCAGTCTCAAAATAAAATTTAAAAAGTCTGAAGTAGTAGCTCAGTGGTAGAGTGTCCCTGGGGACACAAAAATTAAGATAGTTCTATGAGTACTAATATGGATTATCACCAATAAGTAGAATTGTCACCAAAAAGTGCATACTCTATGTGAATATGTATATATATGTGTGTGTGTATATATATGAATGTATGTATACATAAGTGTATATATATATATATATATATATATACACACACACACACACATATATATGTATATTCTCATATTTGTGGGTATATTTAGTGGTGTATTCAAATTTGCATGAAATTCCTAGAAGTATATACCACATTTTTAATAATAGTTAACGTATGAAGAAACGTAGGATGTTGTTGAAGTATGGGTTTTTACTTGTTTTCCATATAACTCTGTATTGTTTACAGAAGTATAATTTGGTAAACCTCATCTGGCATTTTATGCAAATAACTGTTTGGAGTGGAAACGACATGAACATTTATTGAGCCCCTACTACGTACTGTGCTGAACATTCACATACAGAATCTCATTTATTCACTTCATTTTCATGTAATGTAATGCCTTTGACAGAAAGAATATAAACCAGTTCTCATATCTGATTGTGGACCTTGATGGTAAGCTCTGTGCTTAAGTTCCTCCTTTTGAAAATTTTGTCCCTTGTCCTCAATGTACGGTTGATCCGTGTTGGAAATAAACAATGGTATTCCTCCTAATTATTTTATAGGAGGAGTCAATAAAGTAGAGTGAAAAACATATTCCAAAGACTCAATACATATTTGTTAAATCAATGAATAGATGAATCTTGTTCAGGTCATTTTATGATTATAAAAACACACAAAGTTAGTAGTGAGTCCCCTAATTATTATTTACTGTGATACTTCCTAGACTTCCCAGAAAGGCTAGGCTGCATACAATTATACAATCTCAAAGTTATTAGTTTTCACCTTCTTCATAAAATATTCTTTCTAAAAATAATAGGTTCCCAATTATAGCCATAGTTTTATCTGTGTGGTCTTCTCTGTGATTAGGCAATTCATTATTATTCTATTAATTAGTGCAGTGGTTTTCAACCCTGGCTGCACATTAGAATCACTTGGGGAGCTTTTAAAAATCCCATGCCCAGGAAGCTGAACTCCGAACCAATTACCTCAGAATCTCTGGGGGTGCAACCCAGGCATCAGTCCTCTTTTAAAGTTCCCCAGGTGATTCAAATGTGCAGCAAAGTTTGAGGATCACTAATTTCATGGAAGTCACATGATTTTCCTTTATAAACAGGAGATGTGAATTTTATCATCACAGGTACTGTATCTCTGAAAACTGGCATGCAAATAAGCAGAAATATCAGGGCCTTCAAAAAGAAAGTTATTTTAAATGTAGAACAGAAATGAAACAGAAGGCTCACTGATTAAAACATAATCCTGGATCCTCATTTGGGCACATAGCCTGAGAGGATGGTGGTAAAATTTATTTACTCAGGAAAGGTTGGCATCTTATAAGTAGCTTCAGAAAAAGTCAAGATTTGCCCAGGGCAATTGTGTGGTTAATGAAGACAGAGAAGTGTTAAGTCACAAGCTCAGTGATTTGTGTTTTGATTGACTTCATGGGATTGTGAGAGTTACATTTTAAGTCTTATCCTCATAGGCCTTCTATAATCAGTTACAGTCTAAAATAATCATTTCTGCTTATTAAATCTGAACTTGTGAATGCAAATACATGTATGTGAATACAGATCAGAACTTGAAGATAAATGGAAACTAATGCTTCCTGTATATTTGATTTCTCCTTCCAGCAGAAATTGTAACTCAATTGCATGTTTAATTTTCCTTCATTAATTGTACATTATACTTTTAGATGTTCCTTTAATATCTATGACTTGGGATGTTGTATGTTATTATTCTACACAAGCATAATGTTCTTAGGATATTTTGCATGATTTCCTGAGGCATCAGAATAAATTGTTCAGAGTGATGTTTTTTTCATGTACTTTCTAATTCATAATATTTTAGGAGTCACTCATAAAATTATGTTCATAACTTAAATTGTGAACATAATTTGTCAAGTGTATCTTGCTAACAAATGTTCTTATCATAAACAATATCTCAATAGTATGATAATGGTGTGGAATACTTCACAATATACTATGGATCCTGCTCTAAAGGGACTTGAAATAGTCTGTGTCAGTATAGAATACATATACAGGCACAGAAATGCATAAATATAAAACATAGGATAATGTATATCAAATAAAATTAAATTCAGTCATCTTGTGGGCTGGCCAGGCTTTTTGCTTGTCTCTTGCTTACTTTCATCACAAAGATACAATAACCAATGTCTTCATATACTTTACTGACTTGAATTTGTGTATGTGTGTATGTATGCAGAGGGACAAAAATATTGCATAGATATGTTAATTGAAACTTGATTATAGTGTAAGTGCTTACACTGTGAGAATATTTTCAAAAAGGAAGAAACCTAAGTAGGGCCTTGGAAAATTAAGGCCAGTGAAATCACTTGTATAATACTTGTGGCAAAAATCCAGATGATGGAAGGAAGTGGGGAAAAAGTAATGATAAACTATATGTTTCTACCAAAGGGTGACATTGCCTTTAGCACTATAAACAATATCCAAATAGAAATTAGCAAACATGAGACAGGATAACCAAGGTGAAATGGAGGAATGATAAAGCTAAGCCAAGGCAGATTAAACATTGATCAGGGCTGTGAGGGCCCTACATAGTTGTGTTTTCATTGGCAACTTGGATGTCTGAGGTGCTTGTTGGAATGAGGAACTCCTTGAAATTTCATGCTCCATTTGTCTCCTGTTTTTATTTCTTTTGTAGTTTAATAAATATAATTTCAAATGCAAATCTGGGTGTAACAATATATATTTGATTATATTCATTTTATTTTTTTTAATTAATTTATTTTAATTAGGTATATATGACAGCAGAATACATTTTTGATTCATTGTACACAATTACAGCACAACTTTTCATTTCTCTGTACACAATGTAGCATTGCACCTTATGTGCAGTCATACATGTACCTAGGGTAATGATGTCTATCTCATTCCACCATCTTTCCTGCCCCCATTCCTCCTCCCCTCTCCTCCCTCCTCTTTACAGGAAAGAACTGTTGGTTCACTGGGAGCACATTTTCCCCTCCTGCCAATGACATGCCAGCAAGTGTGAATTGAAAGGGGTCAAACACCATCAAGTGTTCAAGCTCTGCCTGCTCTGGGACCCATGGACTGATGGGTAAGGAAAAGTCCTCCCTATACTAAGTAAGCTAGATTTGTACAGGGTTTATTGCCTGGAAGACATGCCCAGTGCTCTGAATTTGAATGCTAGGAACTTTTCCCATTCCCAAACAAATGGATCTCCTCTTATTTCCAAAGTTTACAGCTATCCCCAAGGACATCAGGAAGAAAAAGTTATGGCAAAATGAGGCTGTTGATCATTATTGTATTCAAGACAATTTTAACTAATGCCCCCTTTGAACAGGTATCAGGTTTTGAAAGCACTCTGAAAGGCTTTGGGTTTTCTTCCACAATTCCAAAAATCAGACTTTGAAGAAATTTAAACCTAAACATAACATGATTGATTTTGCATTACAACAAAACATAATTCTATCAACATTATGACATAGAAGTTAGAAGCTTTAATTTTTGATATTATGCAGTGAATATCCTACTGTCTTCTCTCCTACTTCAAATGCATAGAAATTATAGAACTGTCATACATTTTACAATGTACAACTAAGATAGAATGTGAAAAGGAAACAATGAGGAAATCTTGAAAACTCAAAAGTAGAGGAGAATGTTTCAGATACTATAAAGTACTAGATTTACCTGAAAGGATTACTGCTATAAAATATCTAGATATATTCAAAGAACATTCAGAAAATCTTAAATGCGGGACAGAGTTTTCAATAAGTTGAGGAATCCCCACAGATAAAAAATAGAGAGGAAATAAGAGGCACAGTGGTAAATGAATACAGAATCTTTGCTTGCCCTAAAATAATTTACTGCCCTCATTAACTGAAAGGCTTGGGTTTTAATTACAGGAATAATATTTTTAAAAGGCACACATGGAACCCAAAAAAAGGTTATCCAAGAAAAGACTACTTTTGGAATGCTAGGGTAGAAATAAACTTTTGGCATACAAAGGAAAATGAAAACAAGTTCATATTTATCAACCTGGACTCCGGGTGAAAAATCATACATTAATATTGGCACCACATCCTTTCCTTGATGAAGGTTTGGAAATTTAATTTATACTACTTGCATTGACTAGATACCCTGAAGCTTAAAATGCAACATGAAAACTGGCACAGAACTGTTAATGACTTTGGGTGTACCTAAGAGTAGCAAATACAAAAATCCTCAAGAAAACATACCTTCAAACCAAACCACAAAGGATTTTCTCCATTAAATTACTGCCAGGCAGGGAACTCACAATCTAAAATTTGGAAAGACAGTAGGAATACTTCACTATGGGCAAATGTCAACAGAATCAGCAAATAGCTAAAATAGGGTCCTAAGTTATTCAGATAATATAATTAATAATTATACATCATAAACTGAATGTTTTACATGATAAAGCATATAGGGTAGGATTTTAACATCACTAAGTCTTGAAATGTATTTTCAAAGGGGAGACGTAAAAGGAATAATAACAGAAATAGCAAATTAGCAGGAAAAAAACTTGCCTGGATGGAATGATTCAAAAGATCCACTGTTGGGCTGGGGTTGTGGCTTAGTGGTAGAGCACTTGCCTAGCATGTGCAAGGCCCTGGGTTTGATCCTCAGCACCACATAAAAATAAATAAAATAAAGGTATTATGCCCAACTACAACTAAAAAATAAATATTAAAAAAGATCCACTGTTTGCAGGATAGAGAAGTAAATATGATACATATATAAAAAAATAGCAACCAAACCTCAAACCTACAGATTACCTGATTTCAGAAAAGCAAGAACATAGAATATACTGAAAACTTCTAAAGAAGGAAGCAAGTAGATTATCAGCATAAAAGAGTACATATAAAATAAGGGACCAAATAGCTTATCATTAATATCGAATGTTAAAATAACATGCATCAAAATGTTCAAACATATGAAGAAAAATAACTTTTACTTTATAACCTTTTACTTTATAATTTCAACTATCACCAAGCAGGAAAGATTAATAGAATCTGAGTTATGTGAGGTCTCAAAAAGCATCTCACCCAAAATTCAGTTCTGAAATAATTATTAGAGAATTTACTCCAAGAAAAACAAAATGAATCAGAAGAGTGATACTATATTCAATAACAAGCAATAAAGTAAGAAGCACTATTAAATGGGAAATGTTATGGTGTTAAATGTATGGATTGGAAAACAAGACTGAAAATAAACTAAGCTTCCAATTCAAGGAGCTCAAAAATGTTAAAGCAAGGGACTGGGATTGTGGGTCAGTGGTAGAGTGCTCGCCTAGCACTGGTGGGACCGGGTTCGATCCTCAGCACCACATAAAAATAAAGGCATTGTGTTGTGTCCATCTACACCTAAAAAATAAATATTAAAAAAAGTTAAAAAATGTTAATGCAAAACTTAATTAGCAGAACAACATAAGATAACTTAGTTAAAATCAATGTAATAAGGTAGAGTTAATCACTAAAGCTAATATGAAAACCCAGTTTTTAAATTATGGTTAACCAAATAGCAGAAACCACTCCAGGAATAAATGTGTGTTAATTTCCTGTTTTCTTCCAGAAAGAAAAACAACCCCCAGTTTGTCTTTGCCTAATAACATGGAAATAAAACATATATAAGCTGAATGAATAAATGAATGAATTCCTCAATCACATTGGAGTTTTTAAACATCTTTCTCTCAGAAATCTATATGTTGAACACAAAAGATAATAATATAGAATATTTGTAGAACACAATTACTTAGTTGATCTCATCAATTTATGTATAGGATCCTTCAGTCAACAAGTAGAGAATATATATCCTTTTCTAGCATTACCATGAACTAAGTCCCGGTTTCTACAGCAGATTCTGTAATCCAGTAGCAGTTGCCAAGAAAATGATTAGTTGATCATAGGAAGGATTGGAATGTTGCCAAACAGATACTATATAAACAATGAATCAAAGGATTTTTGCATATTGGAAAGATAGTGGTTGAGGTTTTGGAAACAGAATCTAAGCCAGGCGGTGATAAAATAGATAATTGCTCATATTTGCAATGAGGAAAGAAAACAAGAAGGGGAAGTTACTATAGCTACTTATATAGGTACAAACATCATCTTTTCCCCCACCTTGCCATTAATTTTTTTTTTGCCTGATATGTTCCAGAAACTTGAAGAACAGATGAACCCCCAAACTTGTCAAATTCAGAATATCTGTATACAAAATTCAAATCAACAAAGATTTTGCTTAAAAATTTAGAGACATTTGCTTTATCTAATGGTTAAATGTTTGGACTTAATATCTAATTTGTCTTTCCCATCCTTACAAGTCTCATTTCTTATGACTTTGGCTATATGTTTATATTCTTTAATAGCATTCTATGAGCATAGCTTGTTTTATAATACTGTAGTTATCAATTATTCCATTGTATTCTCCACTAGAGTATACCTTTCAGAAGCCAAAGATTGTATCTTTTCTTTTTTTGGGGGGGTACCAGGATTGAACTCAGGGGCACTCGACCACTGAGCCACATCCCCAGCCCTATTTTGTATTTTATTTAGAGGCGGGGTCTCACTGTGCTGCTTAATGCCTGGCTTTTGCTGAGGCTGGCTTTGAACTTGCAATCCTCCTGCCTCAGCCTCCTGAGCCACTGGAATTACAGGTGTGCACCACCATACCCAGCTAAATATCATATCTTTTTGAGCATTTTGTTCATAGGCATTATCATAGTATCTGTTACATAAAAGCAGTTCAATAAATGATTATTGAATAACTAGATTATTAAATAAGTGAAGGACTCAATTACAACTTTTCTTGATCTTTGTTTCAGGAAATACTTGTTATCACTGAAATCCTTTTAAGGTTTTCCAGTAATGTTAAAATACTGTTTCCTTTTTTTCACTCCTAGTCTGTATAAGTATTCAATGGTATTTTCCAGAGGGTGTATGGTGTGTTCTATCACAATAAATTGAATATAGAAACAGATATATGAGTCTATTGGTCTTCTATTAAGCTAAATACTGGAGAAATTTTAAAAAGTGTGAGGTGGTAATGGTGAGAGAGTGCTTTACTATTCTCACTAATATATTTCTTTGGAAAATAGTTACAATTTATAAAGTATGTGATTTTAACATGCAAGGAATTTATTATTTGAATTTTAAATTAACTAAAGTAACATCTTTAGTTATCTGTACTAATTCTACTATAATAAATATTAGTAAATATTGTGTGACCTAAATTCATAACAAAATAAAGCAGTCTGAGACAAATAGTTTAATAAATTGTGGTCCACTAAACAAAACAGTACCTTCATCTTCTAGGCCATATTTAAGATAAAGATAAGCAGTTTTATTCTTTCTTCACTGAAATCAACATTCTATTGCAAATTATACAGCATGACCAAGTGAGTTTGAGTCACTTTTAATTTCGACATTTTGATTACACTAATTATTGATGTGGGACGAATAAACAATGCTATGATCTTGAGTGAGTGATAAAACATACTACAGGAAGATACCTCAAAAGTATTACCTTTATCTTAGTAAGAATTTGTTACTTTTAAGTAAAAAGGAGTTCGCCAAACTCAGGGAAGTTTTATAAAGTGGGTGAAAATGAAAAGGAACACAATCACAAAAACTTTTGAAATTATAAGTTTTTACTAAAGTTTATGATAGGCAAAGTCAGTACAATGAGTTATGTTATGTAGTTTATTGTGGCATATAAATTATACTCTTCTTTTTAGCTGACATATTACTTTACCTAAAAATAGTTTAGAAACTAACATTCATATATTTGCATTCTCTATTGAGTGTTGGTATACTATTTCTAAAAGCTCTTCAGACAAAGTGAATGGAATAATCTATCCTATACCTTGCTCAAGTTTGATTTCAGCTTTCTTTAGTTCTCAATATATTTTCTCCATATCTTATATTCATGAAGAAAATGACAGTGATTTTGAAATGAGAAAAGTTACTGCACTTATTACTTATCTTGAAAAGTCTTTTTCTTAAGTTATGACATCTCTTTAGGTATAATTTTGGAAAAGGAGGATGGTTATAATGATAAGGAGAGGAAGTCAGAGACCAAACAGGAATCTGAGGCATGTAGAGCTAGCATTAAGAAACACACTGGAGGGGCTGGGGTTGTGGCTCGGTGGTAGAGTGCTCGCCTAGCACGTGTGAGACCCTGGGTTCGATACTTAGCACCATATAAAAAATAAATAAGTAAAATAAAAGTATTGTATCCAACTACAACAAAAAATAAATATTTTTAAAAAAGGGAAAAAAAAGAACCACAGTGGAAATCATAGAACCAACAGGGAGTGACAGAGCTAGCAGAAAAGGGCCAGCTTTTGCTCAGATAAAAACATAGAGCCAGTTCTCTCATTCCAATTAAAATGTGCTAATCTGTTTTAATTCTTTTCATAATATACAGTGCTAATATACTTTCCCTTTTCTTTTTTATCTTTAAAAACAACTCTACTTCACATTTATTAGTGGATACCCAGAATATTTTTATTATTATTTTACTTTTTATCTTCATCATCACTGTTTGCATCAGTACTGGCATTGGATGCTGTATATGTGGAAATGTTCTATATTTCCTGTGGGAGATTTATGATTTAATACCAGCTGGGATATCTTATTTATATAAACCTGGCCACATGGCATAGTAGAGAGTAAAAAGCTCCATGGAGAAATCTCAGCATCCATGTAAAATCATACCATTTTAGAGCTGGAAGAGTATTTAGTGATGACTCCATTCAATAGCCTAATTTTACAGGTGACTAAACTAGGGCTACTGAAGCTAACAAGAACCTGAACACCTTCCTTGGGGAATAATTTAGCATGCTGGGATATCAAAAGGACCTTTCTCTAGCATTTATAAAAGAGTTAAGTGTGGATTCAATTATTTGCAGATGTGTTTATGATTAACTTGGGCTAGTACTGTTTTCTGTGACTCCCATCTTGCTAGTCCTTGAAATAATTGTACTATGATGTCTTCAATCTTATCAAGAGAAAAGGTAAAGGACAATCAGCATTAATAAATACCAAGCACTGAAAGTAAATCAAGCAAAAATCAGATATATTTATCATCAGACACGGCTTATTACTTTAGTTATTTCATGTGACATTCTTTGAGAAGAATATTGAGCTTTACTATTCATTGTATAGTTTGTGGAAAACATTTTTTTTCCTGGAAATATATGACTTTTATGTATTATATTGGTGATAACATATTCATTAGCAATTCTCACATATTACCTTATGTTTTTTTTTTCAGAATTCCATGTATATGTAATCCTAGAAATTTGTACAGTATCATTTCCCAGGTTTGTATGAGTAAAAAATAAAAAGGGGATAAATGATGCTTCTAATAGCTTTCTTTTCTTTTTGTACTGGATTTCAAACCCAGGGGCAATTTACCACTGATCTATATCCTCACCCCTTTTATTTTTTGTTTTGATCAATTCTTACTAAGTTGCTGAGAGTTTTGATAAGTTGCTAAAGATGGCCTTGAATTTGCCATCTTCCTGCCTCAACCTCTAGAGTTGCTGGTATTATAGGCATGTACCATCGTACCTGGTTACCTCACTGTTCTTTGGTATTGATAACATTATAATTCTTATATAACTTATAGTATTTTCTATTATGTATCAAAAGAGAGGGTGCTTTTATTCAAGGAAAGATCTTATGTGCATTTTCAAGGGCAATAACTTTCTATATGTATAAATGCAAACATAATATTTTTGCACTAAAGGAAATTAATATATATATGTATCCTCTGATCTGTTTCCTTGAAGTTTTCTCTGTAAACCATATGGTTTTTTCTCAGTACTCAAGAACAAAAATGACATATTTAAGATGCCAAATCATGTCCAAAAGGATAGAGGATATGTGTGAAGAGTTGATGAATAATTATTAATGATGATTATGATGATTAAGAATAAATGATAGGTCCGGGATATTTTGGTGTTCCTACCCCGCTTCCACTCATGTAACAGATGACGAATGCAATGTACAGCTGCACCGTAATTAAATGCATTGTCCTTTGTAGAATTACAGCCCTTTTGATACTGTTTAATATGCTGGGTCTATAAGGCAACTATACCCTGACTGAATCAATCTGTGACATTAATAATTTAACCTAAATCATAGAAAAGGATGCTGGCCTAAATGATTTATAAAATAAATCATTTTTATTTTACCTTACCTTATGTTAGGAAAATATCTATCACATGTGACTATTTAAAAATAACAAAATATGATCAAATTTTCTTTAAATTGTATAAATTTTACAAAAGAGAAAAAAGTTTTGCTATTAGCACTGAACATGTAGCATATTTCCTTTTCATTTGAGGCATTTATATTAAAAAAAAAGGCAGAAATGGCAAGTTTTGGCATTAATGCCCTCTTGGAATCAGTTCTGTCAACACCCCTGCAGGTGGCACGAAAGAAACAGATTGAGAAGTATGTTGATAATATGGGGTCATTCCAAAATCCCATTTTGGCTATCCTCTTCAGGATCATTTTAAGTCCCTGGATCAGATTCATAATTTTTTTTTTTCGATTTGGAAAATAATTTTCAGCATCCTGCCACAAAAATAAAAATGCTATTTTGTATCAATAGTATTTGTCAAATGTTAAGATCTTGCCATATGTTTAGCAGTTTTGGAAGACTCCCATTGGTTCAAGAAGATGCCAGCTGTTAGGTTAGATGACTCACAAAGTAGGTAATGACTGCTATACATGTATTGTTTTTGTTTCCACTCTAGACTATTGGGATGTGTACCAGCAGTACTAATACTAATCCTGCTTGGCTGCCTAAAGAGATTTTTTTTTTCCTGAAGAGTTTTAAAATGATTTTGTTTTTTTTTTTCCTCTTAGGTAGTGCTGAATTTTACTAGAAACAGAAGAGAATTCAGGAAATAATAAGAAATCAACTAATACAATAAAAATAAGAAGAAAAAGGATGATGCTTCAGACTGAATGTGTCTTGTACCTCAAGGGTTCAGGGGTTGGAAACTTGATCCAATGGCAGTGTTAAGAGATGGTGGGACCTTCAGGAGGTGCGGCTTAGTACAGGGTCATTAGGTTATTGAAGGTGTTGTCCTCATAAGAAAGTGAAGTAGTCCTCATGGGATCCCAGTGAGCTATTGCAAGAGGGTATAGCAAGACTGAGCACTCCCTTCTCTGGCTTCCTGTCTTGCCATGGGGTCTCGCCATATCTCCATGATATCTGTCATGATTTGACTTAGCCAAGGGAGGCCCACATCAGAGTGGTACCATACTGCTTGGACTTCCAGTCTTCAAAACCATGAGCCAACTAAACCTTTTTTTCTCTATAAAGTAGCCTGTTGTAGATATTTCATTATACTAATGAAATGCTGATTATTACCATTCCTATTTTTACTGATGAGGGAACTGAAATTTGGAGAAGTTAACTTGTCTAAACTCTAAGAGTCAGGACTAGGTCAGGAACCCATGTTTGGCTGACTCCAAAGCATAAACTCCCATGTCATAATGATTCTCAAATATTGTCAACCATGATTTTGTTTTTACCAAATTCATTTCTTTTCACATTTATTTACTTTTTTGCCAAAATACCTCTCTCTTAACCCTGCCATGGATTGAGACCATGAACTCATGAATTTTGTATTGGTTACTTTTAAATCCTCAGTACCTACCACATGAGAAATGATATGGACTATATAAATGTCTGTTGAGTGATGATATTAATCAATAAATATTTGATCAATACTGCTCATTTATAACACTGTGAGGAATAATAACACTTTTCATAAGTTTTACAATGTTACTGTGAGTATTTAAGAAAAGCACAATGTTAGTATCTGTCCAATTGATATATGGGAATATAAATAGCAAAGTAAAGGCCATTACTTTGAAAATCCCAGCCTGCCACCTAGTTTAATTTCTCTCTGATTCAATACTGATTGTGAAGCAAAACCTACATAAACCATGACAGACAATTCAGGCATCATAATTAAAACTGACCTTTTCTGTCTCTTGTCTATCATGTGGTTTTTTTTAAAAAAAAAAATCATCAGAGCTCTTGTTTATCACATTGACTGAAATGTCAAGGTCTCTGATGATTATGACTCTCTAAGAAAGCTTTATCAGAAAAATGTGGCACTTGGAATTCTTCAAAAATAAAAAAAATGCAATATGAAAATGCCTTTCAGACATTAAATAAATAGTCATATAAAAATAAGTCAGGACTTTGGAAAACAAAGCAAATAATAATAGCAAAACAATTATCATAATAGGACAGATAACAATAGCATCTAGGATTAAAGAATCTATGCTCAACAATGTTAATTTTATGATCAGCCACGTTGTGAGTCTGTATGGTATGGATGAGGAAGGATACAGAGGAGTGATAATTAATTCTGTAAAATATAAGGCATGTTTAGGAGATCAGCACAGAAAAGAGAACGTAAAAGGACCAAGCCTTTGGAGCTCCCAAAAGATTACTTTCAAGGGCTAGCCAGATTTGGAGCTATATTTGAAAATATAATTTTCCCAAGTCACTGTGCACATAAAACTAGCTTACAATAGTTAAAATTGTAATATAATATAATTGTCTATGTGCAGAATAGGAAGATAACCCTTTCATATGATATATTAGGCTCTTTATGACTTGAGTCTATTTCTAGTTTCATCTCTCAGCAGTCACCTCACTCTGTATATTCCTGTAATAAGGAACCCTTTCATATGGTTGAACCACCTTATAGTTTCTTAATTCTGTGCTTTTCAGACTGTGCTCTTTCTATGTGGAATACTTCTTTCTTCTCTTATCTTCATTTCTTTGGGTAATTTTCTATTCACCTATTCTAACCCAAATTAAAATAGGCTTGGCTGACTCCAGTGAACATGTTATGCATCCCTTTTATGTTCTCATATATAAAGCCAGAGTTTTGCAAAGGCAGTATATATATCTGCTACCAATATCCCTATTGTTAGTCATTATATACCTAATTGCTAGAGTGGTGACTGTTTTTTATAGTAAATGCTGTTTATTGAAATTGAAATTGAATGTGAAGAACGAAACCAAGACAAGAAGTTCAGACGCAAGGTTTCAGGAATTTGGAACAGCAATTTTGAAAGGTAAGGAGTTATATAACAGTCTGGGCAGCATAACTGGAGAAATGTGTCATTTTATGGGAACAAGGGACTCCAGAATATATTAGCAGAAGAGAGAACTGAAGCAAACCTTAAGCTTCAGAACAAAAAATTTTGTGTTCTCATTTTCAGGACAGAAACTGATCTTTGATCAAAGTTGGAGAGAGAACACAGTGATATTTGTTGTTTGTATTATGATTAAAATATATTTATTTGATCAGATTTATTGAGATGTAATTTACATATTGAAACATTCATCATTTTCAGAGTATAGTTCTAGGAGTTTTCACAAACCTATACATTTATGTAACTACCACCAAAATAATGATACAGATGAGTTCTATCACCACATTACTTCAGGCCCTCTTTTAGGTAATCCCTTACCTTAGCCCCAGGCCCTAGCAGTCACAGATTAGTTTTCTCTCTTTATAGTCTTGCTAGTTCCAGAATGTCATATAACGGAATCAAATTTTGTGGCCTTTCAAGTTTGTTTTCCTATACTTAGCATAATTTGTGATTCATTCATGTTATTACTCATATTCCTTTTTGAAGTTGTTTCTGTTTTAGCCCACTAGCACAAATTCTGTATTCAAGTTTTCCACATGTGGAATTAGCAGGGATCAACACATCCAGAGTATGATAGATGAACTTTGCCCTGGGATAAAGTACCTTTGTGATAACAGTATCTCCTCTGCCAGGTAAGAATTTATTTTTCATTTTTTATTGCCAAGTAGTATTCCACTGTTGGATATACTGGAAATGGTTGATCTAATCTCCCATTGAAGATCATTTGATTTTGTTCTAGTTTTCACAATTATGACTAAAGCCACCATAAACACTCATATAGAGGTTCTTGTATGAAGAGGTCCTCACTTTGGGAAAACTATAAAACTTTGAAAGAAAGGGCCAGTTTGTACTGCAAAGAGCAGTGTATGGGTATTCCAGTTTCTCTACATCCTTACCAACCCTTGAGATTGTAAGGTTGCTTATCTTGATTTCTTTTTTCTTTTTTTTTTAATATTTATTTTTTATTGTAGTTGGACAGAATGCCTTTATTTTATTTACTTATTTTTATGTGGTGCTGAGGATCAAACCCAGGGCCTTGCATGTGCTACGTGAGCGTTCTATCGCTGAGCCACAACCCAGCCCTGATTTCTTGATTTCTATTTCAGATCATTGGTTTGGCACGTGACAGTGCTGCTGATTTTGTTTGTTGATTTTGTATTCTGAAACTTCGCTGAATTCATCTATTCTAGTAGATTTTTATTGGTGTCTTTGGGGTCTTAAGTATGTAAGATCATGCCATCTGCAAATGGTGACTATTTGACTTTTTATTTTCCAATTTGGATGTCCTTCATTTCTTTCTTTGCATAAATTGCTCTGGCTAGGACTGCCAATCCAATGTTGAATAAAAGTGGTGAAAGTGAACATACTGTCTTTGTTCAAATTCTAGAAAACTTTTACCATTTAGTATAATTTTAGCTGTCGGCTTATTTTAAGTAAGTATTTATTATGTTAAGGTATATACATTTATACCTAAATTTGGTCAGAATCTTTATCATAAGGCAATTTTGAATTTTACCAAATGCATTTTTGTATAAGAAGTTCATTTGCTTTTTGTTTTTCATTCTGTTGATATACTCTATCATGTCTATTGATTTATGTATGTTGTACTATCCTTGGATCCTGGGGATGAACTCCATTTCATTGTGGTGAGTGAGCTTTTTATGTGCTGTTAGATTGTATTTTATGATATTTTTGAGGATATTATGTGTATATTCATCAAGAATGTCCACCTGTAGCTTTCTTTTTTTATCGTGTCCTTGTCTGGTTTTGGTGTCAGAGTAATGCCTCATAGAATGAGTTGGGAAAAATTATTCCCTCGACAATGAATGAATGCTTTCCTTCACAAATTGTGAAAAAAATTCAGTCTTTCATCACCAAGTATTATATTATTTGTAGAGACTTTTTAAACATCTTTCATCAAGTATAGGGAATTCCTTTTTCTAGTTTTTTTTTTAATCAAATGTGGATGTTGAATTTTTGTCAAAAAATTTCCTGCATTAGTTGAGATGGTCATATCTTTTGCTTCTTTATTCTGTGTTGATATGATGAATTATTTTGATTGTTTTAAACTGAGGGATGTTTTTCAATAATCAGCTTTTATCCCAACGTTTCTTTTCAATATCTGTTAAAGTCCCTGGAGAAGAACATTATAATATGCAAAGTCTCTCTTTGTGTTTGCAACTCTTGGGGGTTCTATAATCTTATGGTAGCCTGTACTTAGCCTTTAGAATATTGTTAAGTATTTTAGCTGAAATCTTTTTGGCCACTTGTATGCTAGTCCTGTGTTCTGCCACAGGTGATACAATAGTGCTACATTCTATCCTAAACGAGCCTACCTTTCTGAAAGTTTAGCCTTACTGGTTGTACTGTAACCTCAGATCTCTAATGGATTTGTGAGAAGATATGTTTTTATAGTTGGCACTACGTTTGTCTCATTGTTAGTGTGGAAATAACAGCCTTTCTAGCTGTCTAAATTCTAGGCAAAAAGTAGTTCCTGTGATTAAAAAAAAATGACTTACCTCTAACAATAAAATGATCCAGGGATATTCTTTCCTCAGAGGGTTTTAAATGTAACTTCTTTATGAAGGGTGAAATGTTAACAATGGGGTTGATTTACGCTCAAACTCAGGACTGGCAAGTCTAATTTTTTAAGGATTTGTTTTGTAGTGCACCTAGTTTCTGTTAGAAGTTAGGAGTTGGATAATTATATATGCATTTATGGAAACTCTCTTTGTGGGCTTTAAAATGAAGAAGGCAAGAGATAATGATATCACCTTTGGCAGAGCAATGTAAAAGCAGAATAGGATGTGAAGCTGTTTGAAATTGCATATATCAATCCTGCTGGCTGTTTTCCCTAAATACAAAATTAGTACCATCCAGAGGAGAATTCCACATTTTTTTTTTTAAAGAAGGCTAATGAATAGCAAAAAGCAATGAAGTTTAACTTAGTTCATACTATGAAGCATTAAATGAATCTATATTACTTAAATATACTAATTCTTTAATTCAGTAACTATTTATTAACCATTTTAAATACAATAGACACAAAACTTCCAGTTAAAGAAAAAACATTCAGCCAGGCTTGTTGGTATACACCTGTAATCCCAGCAACTTGGGAGAGCTGAGGCAGGAGGATATCAAGTTCAAGACCAGTCTCAGCAACTTAGGCCTTGAGCAACTTAGTGAGATCCTGTTTCAAAATAATGAAAAAAATTAAAAATTAAAAAAAAAAGGTCTGGGTATATAGCTCAGTAGTAGAGCATCCCTTGGGTTTAATTCCCAGTTTAAAAAAGAAGAAAAAGAAAAAGAAAAAAAAATATTCATATAGATAGGATACCTGAGTTTTAGCTTTGACATTATTACTTGCCTCCCTGCATGATCTTAGATAACTCACTTCTCTAAACAAAATTAGTAGGGGTGAATGATATTGAGAATTATAGTTATAAAGTAATCCTACTACTTCCTACCCCATCTATTAGACTATTTTATCCAGTAATTATGGTATGCCAGGTCATCCATTGGTGATTTTTACATCTGAGACAAGATGAATGATTTTTTAAAAAGAAATTCTTGAAAGGATCAAAGAGTTAACAATAATGAAGACTCAGATCTAGATGAAGATGGAGACCATGAAAAGTACAACCAGCATTAAAGATTTCTGATGTGCCAGGAGTATTCACTAGTCCAAAATGAATGGCTGAGAGCCTGAGATATTTATTTTTGGTAACCTTGCAAGGCTGTGTGGACAAAAGTGGTTGTTCATGGCCTACCAAGAATAGGGATCATGTTAACTCCCCAACCCATTCCCTACCCTCCATTTTAGGGTAAGATCCTAAAGAGTTATCTCCTAGGATTAAGATGAATCAGAAATAAACCATTCCTCATAAGATTTTCTAGTTCAGCCTTAAATCATCTGAAGGCTCCCAAAATCCTTAGTCTTTGAACTTGGATTATAATGGTTCCTGACTGCTAATATTTCTGAGATGATTTGTAGAAGTAAAAGGAAATCAAATGTGAAGTATGATGTTATATTAAGCAACAGTTATTCCTACACATGATTTTTCAAATGTAATAAGCACAGTTAAAATGATCATTTTAATAATTGAATAAAATCAATGAAAAAGAATGAGCAGAAATATTAGATTAATATTTAGTAGAAATATTAGATAAATATTTTCAGGGGCTTTATTTTCCAGAAATACTAATACTTGTGTCAGAAAAATATCCACTATACTTATTGTGCTTACATGTATAAAAAGTAAATTGAAAATTTCAGATACATACATATGTCTGAAACATATATGCGAAGCATAAACATATATATGAAAAATAAAGACCAATCTTAGAAAAATGAGATCAATAGCAGACTAGACATTGCTAAAGACAGAAATAGTAAACCAGGAGCTAGGACAGGGGAAATTTTTAAAATGCACTAAGGAGAGTAAAAATAATTAGAACTACAGAAGAAAAAATAGTAGTTTGGGATGACAAAACAAGAATGTATATATGACATTTTGATAAAGCATGTCTTATATACATATATCAATAGACATCTCAATGCTCATTAATAAATATTGTTTATAGGTTGATAGTCAATGGGCAGTGATTTTTCTGCTTGGTGTTCTGATGTCCCTCCAGGAACATTGCTTTCAATCATACCTGCAAACTACAGAGGGAAGTTTTCATTTTATACTATTGAACGACTTACTGAGCTCTGTCATCACTTTGCCAAGGGGGTTGCCACTACTATCTTAGAATCTGATTTTTCGTACCTAAGAAATCTCATGGTGAAAGCAAGTACTACAAGGGTGGTTGATACCTTATGTGTCAATATTTAATCATGGGAGACAAAAGAGGTATGTAAATTATTTTCCCTTTCTATCCTAGTAGTTGTAAACCAAGCTGTCAGCTACACAATTTAAAATTTTGGGACCATCTCAGTAACATATCCCCTTATATTTCTCCTTACTTGTTTTCATTATTTTTAAAAAAATTGCATATCCTAGTATTACCTCTGCAATAAAATATGAGGTTTTCCTTCAGTCTCAGATATTTTGGATAAGTGCCTGCTAGTAGTGCCCATTGTGTTGCCAGGTGACGTTCAACTTCTATTTCAGAAGAATCAGGTCTCTTATTTGTATATTAGCATTCTAAGGGAGATCACCATTTTAGAGTCTAAAGTAACATTTATACATGATCTGGTTGAAAACTTTTCTTTCTATTAAAAATAGCATTGTGCAATCACACCCTTTTACTTTATAGGACTCCACTTTGTGTAGTTGGGAGTAATATCCCTGAGGGAGTGTGTAGTGAGTTATCTTTAAGTAAAGTAATTGTGAAGTTTTCAACTGCCAGAAAAGCCTCCAAGGGTCTGTTCAGGACACAGTTTCTCAGAACACATACTTCACTATATAGGGCAAGATGTTACATTGGGTATACCAGTTTCTTCAGGCCTTCCAGAATACAGGATAAATTTTGTTACTTCATTTGAAAATAATCTGTTCCTCATCCCTTGAAAATGATTTTTTTAACCCAGATTCTCAGACTTTCTTAATCACCAGATTAAGGCACATTTTATTTTTTAAAACATTTTAATTGGTACATTACAATTATACATAATAATGGTATATATCCATTGTGATATATTCCTATCTGCACATAACATAATTTGGTTAATTTTATTCCCCTATACTTCCCCTCTCCCTTCCCTCTTCTCTACCCTTAATTTCCATCCTTCACTCCCTTTTATTTTCATGAAATTCCATTTTTACTCTTTAGCTTCTACATATGAGACAAAACATACAGCTCTTGGCTTTCTGAGTTTGCCTTATTTCAGTTAGCATGATGTTTTCCAGTTCCATCCATTTTCCTGTAAGTGACGTAATCTTGTTCTTCTTTATGACCAAGTAAAATTCTATTGTGTGTGTATAACGTATTTTCTTTATTCATTCATCTGTTGATGGACACCTTCAGGCCGGTTCTATAACTTGGCTATAATTGGGTGGCTATAAACGTTGGTATGCATGCATCACCAAATAATGCTGACCTTTAGATAAATACCAAGGAGTGGCATAGCTGGGTCGTATAGTAGTTCCATTCCTAGTCTTTTTAGGAAACTCCATTGAAATTAACATATTTTCAAACAATAAGAAAAAGTGTGAGCATGCAGTGAGGTACAAAATTAAAGAAATGAACTGGCATTTACAAAAGAAAAGATTATACAAATATATGCATACACAAAATAGATATGATATAGAGTACAGATAGGACTGGAGGAGAAGTGCTTATAAGGAAACCCTTTATACAGTTTTACGAAGGTGAACAACATGGTGACAGAAACTGGAAAGGTTTGAGATTTTATGAAGCTTTTGTTAATTATTTGTTCTGAGATTATTGAGTGGAAAAAGATATTAAAGATGTCTCCTAGAATTCTACCTTGACTAACTGAATAGATCATGGTTATGTTTAATAATACGATTAAATATAAAAGATAAATAATGCTCGGAATCCCTTAAGAACATGGTGAATTAAGCTACTCTATCCATTTTATTCTCACTATTTTACTATTTTCTCCTTCTGAAAGCTCCTGTATTAAAAAAATAAAATGTGTGTTACTGTGACTTCAACCTTGTTCGTGTTAGACAAGTACTTTACCACTGAACTACATCCCCAACAATTCTCATTTTTTTTTTAATTTTGAGACACAATCTTCCTGAATTCCCCAGGCTGACCTCCCATTTGCAATCTTCCCTCCTCAGCCTCCCAAATAGCTGGGATTACAGGTGTGCACCATCACACCTGGCCAGATCCCAAATAAATAGATATTGGAACTTCTAAATCTGGCCTCAAAAAGTTTTTTTTGGTTTTAGTTTTTATTTTGCTGTTTAAGAAAAACTCATTCCTTGAGTATAATTTCCACCACTTTTCTGCTTTTGCATTCTCTTCATTGTTCCATTTTTCTTAATCATCATCTCTTATTGTTTTTGTACATAACAATGCCATATTTTAAATAAATTTCTGTTTTTCTTCCATGCACGTAATATTAACTAAGCTTCTTTTAAGTTTCTATAATGGGGCTGCTGCAATGTACCTCAGTGGTAGAACACTTACATAGCATGAGTGAGGTCCTGCATTCAATTCCTAGTATTGTAAAAAAGAAAAGAAAAAAAAAACAACGTACAATTGTAGTTGCAATAACTAGTTTGCTCTGTGTATTTTATTCTGTTTGCTGAGTCACTATCCTCTCATTCAAAGTATTTGCTTTACTTAAATTTTTAATGATCTTTAAACAGAGCAGTTTTATTTAGTAAGGATATCAAAAGGCAGTGTGGAGGTGGGTTAAACCGCAAATGAGAGGTTAAGGAATGCAGACACAATGATTAACTGATAATGTTAAAAATCTTCTTCAAAAGTTGGGGGCACTGAGTTTGTGGCTGAGGGGCAGAGCACTTACCTAGCATGTGTGAGGTACTCGGTTTGATCCTCAGCACCACATAAAAATAGATAAATAAAGGTATTGTGTTCATCTACAACTAAATAAAATGTTTTTTAAAAAGTTGGGAAAAGGAGCACAACATTGGAGAAGATAAGGAGCCAGAGAAAAGTTTTATTTAAATATTCATGCATTTTGACTTTTAAATTTGATTTCATTGTTTAGAAAGTAAGATACCAGATTATGTTTGTAAACATTTGGCAGATATATCCAACTAAGTGAAGTATCATAACCTCTACTGACTTATTGTTAATTTCATTGCATGGGTAAGATTCTATTTTTATTTATTAGTTCAAATACCTTTAAGATTTTTGGTTATATAATCATAGCTACAGTGCTACAAATTGATGATTACTATGATGTAAATATTAAAGAAGCAATAAACAACTACTCCAATTCCCACATCCCATAATAACAACATTTACATTAATATATTAGATTGTTTTTTCCAAAGTTAAAGACAGACTTCCATTGCACATGTTCTTTTGCATGTTCTATTCCCTTTACTTTTGAATCTGGATACTCCAGTAAAATGTTGCAAAAGAGACAATGTGTAACTTATGATGTTGGACTATGCCTCACCTAGAAAAGGTCAGCATATAAGATACTCAACTAAGGCAACCATCCTATAAAGAAGCTCAATTACATGATATAAGGAGAAAAGCAACCAAGAGGAGCACAAAGGTGCCTGGTGCCAAGAAAATGGTTGCTTAAACTTCTAAGTTTGGGGTTAATTTGATATGTAATAAGAGGTAACTGAAACAATCATAGTGTATTTATTAACGACCATTTTTTTCTTCCTAAGAACAAATATTTTTAATATGTACATGGGGTTTTCTTTTTTATTTAATGAATTTCTGACATACAGAATATTTATAAGTATTAAAATGACTAACAGCTATATATCCTTCACACAATTTAAGAGATAAAATATAATAAAAACTTCCAGGTTACCCCTTTACAATCATATTTCCCTCCTTCCCTTAATGAGGTACCTACTATCCTGCAATGTCCTGGAATTATTATTCTTAATAATGATTCACATAATTACTACATATATTTTTTCTTAAGCATTATAGATTATTCTTATGAAAATCTAGTCTTCATAAAATGGCATTTTAATAAAATTTTCTACTGAAAACTTTGTCTTTGTTGTGTAATATGAAATTTTACAGATTTATATATATTTGTACAATTTAAGTCATTTCATCCTGTCTAACTGCATTGTTTTCAGTTGCTCGTACTATAAGCCTTGCTTTGGCAAGGTTCACCTTAGCATTTGACATGAAATAATAGCTATTTTATTTAATTATTTGTATATTTGGAAAGTACTGTTTCAATTTGTGAGAACAAATCAGGAATGGTTATAATTAATTCTCTTATGGACTTAATATTTGGTTTTCTAAGACCCAAAGGTTGTTTCCACTCCTCCTTATGTATTTTAGAAATTCATAGCCAGGAACCAAAAAAAAAAAAACCTACTTTCTTTATCAGCATCTTTACCTCCAGGTTTTCCTTTTATTTAAGTCAGAAGATTTTTTTCCCTCTCTTTTGCTTGCCTCTTTGTCCCTTGATGTAATTCTGATATTTTATATAGACTTCTACATTTTCTCCGTAACTTAGTCTCTTTTCACAGGATATATCTTTAAAGAACACAATTAAACAAAATGCAAGAGTGTTTTAAAATAGAGATGAAATGCTATTTCTTCACAAAATGATAGAATATATTTATACTTATTGCATTATTGGTAGTTCCCAATCTACAACCAGAAATCAACAGCAAAATATCTACAACTTGCTGTCTAAATTGTTGTCCAGAGTACCATATTTTTAAATATGTAATAGAAAAAGAAAAAAATCAAACTCTAAATTGGATTCCACATCTGCCTTGATAACACCCTTCCCATGCAGAAGGTAACACCTGAGCTACAGTGGCCTACCAATTTTGGTTCCTTCCTGTGGGATAAATACATATGTGGAGAGAAGCATCTCTTGGCTCCCAAATTTACACTTCTTTCCTAATGTTTCAGGGAGAATGTGCTCTAAAAATCTATGTAAACTCTATTTAACAACAATATTTTTATAACAATTCTGAATTTCTTTTTTCTGAACATCTTTTGAATAGTCCTTTTGTATCATCTAAAGTTTAAATCAAATTCTAAAACAGATTTACAGAACAAAACTATTGTTTTCAAAGATTTATATTCATATGAGAGTAGGGTATTCAATTACTGATGATAATTAATGTAAACCTAATGTTCAACTGTATTTCAAACTTGAGAAATGAGAGGAGACATTTGAATTTCTAAGTATCTAGCATACGAATTCACCTTAACTGATTGTATATAATTAATTTTGTTTTATACCTATAGTAGTTTTCCTCAAATTATAATTGTGACCTAAACCAAATTTTAATTACTGACACTTATTGGACACTTAAGTTTGCCAGGGATTGTGTCATTTGCTCTATACATTTTAAAAATTATGTTGATTCAATAATAAACGCTTTTTCCATTTTACATATGAATAAACAGGAATATGAAGACTTTCAGACATTTATTACATGTATTTATAATACAATTAATCATTTTTGGTTATTTAATTACATATACTCAATACATAAGTTAAGAATGAGAATGTCGACGTAATATTTAAGAAAGTCATTTAGAAATTACAAAGCTAAACTCAGCAAAACATGTAGAAAGGTATAGGAACACAGTAAATTAATTAATTTACACAAATTTATACTATACAAAATCAATATAAAACTGAGGTTAATAGGTACATAAAACACAATCAGTCATGTTTTATTTGTTTAATGCATGTATTTGAGGAAAAAAATCTGTAATGAAAAATATTTCTTTTATGCTGTCTATCAGAACCACATTTTTGATTCCAAGCATTGGCAAAATCATTAAACATTGGGTTGTAATTATGAGCAATTACTTTCTGTCCTCTTTAGTTTGCCGTGGAATTTCTGATATTTTATTCTGTAAATCCATCTTCCTTTGTTACTCATTGAACTAAGTTACACAAGTTTATGCTGTGAACAGATAAGATACTTGATATTGAATTCTGTTACAGTCATCTCTTAGGTTTTCATTTTTTAAAAGTGAATGAAATAAGAAAAAATATATACTTTCTTTTTTAATGCTTGCTAATATTTAGTAAATACTGGAAGGGAACAGAGGAAAGTTTCCTGCTATACTTAAGTAAATAATCCCACTGTTTACTTTTTTTAAAAGATGATTGCACTCATAATTTTGTGTTGGTAACTGAAATAGTTTTAGAATACATAATAGTAGAAGCATAGATCTAGAAATATGATCTTGTCATTTGATAAATCATTGTGATGTGTACACAGAATATAAAAATCAGTGATTTTAATTTGTACTTCTAGGAATATTCATGACATAGTTATTTGTTCTATATTTGTAACATGTTTTTTCCTTTATAAAAAAACTCAGTTTTCACTTTAGATTAGCTTCTTCTGTTTGTAAAATATAAAAGGCTTATTTCTGAACATTACATTTTAATGAGATGAACTTAGCAATAGGAACAAAGAATACTACTGAATCTTATATCTTAAATTTTAAGGAAAAAAATTTACATACACCCATTAGAATTTAGAAATTTCACAAGAGGAAATATCTTCTAAATGTTATTATCTTTCTTTGTTTTCTTTCCTTCTTCTTTTTTTTTTATATTGGGAATTAAACCCAGGGGTGCTTAACAACTTAGCCACATCCCTAGACTTTCTTATATTTTATTTTGAGACAGGGTCTTGCTAAGTTGCTTAGGGCTTTGCTAAATTGCTGAGGCTGGCTTTGAATTTGTAATCCTTCTTCCTCAACTGCTGGGATTACCTGCATGAGGCACAGTACCTGGCTACTATTGTCATTCTTGAGTAGGGTTTGTTAAGTACTTGTTTCATGGATTAAGATTCCACATTGAACTCATTCATTCATTTATTCATCAAATGTTTGTTAAATGTTTACCAGACAAAAGGAGTTGTACTAGACTGAGGATACAGGGTATTGGTTAAGTACCTTAAAATATATAGAGGGGAAGACAGACACTTTAATGAAAAAAAAATTACTGATGTTTTTATGTCCTATTGTATTTGCAGAAGTAAGAAAGTCTCAGAGAACAATTATAAGGATGATAAAATGTATATTTACTCTCTACTGTCAAGACAGTAAGGACATCAAGTGAAAGAGATTTGTCTTATTTTTGTCTTTTGTTCAATGCAAAATATCTGCTGTAACAAACAGCTACCAGATCACAGTAGCTTAACAAAATGGTGGCTTATCTGTTCTTCTGTCACAGATAAATTGGCTATTCCATGAGCAGCTTTTCAAAGAGAGTTTCAGAATAAGAATTCCCTTTTGTTCAGTAGACCTGTTATTTCTTGGGTCTTAGATACCTTTTATGAGTCTTCTGCAGCAAGACAGGAAACAAAGGAAGAATAAGACACATGGGGGTTAGAAAAGTGGTTTTAATAGCCAGACTTGGAAGTACCATGTGTCAATTCTGCCCATATTTTATTGGCCAAGACTCCATCATGTGACCCAAAGTTAACTCTAGGAATTTATGGAAAAGGAGAACTTGGAGTTTGTTGAACAACTTTCCAAACTCTACAATATTTTTTCCTGGCCCAAGGCTTGACAGATACTTGCTATTAACTTTGTATTAATAAATTTTTATTTCCTATTCTGGAGTGTACAAGGTAGTCCAATAAAAATAATAACATAAAGTCAACTTAATAGATTTTACTTTTTTAGTTTAGACATACATTTCAGGTTTTCACTAGAAAGTCAACTTGACCTATTTTTATTGGAACATTTATGAGGGACAATAATATGTAGAATATTACTTTGTACATAAATATGCCAAAAATTTCTAGTTTAGTCTCTAAAATATATATATATGTAAAATGGGCATGACTGACCCCCGATCATTGATTTCAGTTGTGTTCACATGAAGTACAGATTTTGTGATCAACATCTTATATCTACCCCAGTGAAATGTTTAACAAATATTGAAAGGTCAATTTATTCAAATATGTAGAATTCAATTATCCATTCCAGATATTTCACACAGATATAATCTTACTAAGTAACTCTACAACTTTCTACAGTTGCTTTAGCATTTGTATATCCTAAGTTGTTAAGCATGTAGATAACACATACCATTCCTGTGGATGCTTTCCAACCATTCTGAGATTATGGAATTTAATGGGTCATTTTTGGCTTTAAACCTGCATGTTTCCAAACCTCATTCATATTTTGAATTTTAGTTGTTCTTTTTATACAGGCAGGGTGGCTTTATTTTACCTGTTGATCTTAAAGAGAATAAAGGAATAAATTAATGTTCTATATGGAGAGCATAGGCATTGTTTTTAACTTTAATAAAGTTCAGAATCATCATGCCCATTCCCCTAAATAAACTGCATACATCTTGTTCTTCAGCTTCTTTTTAAGCTTGATTACATCTCTGCTCAATTACAGAAATGAGCTTTTAATTGAACTTCCTTAATTGGAAGTTTGTTGGTTGCAGAACACAACTGCTCACTTATTCCTTAAGAATCAATTAGGTCTGATCTGTGTGAATACAGTATGAAAGAATGAAGAAGATTTGAGCTGTCTCTGTAAATACAATGTGATACCTAATGCAAATTTCTAAATTACAGATGATTCACAGTGATTAACCATGTATAACTCTGTCATCGAATCAGTGTATTATTAGTGTATGGTAGTACTTAGAAGACAACTATAAATTTTTAAATTACTTTCATATAAAATAATGACATTATTGCTTATTGAAATTTAGATATGCTCATATAAATATCCAAATGCTAAAAATATGATGAAAAAACCCCACAAACCTAATACATAGAAGGAAGACCCCTAGATTAGAGGGAAGGAAACAGGAAGAGGGGGAATAGGAGGGAAAGGGGGAATAGGAGGGAAATTGGAACAAATTATATTCCATGATTATATAATTGTGTCAAAATGAACCCCAATATTTTGTATAACCATAATGAACCCATAAAAATGGTTTTCAAATTAGATTCATAATGCATGTGCTCTTTTGAAAGTACAGAGTGATGCATTTATTTTTGTGGAACCAATAAAATAAAATAAACTGAAGGCAAATATGGAATAGCAGAGCTTCAGATAAGTATTCACATTTTAAATCTAGATAATATGACTAAATTTAAAAATCCAATTTCAAAAACAAGAATTTGAAGCCATTTTGATTTTAATACAGTTTTGTTTAAATCTAGATGATACAATTTGAAATGTTTCTGAGAAATTTGAGAAAATGGGCATTTAATCATCTACTTATTCCAACTTTCCCTTCATCATTTCTACTTTTTATTCACTTATAGTTTTATTATAACTTTTATGTATTCTTCTCTAACTCTAATGTTAGGACAATTGTCTACTTTTAACTTGATTTACTTCTCCTTACCAGCTTTGTTCTCTTAATTTTAAAACATTTTATACAAAGATTTAGTTAGATTTTTGTGATCAAGTAGTTTTTTTTTCTTTTATTTTTTCATTTTTATTGGTTCCTTTTCATTATTATATATTGTTAGGATTCATTTTGACAGAATTATAAAATTGTAGACTATAATTTGCTCTAACTCAGTCCCCAGTACGTCCTCTTTCCCTCCCTTCCTCCCTCCTTCTGTTCCCTTCCCTCTACTCTACTGATCCTTCTGCTAGTTGTAGTTTCTTTCTATTTTTTATTTATTTTAGCTGCAGATGGTCACAATATCTTTATTTATTCATTTATTTTTATGTAGTGCTGAGGATCAAACCCAGTGCCTCATATGTGTGAGGCAAGCACTCTATCAATAAGCCACAACCCCATCCCACTTATAATTTCTTTTTAATTAGTGTTGTATGGATTTACATGATTCCACTGCAAGAGGTTCGTAGCATAGAAGTTAACTAGTGAGATCAAAATAAACACACAAGACTCAATTACCTTTTTCTTTGACCAGGTCAGAGATGACCCTCCCTCTAGCTCTCGCCTCTAACCACCCGGTGGGGCAGCAAGGCTTACTCAGGACTAGCAGGAGAGAGGGGGGGGGGGCACGCCAGGGAGTGGCCTTTTATTGGGGAACAAGAAATTCAGGGGAAAATTCCATCCAATGAAGGTCGAGGGGGGCAGCATTCCAAGGTCAGGGTCAGTGATTGGTCTCAGGGTCAATGGTCAGTCACATCCCCACACGGACAGGCTCTTGCACCTGGAGAGGGTGGGGATAGCTCCGACACAGTTTGGCCAGGACGCCTCACATCCAGTCAGGGAGGTGCCCAATCACGTGCAAGAATGGCTCCCCACACATGATGGTTAGATTCACTGTGGTATATTTATATATGTACAAAGGAGGTGTTTTTTTTTTTTTTTTTTTATTTTTTTTAAGTTGATGGTCAAAAGAAAAGGCTTCTATTCTTTTTTTTAAATTTTGTTTTTAGTTGTAGGTGGTCACAATACCTTTATTTATTTGTTTATTTTTATGTGGTGCTGGGTATCAAACCCAGTACCTCATACATGCTAGGCAAGTGCTCTACCACTGAACCACAAGCCCAGCCCCAAGGCTGTATTCTTGAATATTATATGGCTTAGAATATGTTTCATTATTATTATTATTATTTTTACCAGTCCAAGATTTTATTAGCGGGACTGCAGAAGAGAAGGGGGAAGAGAGAAAGAAAGAAGAGAGAGAGGGGAGAGAGAGGAGAGAGAGGGGAGAGAGAGGACAGAGAGAGAGGGGAGAAAGAGAAGGGGGCAGAGGGGGAGAGAGAGCTGTTTCATTATTTTTTTAACTTGAAGAAAAACTTGGCTGAATATAAAATTGTTGAAACACAGTCTTTCCCTCACACTGGGGTAACTTGGCATAATCCTCTGTAATGAAATGTGTGTAGAAGACTGAGGGCAACATGCTTTCCATCACCTTGTGCACAATTTGCCTTGTCTTTACCAATATCCATTTGAATAGTTTTAATATACTCATTGTTCAGTAGTTTAACACTATATGCTTTGTCATTTAAATTTTTATTTCAGTGTTTCTAGGGAAAACGTACCCTTTTGTACACAGTAAAATTTTTAACGAAGATATATATTTTTTTACATTTAATTATTTTATGTTTAATTTGGTTTCTGCATTTACCACTCCTATAATCCCTAATGACTTTTCAGGTTTTATCTTTTTGATTTTTTTTTGGTAATAATCTCAAATTTGATAATAATGTTCTTTGTTTTCTGTTATACCTGTTGCTTCTAACACATATGATCTCTGAAGTATATTTTTTATTTCCAGAGTTTCCTAAGCCCTAGAAACTCACAATATATTTCCCTCTACCCTCTGAATTCTTCATTGTATAGTTTAAAGCCTTTAAACTGAACATTTAAAATTGTCATATTATTTTTAAGGAAAAAAAATTCTTGACACTATTGTATTTAAGATAATGAAAAAATACTAGTTGAATATTTTTATGGCGTAGTTCCTCTTTTGATGTAATTTTTTTTATGTGTGTGTATGTGTTTCTTGTATAACTCAAGATTTTTTCATCATTTTCATTTAATATTGAATAACCATGACAATTAAGATTTTTGTGCATGTGTTCCTGGAAGTAATTATTTGTTATGGAGTTTAGACTTCAGAAGATATTATAGGCCTTACAGAAATGATGCAAGAAGTGTTACTAATAGAAATTTGTGTATGGATAGAAGTATTAACTACTACTTTTCTGATATTCAACAAAGTTACAAAATCCATGAATTTGAAAACATATTTATGTATTCCTAAAGAAATAATATCCTTAAAATAAATAAAATATTCTTAGTATAGCTTAAAAATATAAATGCAGTTTACACACTTGGTCAGTTACCTTATTTATGCAGTCCCAATCAACTACGAATTTAATGTGCCAAAGCTTCTCAACTTGTTCCGATACCTTTACATAAACAAGTTATTACCATGATAATGAAAGTTATTGCTTCAGATATAGTTTGAACAGTCTTAAAATGTTGATGTTGAAGACCTGCCCTATTTTAACAACAAATCTGCATATATCTTTATCAACTTGAGGTTACAGAAACAGTTGACTCTAAAGAAAAATAGCACTGTGTCAAATCAGTAAAGGATTCTGATTCTGGCCAAGACAGAATATGATTTTATCTTTGAGAGGGATTCATAACTATGTTAATATTCACTGTCTGAGTCTGTCCCTCAAGTCAAGGTCCATTGCTAAATCAATCATATTTTGCAAATCCGTGCAAAAGCTCATATTCACACACTTGTCAACTTTTAATCTGGGTATATTCTTCCTCAGTTTAAAGTTATTTTATCATACCTTAGTAGCAGTCTGTGATAAGGTGTTAGATCATTCATATATTTCTGCTCTAAGAAAATGATGCACTATGCTTACCATCTCTGAATTTTTGGCAATTAATTATGGTACTCTCATTTGGTGGGTTATCCTGTGTGAACAAAAGTGCATATTATTCCTACTGCTTATATACAGTGCCTAATATTGCAGAATTAGGTGGCTTATAAATTCCTTATATTCAAAATCCCTAACTTAAAGGAGATAAAAATATTTATATCAGGCTGGGGTGTAGCCCACAAGTAGGGTGTTTGCCTGTAGGCTAGAGGGACTAGGATTGAACTCCAGTACAAAAAAAAAAAATCTATATAGCAACCTTTAATTTAAGAGCAAAAAATTCCAATTTGATTGCCATATTCTGTTAGGGTATTCTTCTTTTATATTAATTAAATTTGTACATTTTGAATTAATTTTTCTATTTGCAAGTATCATCATGTACCCAAGGCTTTTCATAGATAAAACAAGTTCCAAATAATTATAATTATCATTCTCTTTTTGATGTTTCAGTTCTTTACAACTTGGCCAGTGGGATCTCTTTTATAGGACACACCTTTGATCTTTTAACCCTACTGTAGATCTACTTTGAAGGCATCTTTGTTTTCTGGCAGTAAGGTCTCCCAATCCATTATTCATTTTCCCCTACCTCAAGGCATTACATAAACTACTCCCCCAATACACAATTATTTTGAATTGAGAAAATATTTTAGAAATGTAGCCATTGGAATTACATTCAGGTGCTGGTGACAAGGTCTAGAAATGATACATTCAAACATAATTTGGGGGCTGGGGTTGTGGTTCAGTGGTAGAGCACTTGCCTAGCATGTGTGAGGCACTGGGTTTAATCCCCAGCCCCACATAAAAAAAAAAAATCTAAATAAACAAAATAAAGGTCTACAACTAAAAATATCTATAACTAAAAATATTTAAAATATATTAAAAAATAATTTGGGGGTTTATTTTGTCATACTTAGTGCTTCAGAAAACAGAGGTCTAATATTAATTACAATATTATGGCTTTGTCTTCCTGTCACTTTAAGGAAAATACCCTTGAGCAAAATATGCCTAGCTAACTATCATTTAAAATAAATCCAATATTTATAACAACTCTTCAATAGTTTTAAAAATCCACATATATCTTTTCATTCTAAAATGTTTCTGAGATACTATCAATAATTATATGTTGCTGGGCTTGGTAGTGCAAGCCTGTAACCCCAGTGGCTCAGAAGGTTGAGGCAGGAGGATTGTGAGTTCAAGGCTAGCCTTAGGAACTTTGTGAGACCCTAAGCAACTCAGCAAGACCTTCTCTCTAAATAAACTTAAAAAGGGGGCTGGGATGTGGTTCAGTGGTAAAGTACCCCTGGGTTCAATCCCTTGTACCAAAGTAATGATAATAATAATATGCTAATAGAATATTTTTTAATTTTAAAAATTTGCTGTATTGCATTTACAATTTTATTTTGTTTTTAATTGACACAAAATAATTGTACATATTTTGGGGATACTGTTTTAATACATGGATAAATTGTATAATTTATTTTAATACATGGATATTTATGTAATATTCAAATCATGACAATTTGCATATCCATCCCTTTAAACATTTAACATTACTTTGTAGTGAGAATATTCAAAGTATTCTCTTCCAGTTATTTTGAAATGCATTAGTCAATATTATTAACTATGGTAACCATATTGTGTAATGGAATACCTGAATTTGTTTCTCCTATGTAACTATAATTTTGTATTCATTTACCAACCTTTCTCTCATCCTTCCCTCCTCCTCCCCTCCTCACTGCTTCTGGTAACTACTATTCTCTCAACTTCTAGAGTTGAAGTTGAGAGTTTTTTTTTTTTAGAGTTTAGAATAAGTGGAAATATGAATATTATAGCCAAAATTTGCTGAAACTTGGAAGTGACCAAGATGTTCTTCATTAAAAAATATATAAACTGGGGCTGGGGTTGTAGCTCAGTGGTAGAATGCCTGCTTCACATACATGAGGCACTGGGTTCGATCCTCAGCACCACATAAAAAGAAATAAATAAAGATTGTATCATCTACAACTTAAAAAAAATTTAAAAAAATTCCACTGGACACTCATCATTTAAAAAAAAAAATATATATATATATATATATATATATATATATATATACACACACACACACACACACACACACACATACACACACACACACACACTATGGATTTCAGTTTAGAAACCAAATTACTGTTATCAAACATTCATGAAAATGAAAGACCTGGGATGAATTTTGAAACACCCAAAAGCTACTCTTAGCAAATTATTTAAAAGCTGAAAAGAGGGGCTAAAGATGTAACTCAGGGGTAGAGCACTTGCCTAGTATGTGCAAGGCCCTGGATTTGGTCCCAGTACCCTCCGCCCCCCCCCCAAAAAAAATAATTAATTAAATTAAAAAACTAAAAAGTTGAAAGTGTCAATCCTTTCTGGCCCCAATGGATTTCTTAGAAATGACTGGTCAGTATAAAGAGTAAGCGTGTGCTTGTGTTCAGGTGTGCCTGTGAGAACAGGGTAAGTCCAACTACTGTAAGGAGAGTACCAGTGCTGGAGGAAAGGCCCTTGTTCCAGGAGGGTACTCACAGGCCCTCAGGAGCAGCCCCTGGGACTGCCCCCTGCCATGGAGCCACTCTAGGAAGGACTGGAGCCAGGGAACTCCTCTACAATGCCTTTGTTTCCCAGGCTTCCCAAGTGGCATTTTTGCCCCAGGCTTTCCACAGGCAGAGTGTCATAGGGTTGTTCTTGTAGGGAGCATATGTTGTGACACACCATCTGGCTTGTACGCATTTCTCAAGCAGCCATAGTATAAAAACCTGCCTGTTTGGCAGCTACAAGTGCCCAAAGTCCCTTTGGTCTCTTTCTTGGACTGTTGTACAACATCAATGGATATAATTAAGAACTAAACCAAGCATATGGATTCAGAACCACACCATGACCATGAAAGGGAGCTTTACCTTGGAATAGGAGTTACTAGGGGTGGATCCACCCTCAGGCTCCTGGGCAATGGAGTACATGAGCTGGTGGTCCTGGCACAGCAGCTAACAGCTGGGCACAGTGTCACCCGGGCTTACAGCTCAACCTCCTAGAGAGGAACATGGCATATTGGTTACACTCCCTGAGACCCAGAGCCCAGTCAAGGGAAAAGGAAGCAGCTTGCAGATGGGAGCCCCTATGNGTGGTCTGAAAGGGCGGGGAAACAGCCCAATGAGCCAATCAGCTGGAAGTTTGCTGGGGCCGCTTTGGCTGTGGCTCTCAACACAGCTCTATAAAATATACTCTAGCCAGTCAAGGTAGTGTACATCTGTAATCCCAGTGATTGAGAAGGCTGAGGCAGGAGTATTACAAGTTAAAGGACAATCTTAGTGACTTAGAACTTGTCTCAAAGTAAAACACACACACACACACACACACACACACACACGTATAAGCATTCATGAATTATTCAGTTTATAATTGAACAGATAGAAGAACAAAGAAAATAAAATAATAAGAAACTTCAATGAAAAGTTAAAGAATTATTTCCATTATAGTTCAAAAGATTTTCTGCTTCCCTTCTCAGGTGTGTTAGATGGGGTTGCGGGAGTGTGAGGGGAAATCCTATAGGTGGGACTCCTGGAGGTGGGGTTTAGATTAGGTAGGCCCCAGGTTCTTCCTTGAATGGTGGTTGGTCTGAAGATTTTAAATCAGAGCACCTCTGGGGACAGCAGTTGTCAAAGTATACTGAGAGAACACAGAACGAACTCCTGAATTTCACTCATGCAGTGGAGAAGCCAATGCTTGTTCCCCTGAGTCACCTGTGAACTCCTTGTGTACTGCACTCTCCCCTCTACCATTCAGGTGCCAACTCAATTAATTCCTCCCCTGCCCTTTCATATTCTCAGCTGGGCCCATCTCTTCTAGCCAGGTGCATCTCTGCCATTTGATCTTTTAAGCGACTGGTCTGGGGGGGGGTGACAGGGGGGAGCCAAGAGTGTTTCCTCAACCTGTATTCCCTGTGTAAACCCCTCTCCATGTTTGATTTTCTCCTGGTCACTTAGGCACACTGTATGCCATGTGGTGTGGGTTTGCCAGGCCTGTATTTAGGCCAGGCACTATTGCCAGGAATCAGTCCACTGCTGCTAGCCCTTGTGCTGTAGGTGCAAAACTGTTCCATCCTCTGTTCTCCCTGTCAGCTGGGAGAGATGCAACTTGTTTCTCACACAGGCATATTGTGCAGCAAACCTTTCAGGTTAGTCTGGCAGTGTCTTTGGTCTTTGATCTCTCCATACCCAGACATGCTTCAGGACTCCTAAAAATGTGGGTACCTTTAATTGATGTATCCTTCTACTATTTTTGCACAGGGGTGGGAGATAGGACTGGCAAGTGCCATTGTTAGCAGCAGCAGCACTGGGGATTTCTTCTTTATTTTCTTATATCCAACCTCCTGAGTCCTCAATCTGCTTTGAATGTCCAAAATTAATTCCCAGTAAAATCCACCCCCCACCCTGCTGAGAAACTGCATGTCTGATTTCTTGGTTTCATACCACAGAGCAACCAGAAAAACCACCTCCAATCTGACAGTTTGAATCCTTGTAACAATTTCTTGAAGTAAAAGGTGGTTCAAAAGCTTTATCTTCCAAGACAAGAAGTTCCAGGGAACAAATATTGATGTCATTTTGGCAAAGGTTGCTTCAGTTCTTAGTCATGATTCTTAATCTATGTTGATGCAGGTGACCTCAATTATCACTAAACTTTATCACCGAAAGTGTGTGGAGTCTCCCATTGTATAACACAGTGCCCCAGCTAAGCAAAGATGACCTATATTGCTAAGCATCTCCTTCTGGGACATCATGAGATAAGATACTGATGAAAACAGAGCAAATTTGGTTTTGGAGGCAGGCAATCATCACGTGGCTTAGAATATGACATGAACTCTTTCTTTTTCAAGGAAAGAGTTGGTGTTTGGAAGGCAGTTGAAGGATCTGAAAACACACACACACACACATTGTATTAACCTATGCTCCTTGAAATATTCCATTTTATTTTTATTCATACATATTTTCTCAGAGAATACATCCCATTGCTATTTCTACTGTACTCCCGAAATCCACAACCAGGCTTCTTCTACTTCTATAATTGTCCAACACCAATCCCTCTTTTCTGAAATGTTCAGAGAGATTCCATCAACATGCATTCTCTATCCTTTTTTCCCCTATCCACTCTTATTTACCCTCTTTCCTTTACATAATATGATAGTAGTTTAATCCCAAGGCCAATTCATTAACAACTGAAAAATGAATTTCTCTTTTGTGACAAGGAATTCTTTAGATTCCCAATCCTCCTGAAGGTGAGGAGAAATAAGTTCATTTATTACTCTGTTATATAAAAAAAGGAAAACTGAAACAATCACGTTTTCATGCTAGCACAGATTGAATCTGCAAATTTTGTTGGCATCTTGAAGAACCTAAGGGTTGTGAGAATTGATACTCTGAAAAGCTGAGTGCTATAAACAGAAAGAGTATTTGTTGAAAACAGTGCCTTATGTTTCATCACTATCAGTATTTACAGTCAGTCAATAAAGTAAAGATTCAGGCAAAGGAAATAAAATTGGTAAAAAGCAAAATGGTCACTTGGGAATGTGTCATTAGCAGGAAAGAAAATGTAACTCAACAGATCATGTTACATTCTAAGTATAAAAATACTATGATAATATAAATGGACATTGATGAAGCAAAAGCAATCAAATTTGTAGTTTACTAGGAAATTGATGACTATCAGAAATAGTGAATCACATGCTGCTCTCAATTTATCTGTAAATGACCTATGTGAAGTTCACATATACATGAACATTGTTATTTGGCACCCATTTACAAGGTCTATAAAAAAAATCTTCATACCTTCTAAATTTTTCTGGGAACCTAAAATAGCACCAAAAATAAAGTGTTTTTTAAAAAGAGAATTATGAACAAAATATCTATAATGCCAACATGGTAATCTATAATGGACAATGATCTATTATAGATTGTAAGGATGACTATCAATATTTCTTATGTTTTGCTTCTCTGTACAATGTCAAATAAAATGGATTAACTTCAGTGTTACCCATACTAATGTTCAATAAATTAATACTTATTCTTTCAAAAGGAAATTTCCCCAAATGACACAAAAATTTATGATATGTGGGGAATCACGATTTTTATTGAAATTTACTATCTTTAAAATAAAACTAATATAAGATTTATACAGAAGTAATATATCAACCTAATAGAATAGTCACAGTTTATCAGAACCAATTACAATGTTGGCATTATAGATATTTTGCTCATAATTCTCTTTTAAAAACACACTTTATTTTTAGTGCTATTTTAGGTTCCCAGAAAGATTTAGTTCTGTTTTAGATATATCTGAAATGTATTTGTGATATGAAAATTTTAGTGGATGACCTTTATTTAACTGTTGCAATTCTGTCTTCTAAATCATTAACTAACTTCTTATTGTGTGGTAATACAAGTAAAGTATACCCATTTTTTACACTCCTATGTACTGTTTCCTAAGAAGTTCTAGAACCAATTTCAGCTATTCTCTACCATATTAGATCTCTAGTATTCCTTAACAAATTATGAGAAATATGATGACTTAATACAACATATAATTGTTATCTCACTTTTTTGTAGGCCAAGAGTCTGGTTCTGGTTTTATGTGTAGTCTACTCAGATTATAATCATGATATTGGCCTGTTGCATTTTCATCAAATGCTTAACTACAGATGCATCTGATTTCAAGCTTATTCAAGGTATTGGTAATGTATTAGTTACTCATGACCTAGTAACTGAGATTATCAAATACTTAGTGGCTATGACTGGAAGATAGTTTCCGTTCCCTTCCACAGGGACCCTATCACAGGCAGTTCATGAGATGGCTATTTGCTTCTTCAAGATCACTAGAAATGTGAATTTTATTCCTTTGTGCTCTCTCTCTCTCTCTCTCTCTCTCTCTCTCTCTCTCTCTCTCTCTCTCACACACACACACACACACACACCATCAGAAAAGAACACTTAATCACCTATATCATATTCCATTATTTAGAATTGAATCACAGGTTCTGCCTGAACTGAAGGAGAGATAATTATGCAAGGGTGTGACTCGTTTAGGTTCACCTTAGAGTGTTTGCCATGCATGTAATCCCCCAAATCAACTCTAGGGACACAGAGAGATAAAAGGGGGGGGGGCTTATTTTAAGCAAAAATAACAAGAAAGACCAATAGAGTAAAGGAAGGGGATCAGTAAGATGGAGGAGAGGAGGGAATAGGGAAATACTAGGCACTGAAATTGAGCAAACTATGCTATATGCATTTATGAATATGTCAAAATTAACTCTACTATTGTGCCTGAACATAATGCTTCAATAAGAACATTTTTTATAAAGTTGGAAAACCCCTAGAGAGTCCTTGGCTCCCTTAAATGGTATGTGTATTTAACAGGTGTGCTGCAGCAGACAATAGCCCAAAGCAGCAATAAAAGAAAATGATAGAAGGAAAACTAGTTCTGTTTTGCCTCTCCATGTTGCAGTAACCAGCCCCTCAACACAGAAATCTGCAGCAGAAAAACAGACTACCAGTGTAGAAAATAATAGTACAGAACAAATGTTCTGCAAATATGATGAATTTAAAATAACATATGCAGGCTAACCAGGCACTTATGTGTGTTTTCTGTATCTTCATGCTCTAAACCTAAAGGCCTGTGGATTATAACCTAGGGAGATAATCTCTACCAAATTCTGCCGGTCTTTCTGAAGAGTTTAAAGTGAAATCCTGGCCAGAGTAATAAACTTCATTGAGTGGAAACAATTTGGAATGAGCTATAATGTTTCTGGGTTTCCAGGTATTCTGCTCCTCTCTCTAAATTCACCCTGAGTGATTGTGCCAGACCTTTGCCTTGACATTGTTCCAGTACCAAGCAAGACAACTGATACTTCCAGAAAACATGGGCTCTAAGACCAAATATATTAGACACTTGAAGTACAGTTACTTTTATAAATAAAGGTAACAAACCAAACCACACAACATATGAAACAGGACAGAGGTTTCAAAAATTTAAATCTACTTAAGTAATTAGGAAGTGATATAAACAATTAGCAATAAAACATCAAAAATAACATATGGAAATTTGGTTATAATTTGGCATCAAATTTTTAATTTTTGAAATAAGAATATAATTACTTGAATAAATGATAGAATAGAAATATCTGAAGAATCATTGATATGACATCTCCTAGAAGACAACTAGAAAAGCAAAGTCCAAAAATATAATGCTAAATCAAAGAGTGAAAGACAACAGAATTATGAATTATAAAAAGAAAGAAGATTGGGCTGGAGTTGCAGCTCAGTGGTAGAGCACTTGCCTGGCAAGTGTACAGCACTGGGTTTGATCCTAGCACCACATGAAAACAAATAAAGGCATTGAGTCCATATAAAACTAAAAGAACATTAAAACAAACAAACAAAAGAAGAAGATAAAATAAAATTAGTAATATCTGAAGAAATAGTGTTTAAAACTTTCCAAGGATTGAATTTTAAAAAGACATCAGAATTCTAGATTTATATTACTTGTAGAAAATTAATGGGAAAAAATACATACCTATACATATGTTTTAGTCAGCTTTTTTGCTGCTGTGAGTAAATGAACCAACCAGCACAATTGTAGAGGAGGAAGAGTTTATTTTAGAGCTGCTCATGGTTTTAGAGGTCTTAGTCCAAAAAATGCCTGCTCTATTCCTTGGGGCTCCAGGTTAGGCTGAATATCATGGCAGGAGAGTGTAGCAGAAAGAAGCATCTCATATCATGATCAGAAAGCAGAGGGAGATTCCATTCAGATACAAATATATACCCAAAGGCATACCCCAATTCCCACCTCCTTCAGCCATACCCTGCCACTTCAGTTACCACTCAGTTAATCCCTTTCAGGGAATTAAATAACTGATTGGGTTAAGACTCTTAGAACCCAATAATTTCTCCTATGAAACTTCTTGCATTGTCTCACATGTGAGCTTTTGGGGGACACCTCACATCCAAACATAGCAACATATTATAGTAAAATTCAGTAACACCAAGAACACACATTTTAAATGACCCCAGAATAGAAGGAAAATAACCTGTAAAGAATAAATATGAGTAATTACATCAGAATTATCAACACTAAAATTGAATGGCTAAAAAATGTAGCATATATATACAATGGAATATTATTTAGCCAGGAAGAACAAATTAATTCTGTAATTTGCTGTAATATGGATGGAACTAGAGACAATTATTTTAAATTAAATAAGCCAAACACAGAAAGAGAAGTACCACATGTTCTCTCATTTATGGAAGCTAAAAAAAATGACCTGAATGTAGAATAGCAATTACTAGGGGTTGGGAAGCGTGTATGCAGGGGGTAAATAAAGACAGGTTGAATTTGATTTGTGTATACTGTATGCATGCATTGAAATATCCTGAATACCATGAATGTGGACAATTAATATATATATGAATCAAAAATATATTACAGCAATTATAAGAAGGAAATATTTTTTAGTCTAAAAATTTTGATCACAAAAATGTAACATTTTAAAATAAAAAAAGTGGATCATGAATATAATTTTGGATTGCTAGCCATTCCTTATGGATTCTGAATATTAACTCATTATGAGACATATGGTTTGCAGACATTTCCTCTACTTCATAGGTCATCATTTTATTCAAATTTTTCATTTGATGCACAGAAATCTTCAAGTTTGGAGTAATCCCACCTATTCCTGCTTTTATCACCTGTCCTTTTGGTGTCAAATCCAAAACCGTGTTTGCCAAATCCAACATCTGGGAGAATTTCCACTATATTCTCTTAGAGGGGTAATCTAGTCTTAGGTTTTATTTTTAAGTCTTTCGTTCATTTTGAGTTAGTATTTTTAAATGGTGTAAGGTAAAAGTCCAGCTTTATTCTTTGTCGTGTGAATATCCAGCTCTTCTAACACCATTTATTAAAGAGACAGTCCTTTCTGCATTGTGTGTTCCTAGCACTTTTGATGAAGAACATTAGAACATATATGTGTGGGTTTGTTTCTGGACTTTCCATTCTGTTATATAGGTTTATAATCTATCTTAATGGAAGATATACATCATTTTAATTACTGTAGCTTTGTAGTATGTCTTGAAATCAGAAGGTATGAGGTCTCTCAACTTTTTCAAGATTGTTTTTATTATTGACAGTATTTTAACACATAAATTTTAGGATTCTTTTTTCTATTTCTGCAGAAATAATGTCATTGGGATTTTCATAGAGATCACATTGAATTGGTGGGTTGATTTGGGTGGTATGGACATTATTATTTTTATGGGGGAGGTACTGGGGATTGAACTCAGGGGCACTCAACCACTGATCCACCTCCCCATCCTTATTTTGTATTTTATTTAGAGACAGGGTCTCACTGAGTTGCTTAGCACCTTGCTTTTGCTAAGGCTGGCTTTGAACTCGCAATCCTCCTGCCTCAGCCTCCTGAGCCACTGGGATTACAGGCATGCACCACTGCATCCAGAATGACATTTTAACAATAACAATATTAAGGTTTCCAGTAAAAACAGGTTATTTTCCAACTTGTCTGTCCTGTTTGATTTCTTTTAGCAGTGTTTTATGGTGTTCAGTTTACAAATTGTTTACCTCAGTTGTTTCTTATTATTTTATGATTTTGATGCTATTGTAAATGGAATATTTTTATTAATTTTTTTTCAGAATTGTCTTTGTTACTATGTAAAACACAGCTTCATGTATTGATTTTATATCCTTCAAATTTGCTGAAATTGGTTAATAGATTCAACAAATTGTGTTTGTGTGATCTCTAGGTTTTACATGTATTAGATAATGTTTTCTGTGTACAGAGGTAATTTTATGTCTTCCTTTCCAATTTTGAAGCCTTTTATTTATTTTTCTTGCCTAAATTGTATGAAAAGGACTTGAAAAATGATGTTGACTAGAAAGGCTCTGAGAGAATATCTTTGTTGTCCTTCTGATTTTAGAGGAAATACTTTCAGTGTGTCACTACTGAATATGTTATTTGTGGGCTTTTCATAAATTGATTATATTGTATCTAGTCATCTAGTCATTTTCCTCCTTTGTTTTCTGACTGACTTTATCATAAAATTGTATTGAATTTTGTCAAATTTTTTTTTAAAGAGAGAGAGAGAGAGAGAATATCTTAATATTTATTTTTTAGTTTTCGGCGGACACAACATCTTTGTTTGTATGTGGTGCTGAGGATCAAACCCCGGCCTCACGCATGCCAGGCAAGTGCACTACCGCTTGAGCCACATCCCCAGCCCCTGTCAAATTCTTTTTAATAATAGGAATGATCATGTGGCTTTTGTCCTTTGTTATTTCAATGTGATGTATCACATTGATTAGATTTTATTTGTTATATCTATGTTTTAGGTATAAATACAATTTGTTCGTAGTATGTAATCATGTTAACATGCTGTTGAATTCATTGTACTAGCATTTTATTGAAGATTTTTGCATCAGTAATCAATAGGTATATTGGTCTACAGTTTCTATCATTTTTTTTTCTTTTTTCAATGTGAGACTAATGGTGTTCTTATAGAATGAGTTGGGAGTGTTCCCTCCTCTTTAATTCTTTGTGAAAGTTTGAAGAGGATTGATGTTAATTCCTCCTTAAATATTTGCTGGAATTCTCAATTGATGCCATCTGGTTCTGGCATTTTCTTTGTTGGAAGGTTTTTTATTACTATTTCAATGTCCTTACTAGTTATAGATCTGTTTATTTTATTTTTTCATGACTCAGTCTTGGTATATTGTATTTACTGATTTTGCTACATCCTATATATCTTAGTATATACTACTATAGTTTTCATTTCTCTCCAATTATTTCCTAAATTACCTTGTGATATATTCTTTGATTCATTGGTTATTTAAGAATTAGTTGTTTGGTTATCACATATTTGTATATTTTTTCTATTTTTTTCTGCTCTTTATTTCTAGTTTCATTCCATTGTGATTGGAGAAATACCTTCTGTGATTTCAGACTTCTTACATTTGAAGATTTTATTTTGTGGCATCTCCTTTGGCCTGGCCTTCAAGAATGTTCTTAGAAATTTGAGAATAATGTAGGTTCTCTTATATCATACAGTAGAGTATTTTGAAATGTCATTTGATCTGGTTGGTCCATAATGTTCCTTAATTCCTATGTTGCCTTATTAATCTGGTTGTTCTACCCATAAATGAAAGTATGGTATTAAAGTGTCCTATCATATTGCATTGCTATCTATTTCTCCCTACAGTTCTATCAATGTTTGCTTCATGTATTTGGGAAACTAATGTTAGGTACACACATAGTTATATTTTTTTTATATCTACATAGTGAATTGACCATTTTATTATTATGTAATATTCTTCTTTGTCTCTTGTAACAGCTTTTGTCTTAAAGTTTATTTTGTCTGCAATAATTATGGCCACTCCTACTTGCTTTAGGTTTCCATTTTCATGGGATATCATTTTCTATTCTTTTACTTTCAACTTGTGTTTAATTAGATCTAAAGTCAGTCTCTTGTATATATTATATAGATGGATTCTATAATTTTAACACTCAGTTGACCAGTTTGTCTTTAAATTGAGAAGCTTATTACACTGATATTTAAAGTAATTAGTTATAGGAAAGAAATTATTGGTATCATTTTGTTAAATTTTTTCTATATTTATTTATTTGTATATGTATTTATTTTCATGTCCCTCTTTTCATCTCTTGCTGCCTTCTTTGTGGTTTTCTGATTTTTAGTAGCACTATATTTGATTACTTTCTTATTTGTGCTTGTATATTCTCCATAGATACTTTCTTTGTGGTTACTATTATAATTACATAAAATATCTTAAAGTTATACAAATATATTTTTTTAAGTTTTTTTTTAGTTGTTGATGGACCTTTATTTCATTTATTTACTTATATGTGGTGCTGAGAATCGAACCCAGGGCCTCATGCATGCTAGGCAAGTGTCTACCACTGAGCCACAACCCAGCCCCTACAAATAGATTTTAATGGGAAAACAGATTAATTCTATGTAAAAAATCTTTTTCTTAGTACCACTGTTTCCAACCCACTGAATATTATTGATTATATTAATTACTTTTTAAATTTTGTGTGCCCATTAACAGTTATTTTTGCTTTTTATCTATATTTTAAAAGCTAGAACAGATTTTTAATGATTTATATGACTACACTAGAGTGCTGAACAGATTAATAAGGCAACATAGGAATTAAGAAACATGGACCAACCAGATGAAATGACATTTCAAAACACTCTACCATATGATAATCTATATATGTATGTGTGTGTGTGTGTGTGTGTGTGTGTGTGTATATATATCATATGAGATATATATATCATATGATATATATATATAGTGTATAAGTGTCTAGTGTATTTTAATTTAACTTTGAAATGCTCTCTTCACCATTTATTGTAGGGCAGATCTAGTAATGAGGAATTCTCTCAACTTTTGCTTATCTGGGAAGGTCTTGATTTCCCCTTTATTTTAATTAATTTATTAATTTATTTTTGAGAAAAAAGGAAAAAGAAAATACAGGGGACTCCTGTCCCAGAGTCTGTGATTCTGCCCATCAGCAAGAATAGGGGCTTTTAAATATGTGACTTGAAAGCTATATTCCACGTGTGCTCTGTTGGAGTTGTAATTCACTTGTTAATTTGGGAAATAGTCATTTCTGAGATCTTCTGGTACCATGCCCAAAGTCTGGATTACTTCTTTCCTATGTTGTAAATCTGCTCAAAATGGGGAAGAAAGGTATCTTGTTTCCCCTGAGGTTAGGGAGGGGGAGAGATTAGGGAGGAGCAGGGAGAAAGGAAGAGAAAGAAACTTAAACATTTTAAAAATCAGTTGCAATGGCAGAACATCAAGGGCTGTAGTGAAAGTATAAAGTGGACAACTGTTACATTTCCCCAGTGTCAATTTTTATATTCCATTACTATGGAAAAATGGACAACTATATCTCCTAGCTGCTTCCTGCTGAAAGAGTGTGAAGTTGGGGGAAGTAACTCAAAGTCCTTTTCCTTGTTCTCTTGCAGGTGGGGTGTGGACAGTTAAGGGTATTCAACATCAGAGCAGTCCAGAGGTCCACAGTGGCAGATGGCAGGTGACTGGACAAGGCATACATAGGGCAAAGATCATGCTGAGACAACAATAAACAAGACAGTAGAGCTTTACCTTTTTGTTAATATTAGCACAAAAGCACTTAGTATTTCCTCTGAAAACCAAGAAGACAGTAACACATAATTGTATCAGTGAAGAACAAATCATGTTTATCAATGTAGGAAGTTAAGAAAATTTATAATTCTATGAAATAAGTCTCAAATTAACTCAGAACAAACTTGAAACTCTAGAGTACTTTGTATTTATTATTAGGCACTGCCACACAAGAAACCTTCCTTTAAAGCCTTCAGCTTTAGTTACTTTTGTATCACTGACATAAGTGTACATCTTAAGTTTCATTTTTAAAAAAGAACATTGTTTTTCCTTTTAGACATCCACATAGGGGGCTGAGGTTGTGGCTTAGCAGTAGAGCACTTGCCTAGCACATGCCGGGCCCTGGGTTGGATCCTCAGCACCACATAAAAATAAATAAATAAAATAAAGGTATTGTGTCCAACTACAACTAAATAATAAATATTTATAAAAAGTGTCCATGTAGGACTGTGCACAGGCTATACTCTCCTGCCAGGTATTTAAGACCAATTTTGCCAAATCCAAACTTGTTCCTATCTACTCTTAAGGGTGAGTTGCAATTCCTTAGAGATCACTCATGAGGATGTATGTGTGAAGCCTTTTGGCTCCTTTAGCTTTCCTCTACATGTGGTGCCATCTGCTAGGATGGGTCAGGGTCCTGCTGACCATACATGGCTTCTCTTGGAAGCATCAGGAACATTTCCTTCTCCTATGACCCTCCTCTTTGCAGAATGTACACTGGTTGGCTTCCTGTTCTCCAGGGTCGCCTCAATCTCTTTGATTGGCAAATCAGGTGAATCACCAGATTTGTAGGTCCCAGGGAGTGGCCTCATTGTTTTCTGGATCCTGGCTAATCTTAGAGGGCAAGAGGCCAAAATGTGGGTACTTTTTCCTTGGCCTTTTTACTTTGACTTTGATCTCCAAGTTTTTATTTCAAATACCCAGTACGCCAGTTCTACCAATCTTAAAGTGGGAATAACAGGTTATAACTTTAATATCTATAACTTTAAGTTTACCACTGTCATTTAATTGGGGTCAGTATTAGTACTATAAGTCAGCATTGTATCCTATCTGTCCTATAGGTGATGAATTATTATCTTAAATTAACTCTGGTATTTTTATTTGAAGCACTGCCTTTACAAAACACTAACAGGCAACAGTTAAAAGTTTACAAGGAAAATAAAAAAAGAAATTAACAGAGCAAAAACATTCAGTTTGTATAATAGGTATGAACCAAGTACAATGATTTTTTTTATAATCTTAAACCTTTACTTAGTTATGTATAGTATTCCATTTATTTTGAGATCACAGTAATGTTTATAACAAAATTTGATCTTTTGAACACAACTCTAAATGAACTCAACTCTAGCCTATTTTAGAGACATTCTAACATGGAATAAGGTGGGAGGCAAAGTCTTATCTTGGGTAAGGCAGGGCTCTTGACAAATTACACAATACAACATTTCATCTAAATCATGAATCAAACATTATTTTGCCTTCTATTTTCCACACTAAAATATATTTCCATAGCTATGACTTTATCTTTTTTTTAGTTTCAGTCCCATTCTTAAATTCATATTCAGAAACAATCCTTATGAATGTTATCTGTACATTTAATTTACACAACAAATTTCATCCCAGAAGAGGGATCAGACAATCTGGCATATACAAAATCTGTGAATTAATCTTTTTTTCTCCCAGGTTGCATTTAAGGGGTTGGAGTACAGGGTATTTTTGAGCCTGACCTGTTTGCCTTATCAATATCATGATACCATCAATTTTAAATGAGTTACCCACTGTCCACTGTACCCAGGGGCTCCTTTTGGACCTTTTTCTTATACATATTGATATGTATTGAAGGAGGACCTTTCCATCTTTTTCTTTGGGCTTCCTTGAAGATCCCTTTGCAAATGCTACCTACAAAACACAGGTTGGCTTTAGTTTGTGTCTTTTTCTTTTCTGGGTGCAATTATTTATTCTGTCCTTCTCCCCCAGGCATTTAGTTTGATGGGCTACTGTTATGGGAAGAATTGCTTTGCCCCAGTGATGAATATTCCTTGGCCAAATGGGTTATCTCTGCCAGATCATAACAGGGAAGACTATTCCTGTGCCCATGTAGTAAACTAACTGTGCTTAAACATACTGCTATACCCTTTGTGGCCAGCAGCCTCCACCCTCCATGGGAAAAAGGGATTAGGAGGCAGGGCAGAGACCAGGTTCTCTTTTGGTCATTTGTCTACAGCACAGGCAGCTTTTCTGAGATTTCCCTCCACAGTTTAGGGCTAGTGTCATTGACCACAGTGAGATAATCTGCAGCTGGCTGGGACCAGGCTGTCACCCCTGAGAGATGAACTTCAATTTCAAGCTTGTGTAATATTATGGTTTGGATGTGAGGTGTTCCCAAAAGCTCATGTGTGATACAATGCAACAAGGTTCAAAGGAGAAATTATTGTATTGTGAGAGTCTTAACCTAATCAGTGCATTAATCCCCTGATAGGGATTCACTATGGTGACTGAAGGCTGGTATGGTGTATCTGGAGGAGGTGGGTCCATGAGGGGGTTGTGGCTTTGGTGTATATATTTTGTATCTGGAGAGTGGAGTCGTTCTCTCTGCTGTCTGATCACCATATGAGCTGCTTCCCTCTGCCACACTCTTCCACCATGATGTTCAGCCTCACCTTGAGCCCCAAGAAACGGAGCTGGCTATCTATGGATGGAGGCCTTTGAAACTGTGAGCCCTTAAATAAATGTTTTCTCCTCTACAATTGTGCTGGTCATGCTTTTAGTCACAGCAGTGAAAAAAGCTGACTAAAACATATAACATTCCAGAAAAATCATTCAAAGTCCAGATTGTATCAGAGTTAACTATCTTTCTCTTAGATGGGCTATACCTATAGATGGCCCATTCAGCCAAGATCTATTTGATCAAGAGGCTACCTGTAAGATCAATGTAGCATGACCCATGTCTTAAAGGCCAGTAAGAGACATTAAAAAACTGATCAGAGAAGATCACTGAAACCAGGGCCGATAAGAACCTTTAAAACAGACAGACATGCATATACAAATTTCTTCCACTTACTTTACCTTTGAGAGACTAATTCCAACTACAAGATTATATAATAATCCAGAAAGCTATTCAAAAGGCAGATCATTACCATAATACATTATCTTAGACAGGCTTATGCTTATAGGTGGCCTTTTAACTTACTTTACCTCTGACAGACCAACTATAATTGCACAAAAAAGAAACAGAGAGACAATCAAAGAGGAGCTCCAGAACCATGTCCAACAGACAGAAACCTTTAAATCGACCAGCCAATATCATTCCCAAGAGACTATCTATAGGATCAATGCAGTACTGGCCATATCTTAAAAGGGGCAGGAAGTAACAGATAAAAAACAGACAACCAGAGGGAATTTCCAAACTCAAGGCCAGTAAATAAACAAGAATCTAGAATAGATCAGAAGGAGTAAATATCCCTAGGTTCTCAAGTCCTATTTAACCATGACTCCTACACCAGTGACACCACAGATGTTCCCACAAAGAGGAATTAGATGTGTGGATTCAAGGGTCTTGGTGTGCACACTGGGGGACTTACTAGATGGCCAAGGGTATTGTGACTTTACTGAGTTCAGTTTCCTTTTGCTCAAAGTGGACCATGATGAAACAACCTCTAGCATTCAGGGAGAGAAGGTGGGAATTCCCCATAGCAAAAGAAACTTCAGCAGTTGCTGGGATGGTCCCTCAGTCTCTCCCTTTACTAACAGGTATAGTTCCTTCAGTTCAATCTGAGGCATACTCACCCTGTCTCCTAACACTCCCTCCACCAGTTGGCTCCCAACAATTTCACCAGCCATCTTGCATCCTCAGCATGGAAGTGGGGTAATTCAGGCCCACTTAAGAAACCTGGAGTGGGGACTGCTGTCTTCTCCCTGATCCACCAAATTAGTTGCTAAATCTTGGTCCTTGTCCCTGATGCCAATCCAATAATGAGGACATGGTTATGATAAAAAGGAAAAAGAAGGTTTATTACTTTACTAGCAAAGGACAAATATGGGAGACTCCTGTCTCAGAGGCTGTGATTCTCTCCCATTTATTTTTGAACAGCACTAGCAGCTATAGAATTCTTGATTGACAGGAGTTTTATTTTTTCTTTTTAACATTTTGAATATATCACCACACTTTGTTTCTGGACTCCAAAGTGTCCACTAAGAAATGCACTGATAATTTTATAAGAGCACTCTTGTTTGTGATGAGCCATTTTTCTCTTGGTGCTTTCAAGAATCTTTCTTTGTCTCAAACTTTGCATTTTTATTGTAATGTATATTGGCATATATATCTTTGGATTTAGCCAGTTTGGCTTTTTTGAGCTTCTTTAATTTTTGTATCCAGTTTTTAAAATCAGATTTATGAAATTTGGAGCCATGTTTACTTAATATAGATTCTCTTTATCCTTCTGGGATTCTTATATGTCATTCTTCTTTATGATGCCCTTCTTGATGGTGCCTTAGTCATTCTCCAGTTCTCTTTATTCTTTTTAATAATAGTTTTGGATATTTCATTGTCAAGTTAATGACTCTTTTTTATTCCTAATCAAGACTTCTTCTGACTACCTGTAATGAATTTTAAAACTTTATTATAGTTTACTTCAGATGTAGAATTTGTTTTTCTTCCTAGTCTCCATTTCTTTGATGCATTCTAATTTTTTTGCATGTAACTTTGTGATGTACATGTGCTCCTTTTAGTTCATTCAGGATCCTTATCAAGGTAATTTGTAATTATTTTTATTGTAATTCATATTTCTGTTCCATTAGAGCCAGAATCTTGAGAAATTTGTTTATTCAATGGTCTTTGTTTTCCTCTTCTTTGTGTATATCACTATACTTGGCCTTTATACTATGTTTTTTTACTGGGAAGATTTTCACCAGTCAGCCTGGCTAAGATTCTGGAGACTTATCAAGCCTTTTCTGTGAATGTATATACTTTGAACTTCTTTGTGTGTAATCTCCTAGTTGAAGAGGTTGGCCTGCTTCTATTCAATATCTTCCACTGGTATATGTCATCATTACTGCAGATTTTCTTGAGCTGGTCTAAGTCATGGTAATCTCAGTGACCCCAAAACTGGTACCATTTTATGTTGGTGCTTAGATTCACATTGGAAGCCAGTCCCTCAGGTAGTTCCCCTAAAAGTCAGAACATTAGATGTACATTTCACCTTTCTCTTTCCCTAAAAAGAAGGTAACAGTTGGGAATATTCTCTTGATTGTGACTTTTCTTTACTCAGGTATGAGGTATGGTGACTAAATGCCATAAAAGTTTCTATTTTTAGTGTTGGTCTTGGCTATACACTGGCCAGAGGTATAAGAACCTCTTAACTGATTTCTGGGTTTCTTACAAATGTGTTTTGCCCATGCATTTTTGTTAAATCAGTGTCTTCATGGGATAGGATTGTCTGAAGCTGTCTATTCTGCCTTCTTGCTCTAAATTTTAGATGCCCCTCATCTAAAATTTGTAGATATTTAAATTTGAAAGTATTTAAATTTATTCAAATACTTTAAATTTGAATTATTTAAAATTTAGCTAAATTAGCTAATTTTTATTAAATTTTTAGTTTTATATTTCCTATGATAATCCCTCTTCTAATCAGATTATATATTTGTCAATAAATTCTTCATAAATTTATAAAGGTTGTCTTGAGTGTTGACATATTTTATTGAATGGATTTTTTTTTCCACATGGAATAGGACTCTAGTCTCATGTTTTCCAGCAGGGCTTACTGATTCAGCACAATTTGATAGGGTAAATGAAGGCAAAATTTTTGTCTATTTGTTGATAGATGCTAGGCACATAAATCAGTTTCTAGCACAATGTAGATACTCAAGAATATTTGGTGACTGAATGAATAATCCATTTTTCTCACTGATCTGCAAAACCAACTGTATCATAATTTGTCTTCCCAGATATGAAAAATTTCTTTCTGGCCTCTCTCATGTTTCCTAACATTTATCTATTCCTGGATAAATATACAATCCTATATTATATATTATACATTTTCAATAATCTTTAACATATGAAAGGAAAACTAATTAAATGTGATTTGCTTTTTGAATTATTTAAATTTATTTTTATTCTCTTGTGCTTCTAAAAACTGAAAAATAATTTTATTGGCATTTTAAAATCAATAGAAAAATCAGAGGATATTTGAATTACTTTGATATTGTGTCCTCCTCTTAATGTCTTTCTTTTTTTAATGTATTCTAATTAGTTATACGTAATAGCAGAATGCATTTCGATTCTACACAAAATGCATAACTTTTCATTTCTCTGATTGTATACAATGTAGGGTTGCACCACATGTGCTTAATATCTTTATTTAAAATTACTTTATATTTTTCAATAGTATTTACAACTTTCAAATTAAAGGTATACCACGTCTTTCATTATGTTTACTGCCATGCCCCTCCCCACACACATAGTTTTTTGATTAAACATATTTCAAAATAAAGTATCAAATTATGTAATTCTGGTAGTATGGAGTGTAGTTTACTATTTTATATTCCTTTTGTTTCAATTTGTTTATTATACATATAACTTTTGAGCCCCACTAACATGAAATATTAAAAAATTAAACATGTGTGCATGTTGTGTAAATGTAACTTAAATAGCATTAAATAAGAAATGTATTGAGATAAATTTCACAAAATACGTGTAAAATTTATATACTACAACCACAACACATTTTTTTTAAATTTTTTATTGTTGGTTGTTCAAAACATTACATAGTTCTTGATATATCATATTTCACACTTTGATTCAAGTGGGTTATGAACTCCCATTTTTACCCCGTATACAGATTGCAGAATCACATCAGTTACACATCCATTGATTTACATATTGCCATACTAGTGTCTGTTGTATTCTGCTGCCTTTCCTATCCTCTACTATCCCCCCTCCCCTCCCCTC
>NW_026000249.1:15561169-15573698 GCF_001458135.2 Marmota marmota marmota | reverse complement strand
CCTCCCCTCCCCTCCCCTCTTCTCTCTCTACCCCCTCTACTGTCACAAAACATTTTTAAAGAAATTAAATATTACATAAATATATGACTATTGATAGAGCCAATATCTTTAATATGTTATTTGTTCCTCAGTTAATTATATATTCAGTCAAATCAAAATCATGGAACATAGGGATTACTATACAAAACATTCATAAATAAATTCACATACCAAAGTATAAAGCTGAGAATTATTTATTATCTTCTCTACTAAGGCAGCAGTTCTCCATATGTTCTATGGGAACCTACAGGGGCCACTGAGACCCTTTCAGGTAATATGAGAGGTCAAAACTCTTTCATTGTTATATAAATATGTTGTTTTCCTTTCTACACTGATTTTCTCATGAGTGTACTGTGAAGTTTTCCAAACTCTACATGAAACAAGGTAACAAATTGTGCATGGAAATAGGTACAAAAGCCTATCTTCTTTTAAGGACAAAATTCAAAAGGCTTGCAAAAATGAATTTTAAAAATTCCATTATTTTCAGAAACCAAATTTTGAGGGCAAATATGTTTTAATTTGTGATACAGTAAATATTGATAGACAAGTCAAAGAAGTTTGTGGGGCCTCAATAATTTTAGAGTGTGTAAAGGACTCCTGAGAAAACACAGATTGAAAAGTGCTTTATTAAGTAAACCTTTAAAATCTTCTTTAAAATATCATTTATCCTCAGTACTCTTTCCATTAACATAGAGATGCAATTCCTCATTAAGTTATTAGGTAGAAACAAGAGAAGCACTGCAAAAAATATTAGCACAATGCTCACAAAAATTTAATTATTAACTGTTGTTGTTGCTATTATATGCAGAATAGTGGTTTAGAGTAGGAAACCATTGTTTGAGTATGATATTTATGATATGCACCTACATAGCATAACTAAAAACAGAATGTAGTGAGATTTAGTTGAAACTACCCTTTGTCTACATTATATATTATTATTTTTTAATTCACATATAAAGCATTTTTTGAAGTACTATGTGATGTTTTGATACATGTATTCATTGTGTAATATTTAATTCAGGACAAATATATCTTCAAACATCTATCATTGATTTATGGTGAGAACATTCAAAATCCTTCTTATTAGCTGTTTTGAAAAACCCAGTACATTATCAATATCTATAGTCACCCTACTCTGTACAATAGCACACTGAAATTATTCCTTCTACATAAATGTAACTTAGTTCCTATTGATCAAATATTCCTTGCCCTTTATTTCCCTTCCCCATACTCTCTCCTGCCTTCTATAACTGCTGTTATATTCTCTACTTCTATGAAAGTTACTTTTCAAATTTTTTAGATTCCACAAATGAGTGAGATCATGCAGTATTTGTATTTCTGTGCCTAGTTTATTTCTCTTAGCATAATGTTTTCCAGTTATAACCATGTTTTTGAAAATGACAAGATTTCATAGTTTTTATGACCAAATAGTATTCCTTCATGCATAAGTAGATGGACCCCTCAGGATATTTCTATTTCTAAGCTGTTGTGAATAGTGCTGCAATAAACCCAGTAGTGCAGATGTCTCTTCTTTTTAACTGTTTTTGACTTAAAGTCTATTTCATCAAATGTAAGAATAGCTACTCTTGCTCTTTTAGATCTATTTGCATAGAATATCTTTTCTATCCCCTCACTTTCAATCTATGCATGCCCTTAGAAATGAAGTGATTTTTTTTTTTTTGGTAATTGATACATATTTGGGTTTGTTTGAAAATCTATTTCATCATTCTATGTCTTTTAATTGGTTAATTTAATCCATTTAAATTTAAGGTAGTTATTGATAGATAAGGCCTTATTATTGGCATTTTGTTACTTGTTTTCTACAAGTAACTTTTTTTATTTTAAGTTCCCTTCTTTCTTTCTCTCTCTCTTATAGACTTTGTTTTTGTTAATTGCTTTCCTCTGATTGTGTGCTTTGATTCCTTGCTTATTGCTTGTGGTGTGTCTATTATAGATTTTTGTTTTGTTGTTACCATGAGACCATTAAAACCATATTTTGGTTTTATAAATTTATTTTGAACTGTTAGCAAATTAACTTTGATCATAAATTTAAGCAACACAAGTGTTCCAAAGAAATAATAAAAATACTCTATATTTTATCTCTATTCCTCTCACGTTTTGAATTTTTTCCCATTTTATAATTTTTAATGAAGTTATTATTTTAATTGTTCTGTTGTTTATTCTTCATACTAACAATGTAAACGGTTTACTCACCCCATTTACAATATTAGAACATTCTGAAATTGTGTATTTTCTCCTATCAGTGAGTTTTGTACTATCAATATTTCTTTATTAGCAGTTAACATTTCTTTTTTTCACTTTGAAGAACTCCTTTTGGCATTTCTTGGAAGATAGATCTGGTAATGACAAATTCTCAAGTGTTGATTGCCTTTTACTTTCTATTTCTAGATGATAGATTTGCTGAGTATAATATTCTTGATTGGCATTATTTATTTTTCTTTCAGCACTGTGAATATATTATTCCATACTTTCCTGTCCTATAAGGGTTCTGCTGAAAAATCTGCTGTTGGCAAATTTAAACACCCTTTTATTTTTTTTATTTTGCTGTTTTAAGAATCCTTTGTCTTTATCCTTTAAGAGCTTGAATATTATAATCTTGGTGTAGATTTAGTTTAAATTGATCTGATTGGTAACCTTTAGCCTTTGTCTACCATGGTGTTTGTATCCTTCTCTAGTTTTGGGAAGTTTTCTATTATTTCTTTGAATAAGCTTTATACCCCTTTGGCATTCACAAATCTCTCTTGAACCCCAGTAGTCCATTTTTTACTCTTAATCCCATAAACCTTCTTCGTTCCTTATCAAATTTTTCTCTTCCCACCATATACTGTCTTTGAGCTCACTGATTCTTCTGCTTAATTTCTTCTGATGTCAAGGCCTTCTACCTCATTTTTCCTTTCCATTATTAAATTTTCAGATCCATAATTTTGTTTGATTTTTATAATTTCAATCTGTCTATTAATTTTCTTTGATAAAATTACTGAATTATTTCTTTGTGTTCTGGAAGTTCATTGAGTTTAAGCAGTGTTTTAAAATTCTATGCCTGAGACATCAAAGATAGTCATCTCTTTATCATCAGTTTCTAGTGCCTTACTTTGCCTGTTTGATGAAGTCATGATACCCTGAAAGTTATTGATGCTTGTTGTCATAGAACAACATCAGCCTTTGTGATTTGTGCCTGTCCTTCTAGAAATTCTAAACATGTTGTTTACTATGTTCTGTAATTCTATGTCCAATGATGCTATTTCAACAATAGAGGACACCCAAGTGGAGATTTTCTCAAATGTGCAGTTGCTGAGTTGTTCAGGATGCATTTAGGGAATGTCTGAGGAGGATACTCTGTCCCTCATGGGTCCACAAACTTTTACATGGGGCCAGGGATGACCCAGATCCCTTGTCCATAGTCATTGGTATTTGGTCAGGTACCACAGGATTTCGCCTGGCATTGGACTTCACCTGTGGTGAGTCAGGCCTTGAGCTCCAAAACAACAAATCATATTCATCTACCTCTTCTTTTCCCAAGTAGAAAATGACTCTTCCTTTTACTCCCTGGTTTTGGGAGAGGAGCATAATAGAAAGCTCATGGCCAACATGGCTGTCACAACAGTATGTTATACTGGAGCCCACAGTCCACCAACATTAGCAAAGAATAGGGGCCTGAGGCCTGAGATCTTATGACCTATTATATGCTATGGTCTATTTCATTGCTCAAGTTGACCACAGCCAGCTGACAGAATGGGGCCAGAACATGAATCTGTCCACAGAAGTTTCAGGTTCCTTCTAGCTCCATTGAGGGTCCAGAGGCTTCATCCTTGAGCACTGGCTTTTTAATTCTGCTTGGTATTGTGTTTCACCTTACCAGATCCAGCACTATTTTTCAAAGTGAAGACCTATGCTTACTTCCCTATTCTACATATCCCCCAGCAAATGGACTCTTTCCCATGCTGCAGCCAGTTATACTATGGGCTGGAACATGAGTCTTTCCTGTTAACATGTTGGGTTTCCACTTGTGGCCAGGGATTGTTCCGAAGATTTTTGCATGAGCAATAGCCATGACCACTGGCAAAGGTCCTGGGGATCTGCCAGGCATTAGGTTTTACCATGGCAGGTTTGTCATTAGATTTTGAGTCAAAAGCTCTCTTAATTCCTTCTCCCTCTGCCAAGCAGGAAGAATCTCTATGCTGTGCTCTTTGGTATTGGAGAGGGGTTATATAGGCAATTATTTTCCTCCTATCTTTTTTAGTGGGTCTTTTCTTATTCTCATGTGATTTCTCACCTGGATTTCTTAACTCTTACAAAGGTATGTTTATATATGGATAGTTGTTCAAAATGATGTTTCTGTAGGAAGATGATCACTGAAGGGTTTCTGCTACCTTGCATTCCATAGTATATTGGATTGTTCCTTCATTTCAGAAAATGTGCTTACATGGATGTAGCCTTAAGTTGCAAATGCAGGGAAAATAATTTCAACATGAATCCAAACTATTGATAACATCTATGAGAAAAATGGCAATATCATTATCAAATTTGAGGGAAAAGAGTCTCAAAATGCCTTCTTCTCATTTTGAGATATTTATTTTAATTTTATTGTGCATGGTGGAGAAAATAAATATTATTTCATAAAAATATAAATTTGTAAAACTATTGGCAAGACTTCTGATGAAAGTTGTTGATTAAAAAATTGTAGTTTGGTAGGCTGTTTAACGAATTACTTCCAAAAACCAAGTTGGCTGGCACTGATTATTTGCAGTCATTTGTAAATATTTGAGTTAATTTATACCCAGAGGGAAACTGGTGAAAAATGATTTTAAAATATGGTCCCATGGAATGCTGAAAAATGAGGAAAAGGAACTAATGCAAAAATTCCTTTCTTTTCTAGACTTTACAACTCATACCCATTCACCTCAGAACCAAGTCTATATTTTCCAAAGTAGTAGAAAAATCTTAAAATTGCTTCTATCAAGTATGTATAAGTGTACATTTGATTTATTATATTGATAGAGAATTAATGGACTAACTATGAACACACATCACTCAGGTCAAGTTTACCCTAGAATTATTTGACAAATTTTGACTTCATATGTATGTATAAAGGTCAATAATGTCACTGTGTGCACAATAAAATGTGATCTTAAACTGATAGATGGAGTAGTGTAACAGATACAAATTAGCATGAAAGTATGTAAGAATATCAACTAAAACAGGATTGGTATTTAAGATAAGTATAAAATTCCCTTGATAAGAAAGTGAAAGAAATACATTAATACATACTAATAATATATAATATTAGAATATCACTATAGTAGTGATATAAAATATAAGCAATTAAAACTAAAATATAAATTAGGAATTGAATATGCTTTTTATTGTAGCATTCCAGGTAAGATGACCTTTGAGTACATAAAATGTTATTGCTTAGCTAAAGACAGAACATATCAATGAAAGGGAATTGATTTGCAATACAATGTCCATAAAAACCAAAATAGCACAAGAAATATTGATGGAATTCATCAATGCACAATCCAAGGAAGAAGTGTTGGCTAACATTTATAGAGTAGTAAAATCCTAAGAAAAAGCTTTCTCTCCTAATTTTATTATATCTTTGTTTCATTATGAGTAAAATTAAGCATTGTAAAATGACTTTGAATTTATTTTTGCTTTATTTCTTACAGACTAATTGACCATCTGATAATACATGATATGAAGCATAAATATTTCCATGTGGAAACACATTGCTGGTCATAGGAATAGAGTTACGTCAATGGCAATTCTGCTTTTGCCCATACCTTCTTCTGAGGGGCAACACTATGAATTATTTCTTCTATATACTTCCAGATATTTTATATATCCTCATATATAAAAGATACTTTAATAATTAATGATGAGTATTCTTTGTTATAAGTATAAAATAATTTACCATATCTACTCCCTATTAATGGACATCAAGTTATTTTAGCTTTTATATGGATAGTGTTTCTGATTTTGAAATAATCAACTCTTTCATATTTTAATTTCTCATCTCAAAAAAGTTTATGAGACTATTCCCATGAGATGTATCTATTTTTGTTATAGTTCTTAAATAATCATGCATTTTTAAAGCTAAAGGAAAAAAATACTGAATCAGGATAAATTTACCAAGTATATTAGTCAACTTTTCATTATTATGACAAAATGCCTGTGAAAATCAACTTAAAGTAAAAGAGATTTATTTTGGTTTCAGTCCCTGTAACTTGGCTCTTGCTTGCAGACTTGCTTTTGGACTTTGGAGAGGTACAACATCATGGTGGGGAGCATGTGGTGGAACAATGCTGCTTACATTATGGTGCATGGTGATTATGAAGCAAAGAGAGAGAGAGAAAAAGAAAGTCGGGATCCCAATATACTATCCAAGGGCAATCCCCCAATGACCTACTCCCTTCAATAAGGCTCTACCTCCTAAAGGTTACACTGCATCATAGGGCCATAATCTGGCAACAAAGCCTTTAGCTCATGATTTAGGGGAATATTTCAGATCTAAACCATAATACCAAGTTAATGCCACTGGAATTTCAGGATGAATTTTAGACATTAGATTAAGGTTGAGCCTGAAGGTTTAAAAAGTATATAAAATGTCTAGAACTTTCTTGAATTAACAGATTTGATGTTAAAAATGATATTTAATCCCCTAGAGGAACTCACAAATATTAATTTTATTAATAATAGAACTAAGTTATTGAAGTAAAGTCTATATATGGCATGACTGAAAAGGTAATTGACAGGTTTCCCCTTTGGGACTTCCAAATCTATCTTCCCATCTATTGATACCTCTAAATAGGTTCACCAGGACTGTTCCCATCCTAAAGTGTCAGGATCCCAGTGGAGTGAGGACTAAATGACCTTAATAGAGTGATAACAAAATGTTCAAATAAATCTAATCAAATAATTTAGATAACAAGTTGCTGTTTTTAAATATTATGTATAATCAATATATAGTTAAAATGAATTATGATATAGGCCAATTGTTGAATGATGTCCCAAATCTGTTAAACCTATGTATACATAGTCTTGAATGTCAATTAATAAGCATTTCTAACAAATGCTTATATGTACTGGTAAAATGGGCTTTCAGTTTTTCATTGGTTTCAAAATTTCCTAAATTGCCTGGTGAAATTTCCAGCTTGTGCTAAACTCCATGCTTGGAAAGATAATACTGACCCTGCACCTGTCAGTGAGGCTGCAGATGGTGCACGTAACACACACAATTGCCTTCAAAACAGGAAGGAGGAGGAGATGAAGGAACAGATTGCTGTGTGAAATGAACACACACATCCAAAAGGCTAATTATTTGTTCCCTAAAACTGTTTCCAGTGTGTTGCGTCCTTAAACACTGAGGTTCATTTGTGTGCCTCATTAAAAAGCCAAAGGAAATTCACTACAGTAAGTAAATATAATACATAAATCCATTGGGGTATCATTCATGAAAATGCATGCTTTGTATTGTTTTGGAATTACTTTTCTTTGTTGTAGACAAGTACATATTTTACATTAAGCTTTCTTATTTCTTTATGAAATATTTTTATTCTCCTGGGAAACTGAAAAATTAGGATTAGTTTTAGTGTAACTCTTCCAGATGACCAAATCACATCAGAATATTGATTTTTATCAAATGACATTTTAAAAGTATATAGCTACCAAAAAACATTAGCACTGATCTTAAAATATAAAGTTGAAAATCATTATCAAAAAAGTAGAACTTTTTAAAGAGAAATAGAAAATGAGTAATATATTAACAGTTAAATATTTCAGCAATAATTATATAGAGGTGACAAAATAGATTTCATCACAAAGGAAGCATATAAACTGATAATTCAAATTATTTTAATTTAAAATATGTGAATTACATGATTCAGTGATGGTTAGAAATCTATTTTAGAATAAATACATTTAAATAAATTCACTACTTTTACTATAGGTAATTTACAATACTTACTAAAAACTGTTTTTGTAATGCTATGATAAGTGTTTGTGTGTCTGTGTCTTCAGGTACTTATTTAGCCATTTTAAATGTTTTAGTATGATCAAAGGATTTTTTTATCTCTGATTACATTTTTCAATGCCATTGTCCATTTATCCAAGCTTTCTGAGAACAGAGGAAGTTTGGATTTCTAAGCTATTTCAGGAACATTTTTTGCATTCTTGTATAGAAATTCATATTTCTTTTACACTAATATCCTCATTGCTTCATAATTTACTTCCAGGAATACCTGATATCTGACTGGTAAATTTCCTCTTCAAAACAAATTTCTAGCCATATTTAAGGAAAGTTAAACAATGATAGAAACAGTGCATCCAATATACTATTTATGCGTCTAGAGACCTGCTGCAATTAGGATAATTCTATTCACAGTTGTAACACTGTTCATCCAACTCTTTCCCACCTGAAACCATATATAGTATCTCATGTCATTGTCTCTGTGTCCTATCATGCTATAGATCAAACACAATTTGCCTCTTTTGTCTTAAGTGGATGGATAAGTGGTTTTCATTAAAATCACATATACATATACATATACATTACAACTATGACAAATCCATAGCTTCCAATTTCATCTCAACTTTTAGAACTTTCCCAGGAATCTGTTTGTCTCCATTTAGCTCCTGATGCAAATCTAATTCCCTCAGTGTCTACTCCTAATTATCTCTTACAGTCCCCTGTTGAGCATATGATCCTCAGGAGAAAACCTAGCTCACAAGATTTATGAATGTAGGTCAATGATACTTAATATTATTTAGTTCATAATAAATGATACTTGATATTTAGAGCATAATCATAATGCAGCCATTATATTTTTTCTAATTTATGAATCAGTTGTTTGATAGACTGTATCCAATATTATCACTTTAAGAAATAATGTACCAAAATATTCCACTTGGATCTTTTGATACTTTGGCTCTTTAAATATTTGAGTCTTTTAACATTTGAACTAATAATCCCTTAGGATAAACAGCTGAATTTAGAATTTCTGTGTTAAAATGGTAATTAAATTTTCAAGGTTTTGTTAAATATTTGAAAAATTTTTCCAAATAGTTGTGATCATTTACAGAAATGGTAGACCCTGTGAGCTCTGGTTCTCAGAAATAATGAATGATATACTATTTTGATTTGATAGGAAACGAGCATGATGTTTAAATTTTTTTTTTGGAAAACTATATATATTTCTTCATGCATGTGGTATTTTATTGATATTAGTGGTTTTGTAGTTCATGCAATTTATCTCTCTTCAAAAACATTTTGTAGAAATATACTTTAGTAATCTTGGAAGTTAAGACAACTTCCAAGAGGTTGTTCTGACACTTATCACTGTAGTTTCACTTTGCCTATTTTTATAACAGCTTTATTGAGAATTAACTCACATGCCATGTAATTTGCTTATGTAAATTGTATGAGTCAATTTTAATAGTATATTCATGGCAATATGCGGCAATCAACATAGTCAATTTTAGAACATTTTCATCACCTCAAAAAGCAGACCTCTTAAACTTTTACTATCACACCCATCCTTTATCTATCAACCTGCAACTACACATCACTACCACTTGAATTATCACAGTACTATATAGAGTTGCCTATTATAGACACTTCATAAAAATGAAATTATAATCATCCCTCTGTATCCATGGGATTCTCAACCCTGAGTTTATCCAACCATGGATCAAAAATATTCAGAAAATAAAATTGTATCTGTACTAAATATGTACAGACATTTAAAAATGTCATTATTCTTCAAAAAATGCAGTATAACAATTATTTACATAGCATTTACATTGTTTCAGGTATTATAAGTAGCATAGAGATGTAGTCTTTTGTGACTGGCTGGTTTCAATTATCATGTTTTCAAATTTCATCCATGTTGCAGCATGTGTCAGCATTTCATTCCATTTTTGGCTGAATGCTATTCTATTGTACAAATAGGCTATATTTTATTTATTAATTTTTCTATTCAAGACATTGAGTTGCTTGTACATTTTGGCTATTATAAATTATACTGATATAAATATACATCTAATTATTTTGAATACTTGTTTTCAATTATTTTGAGTATATACCAAGATAGAAATTTCTGGATCATATGGTAATTCTGTGTTTAACTTTTTGCAAAACTACCAAATTACTTTCCATATCATCTGTACCATTTTACATTCTTCTCCCACCCCAGAAAATCATGAGGATTTCAATTTCTCTATATCCTCAACATTTGTTACTTTCTACTTTTTTTTTTTATTATTGCCATCTTAGAGTGTATGAAATGATGCTCATTTTGGTTATAAAATAAAAGTATTTAGTATTTTACCTCAAAATTTGGAACTTGTCATTATCTATAAAGCTGAGGGAGTGATTGAGATCACCATGTGAATAGCTGTAGATAGAGACTATATGAGGTTTAAGGATTGAACTCAGAGGTAATTCATGTTAAATAGAACTAATGTTTCTCTTAGAAAACACAAATTCTACATGTTACAACCACAAATTCATGTTTGAAACCTTCAATGGGATTATATTTGGATGTAGGACCTTTATGGGAATAATAATGTTAAATGAGTTCGTAAGGATGGGGTCCTAATGGATAGGTATCCTTATAAGAAGGTCAAGAGACACCATCTCACCTTGACCACCCCCTAGTGCACTGAAGGAAACACATATCAGGACACAGCAACAAGATTATAATTTACAATCGAGGGAGGGAGACCTTACCGGAAACCAACACTGATGACAGACATCTTGATCTTGGACATTCAGCCTCCAGAACTGTGAAAATAGATTTCTGTTTTTTAAGTCACTCAATCTGTGGTATTTTATTATGACAGCCCAGGCAGACTAAGCAAACAGCCAGTAATTAAATTAGTAGAGTACTAAATGAAGGAAATGAAGGAAAATGAAGGAAAGAAGGAAAGAGCTGAGAATAATCATGTCACATGATACTGAATGGATAAGCAAGGTAAGGACTGAGAACCAGACATTGCATTCAGTAAGAGCAAAATAGGAGATAGTAACTAACTCTTGTGATAAATGTTGTTTTAAAGGTAATCAGAAAAACAGTAGGAGTGTTAGAGGGATAATTGGAAAAGAAAGTTAATTTATTTAAAATTATTGTTATAAGAAGATGTTGGAGAAAATAATAACAGGAGAAAGAGGAAAGAGTTGAGTGAAGTCCTTGAGTAAGGATGAACTGATTTTACTACATATATTGTTTTAATGTGTGAGTATTTGTAATTTATCTAAACAATCTAAAAGGCAAACTGAGGATTAGGTATAGAGCTCATAGATGGAAAATCTGGTGATAGCAGCCTGTGGATATTTTCTGATTGTGTCCATAAATGTGAGGGGACAAATATCTGATTTTATATTTTTCTAAATTTGTATAAATTATTAGTCTTTGAAAATCCTACCAAATTTCATTAGTATTTCTAGTATTCTAATTATTGCTTTTTACTTATCTGAGTTTCCTGGCCCCTCTTATAATAGATTTATATATTGTTTATAGAATATTTCAACATAAGTAGCTGTATAAGTCCCTTTTCCCTATCTTATTTTAAATTTTTATTCCCATTTACTGAGAATTTTGCATAAAATTTATAAGGTTTTAAAAATCCTTTGGGGATTTAAATTATAGTAATAGAGATATAATTATTTAAAATAGGCACTAGAGTGTTGATTTTTTCTCTATTTTCCCCTTTTGATAAAATTTATTTTACAATTTTGTGTTCAATAAAATGTTCTTTTTCTTTATATGTATCTTCTATAGTTATTATATTACCTATTTATTCTTATTTCATATGTTACTGTTGGTGAAATAACAACCCTGTCTATATCCGCCAAAGTGCTTATATATAGAACATTAATTTTGAGTATTTTTTCATTAGTATGCACTTTATTGAATGATCTGATCATTAGATATTAGAGGATGCTCCCATGAAGCTATTCTATCATTTCAAAATTATCAAAATTACTCCACATATGTTTCTCTCTATATATGTATGTACTTGTGTATTTTATAGTGCACCATTCTTCCCAATATCTCAAAATTCTTTCAGGCATTGAAGAAATTTGACTGTTGGCCATTTCTTTTTTCTTTTTTTGTTAGAGAGAGAGAGAGAGAGAGAGAGAGAGAGAGATAGAGAGAGAGAGAGACTAATACACACTTTAACTCTAATTACAAAATAAAGTTCTAGGAATTGTTATTTTATACTATCTTCTGATGATCATTTCTAGAATTAAGAGGGCCTTTTTATATTTTAAAAAATTCTAATTTGCTATATATGACAGCAGAATGCATTACAGTTCATATTACACATATAGAGCACAATTTTTCATATCTCTGGTTGTACACAAAGTAGTCACACCATTCCTATCTTCATACATGTTCTTAGGGTAATGATGTCCATCTTATTCCACCATCTTTCCTACCCCCATGCCCCCTCCCTTCCTCTACCT
>NW_026000249.1:15454301-15560075 GCF_001458135.2 Marmota marmota marmota | reverse complement strand
TATATATAATATTTATTTTTTTTTTTTTTTTTTTTTTTTTTGAGAGAGAGAGAGGCAAGTGCTCTAGCACTGAGCTACAACTGCATCCCATATATAGGCATTTTAACAATATCACGTCTTACAATCAGTGAACACCAAATAGTGTTCCATTTATTTATGTCTTTTTGAATTTCTTTCATCAATGTTTTGTAGTTTTCAATGTACGAGGTTTTTGGTTCCTTAGTTAAGTTTAAGTGTAACTATTTTATTCTTTTTGATACTATTGTGAGAATGTCTTCTTAATTTCCTTTTGGGGTAGTTCCTTGATAACGTATATAAATGCATTACTTTCTATTTAAAAATACTTTATATAGCTACAGTAATTAAAATGCTAGAGTGCTTGCATAAAACAGATATATAGACTAATGGAACAGAATAGAGAACCCAGAAATAAATCCACACATATATAGTATACTGATCTTCTATAAGGGTGCAAAGAATACACAAAGAGAAAAGAATAGACTTGTGAACAAATGGTGTTATAAAAATTGGACAGTTACATGCCGAAGAATGAAATTTGACCTTAGTCTTACACCATACACAAACAGAAACTTGAAATTTAACAAAGTCTTAACTCTAAGGCCTAAAATTTAAAGCTCCTCATAGAAGACATAGGAGAAAACCATCTTGATATTGGTCTTAGAAATGATATCTTGGATATGACACAAAAAGCATAAGCAACAAAAGCAAAAATAGGCAAATGAGATTGAAACAAACTTAAAAATTTTCAGGACAGAAAAGAAAACAGGAGCATGCAGAGACAACCTACAGAATGGGAAAGAAATATTTGTAAACCAAATACCTAATATGTTGTTAATATGAAAAATATACAAGGACTCAAACCACTCAATAGAAAGAAAGCAAATAACCTGATTTATAAACAAGCCAAGAACCTGAATATAAATTTCTCAAAAGAAGACATTCAAATGGCCAAAAAGTATATAAAAATGCTCAATATCACTGCATGTGGTGGCACACACCTATAATCCCAGCAACCCAGGATGCTGAAGCACAGGAGCATTGCGAGTTCAAAGCCAGCCTCAGCAACTTAGTGAAGCCCTAAGTAACTCAGTGAGACCTGTCTCTAAATAAAATATTTAAAAAAAAAGAACTGGGGATATGGCTCAGTGGTTGAGGGTTCCTGGGTTCAATCCCCAGTACCAATAAATCAAATCAAATCAATCAATCAATCAATCAATAAATGGGATTGGGGGTGTAGCTCAGTGGTAAAGTGCCCCAGGTTCAATCTCCAGTACCAATATTAAAAAAAAAAATGTTCAACATTACTAATCTTCAATGCAGCAGAAATAAGAAACCACAGTGAGATATCACCTTACTGTAGTTAGAATGGCAGGTATTAAAGAGAAAAATTATAACAAGTGTTGGTGAATATGTGGAGAAAAGGGAACCCTTGTACACTGCTGATAGTAATGTAAATAAGTACAACCATTATGGAAAACAGTATGGATATTCCTCAGAAAATTAAAAACAGGGCTAACATATGATTCAGCTATACTAGTCATGCATTGCTTAATGATGGTGATATATTTTTAGCAATGCATCATTAAACAATTTCATCACTGTATAAACATTATAGCATATGCTAATACAAACCTAGCTGATACAGGTAAATCACTCAGTGTGACTTCTTGATACAATCAAGAGATATGGTAGACATGAAATATAGAATCTGCTGTCAATGTCACAGAGTATACTCTTTTACAATAAATACTTTTATATTTAGAACCCATGTACTAAAATAATGATCAAAAATTACTATGTGGGCTGGAGTTGTGGCTCAGTGGTAGAATGCTTGCCTAGCATGTGTGAGACACTGGGTTTGATCCTCAGCATCACATAAAGATAAATAAATAAAAGAAAGGTATTGTATTCATCTACAACTAAAAATATATATTTATAAAAAGGTACCATAAACACATGAACCAAAAATATTGTTGTTTATTATCATGATTAGGTATTTACTATTCATACTTGTATATGCTATACTTAAATCTGACTGGTTGTGCAGTAGATTTTTAACACCAGCATTACAACAAACATGTGAATGATGTATTATACTTCAGCATTATCATGGCCACAACATTATCATGTGATAACTTTCAGAATCCTTATAATTCTTGTTGGACTGCTATTATATTCATGGCCCATTTTTTTGATCAAAATGTCATGTGGCACATGATTTTATATTTGAAGGAAGTAAAATCACCATGTTGAAGAGATAATGGCACTCCTATGTTCACTGCAGCATTATCTGCAATAGACAAGTTAGGTAATGAACTTAAGTGTCCATCAACAGATTAACAGAAAAAAATGTAATATAAAAAATACAAACAATGGAATACTTTTGAGCCTTAAGGAAAATGAAATTCTGTCATTTGCATCTATATGGATAAGTCTGGAGGATATTATGCTAAGTGAAAAAAAAATGCCAGGCACAGAAAGACAAAAACTACATGATCTCATTTATATGTGGCATCTAAAAGAGTTGAACTAGAAGAAGAAAGTGAAATAACAGTTTCCAGGGTCTAGGAATAAGAAGTAGAAATGGGGAGTAGAAGGATAAAAAGTTTCATTCAGACAGGAAGAATAGTTTTTGGAGATATATTATGCTGCATGGTGACTATATTTAATGTATATTTGAAAATTGCTAAAAAAGAAGGTCTTGAACGTTCTCATTATGGAAGATATGTGAGGTGTAAATAGCTTGATTTAACCATTTCGCAATTTAGACATGTATCAAAACATCACATCACATTTCATACTTCAAATATATATATGTATGTGTGTGTGTGTGTGTGTATATATATATATATATAATTTTTCTTTGTAAATTATATCTTAATAAAATTGAAATACCTCAAGCATTAAATATCTCAAGCATTCCTAGCACAATTCCTATCAAAGGGATTTTTATACAGGCAGTTACCGAAGTATGAAATATTTTCCCTCTGATAATATCATAGCCAAGTCTCTCCCAGGTTGATGTTTTATCACACCCTTTGTCACCTTCTCGATGATGGTATTCACCCCATTTTACAATTCTAATTTGTTTGGACCACCCTGCCTATTATACTCCCCTTATTCTGTTCTTTTTTCATTTCATTTTTTTTCAACTTTACTAATCTGCACATTTTGATATGGTTACATTAACTGTATGTGGCTATTCAAATGTAAATTTAAGTAACTAAATGTTAATAAAATATTTTTTTCAGTTGTAATAGCCACATTTTGAGTGCTCAATAGCCACACATACCTACTGTCTACCATATTAAATGATGCAGATATTACAGGACAGTTCCATAACTGCAGAAATTTCTGTTGAATAACACCGTAGTATATAATTTATGTTTTCTGCCCTTCAAGTGGCATGTGAACTTCATGAAGACATTCCATAAATATTTGTTTAAGGAATAAATGTGTGAGACTAATGAGACATTATGGGAAAAGTGACAAATTAAACAATCTGGACCTGACCAGAGTTTAATAGTACACACTACATAGTGCACAGTAGGCACACAGGAAACTTAGGATACTTAGAATGAAAAAATATGGATACAAAAAAGAAAAACTATTTTACTAAGGTCACTGTAATAGAATAAATATTGAAGAGTCTGATTTACAAGTCTTCCTGAAATAAGGAATCTAATAAACCTGTCAGGCTAATGTCAGTTTGATTCAGCATTCTTAGCAGTGAGTTTGGAGATTGCCAGATTTGGAAATCATGGCAGAGATTTTCTTGAGTACCCTGAGGACATGAGCTTATCAAATAAATAAGACTATGCAGGATAGAAAGTACAAAAATGTTTAAAACTGAACTTGGTGGGGGGTTCTACATACTGAATCTTAAAGACGTTTTTTTCTTGTATTTTTAAAATCAGATATTAAAATGTAATTTGGAATAAACACCATTTTACTTTTTATTAACAAAGTTACATTATGTAAAAGTGATCACACAAAAAAATACAAGATACATTATGCTTATATGACAATTGCTTCATGAGTATTGGATCTATCTCCTTAATAACCCTTAGAGAGATTTATTAGCACAAATGAGAAAACATTATTTCATAAATTTTTATCTGATTAATCATTTTAAGTTTAAATGTTAGTTACATTTGTTCTTAGATGATTTTATTTCTAGACTATCTTAACCACATTTTTCCTTAACAAATTGGCAATACTTCACCTGGAATCAGCAGTGTGAAAACTAGAGGATATTTTAATGAACAAATATGTGATATACCTCAAGAGCCTAAAAGAGAGATTGCTGGGCATACTGCTTTTATTAATATTTGAGGTTTTTTAAATTTGTTATCTTTCGATATACATGATAGTAGGGTATATTTTGACATATTATACATACATGGGGTGCAACCCATTCCAATTTTGATCCCATTTTTGTGGTTGTACATGATGTGGAGTTACAATGATCGTGTATTCATATATGATTAAAGGAAAGTTACATCCGATTCATTCTACTATCTTTCCTATTTCCACCCCCATCCCTTTCCTTCATTCCCCTTTGTCTAATACAATGAACTTCTACACTTACCCTCCCTACCCTCTCTTGTTATAGGTTAGCATCCACATATCAGAGAGAATATTTGACCTTTGGTTTTTGGGGACTGGCTTTTTTTATTGTTAAAGCAATGCAAATTTCTCTGATATGTACATTTTATGAAATCATGTTACCCTTAAATAATTTTAATAATAATATTAGTCATGTGGATGTCATGTCTTTGAATTTTTCAGCTTAAATCTAGGCTTATCTTCATCAAATGAGAGATAAACTTTGCCATCATATATTTTACTTGTTAGCTTCAATTTTCAAGGAAATAGATAATAGTGAAAGCTTCACTTCTAGTGCCATATTATGCAGTTTTAGATTGTGATTCCATAGTTTTCTGGCTGTGAAATTCTTGCAGTTTATTTCATGACTCTGTGTTTTGATTTATGTATCTATAAAATGAGGATAACTGTACTCTTTCATGAAGAATATTTTATGTACTCTAAATGACATAGGGTACTATGGACTGGAACAAAAATGTTCTCTATACTCTTTTACTTCCATCTGTCTATGTGAATTAATTTTTTTATATTTTACTCATTTTAAATGTCTCTTATTTGGGGTTCTTTATCTTCATAAAAACAAGTGAACACTTCCATTTAAAAAAATCTCTTTATGCTAATCCCTCTCAATTATGGTTTAAATTTGTTCTTTGTTTCATATCCATGCTTAAACACACTTCATTATTTCCTCAATTCATAGCAAAAGACTAATACCAAACACATCCACCATCTCCACACATATTCACTTTAAATTAGTCACTCTTACATAATTAGTGAAACTCTAATGATCTCTTTTAAAACTGAAAGATTTAAAAGGAATGTCCAGTCCTCCGAACTTATACTCTAAGTTGATTTTTCCTTCCCAGCTTTATCTTATTTTTGGAGCATTAATGACCTCCCGGATAAGTCCTGGCACCAGGGGAACCCACAGAACTGGAACTGCAACATAGGCTTGTAGGCCCCCGTAACCGGACTGAATATACAGATGTATACCCCTTGGCTCTCTGCTTTCATTTTCCTTCTATGTAATCCTCAAACTATTATCTTTTTCATATAAAGAGGAAAAATTTCTAGACAAACTATCTTCCCAGTTTGGGCTAAAACAAGAATAAATTAGTTTCTTCACCATCATTTTACTCATTACTAATTAGACTCTTGATGTGGTGGGTCACCAAATCTGGTCCATTGGAACCCCCAGAAGTAAGTCTCTGGGTGGAACACCTGTAATACCACAATGACTTCCTGAGTACCAAATCAAATGAAGAATTTCTTGTTTTTAATTTTGTGAGACTTTTAGCAGCTTCAACACTGTTATTCTGTCCTACCCCTATGAATTGTATTCTATACAAAGATTCCTAAGCAAATGTGTAGTGGGGACTAAATTTCTACTTGCTTCTAGAATAAAAAGGCAGAAAATATCTTATTTTGATGAGGATGTTGAACAACATGTGATCATTACACACTGTATACAAGTATCAAATTATCACACTGTACCCCATAAATTTGTATAAGTAAAACAAAAATTATATACATAATTAAATAAAATGAAAAACAAAAACAAAAACAGTGTCATATACTGGTGGTGTGAATATACATGAGCACAACATCTATGGAAGAACAGATGCTCCCATTTTCCTCAGTATGTTAGTCCTTTTCTCAAGCCTAGATACACATAAAATAGTTTCAGAATTGCTAATCCACACCATTGTGAAAGTAAGATTATCAAACTGAGTTTAGTACTTTTTTATCATTCTCTGTATATGTGTTAAAATGTATGTATCCTATAAATCAAAGTTCTTAATTATGAGAACGAAAAGTTTTGACAAATGCATAGAGTTGAATACAATATTAAAACCTACACCTCCATTGAGATATACAATATTCCTTAAATCACCCCACAGATTTTGCATATGCTCCTTTTCTGTCAATTTCCTAGAACTACAACAGTCACTTTTCTGATTTGTTTACTAATGGGTTACTTTTTACTATTTTTATATCCTTATATAAACAAAATTAGCATGGAAATGAAGGAGACCCTCAGGGTTATACAAAAGTACATACAAGAGGAAGTGAGGGGAAAGGGAAAAATAATACAAGGGGGAGAAATGAATGACAGTAGAGGGGGTAGAGAGAGAAGAGGGGAGGGGAGGGGAGGGGAGGGGGGATAGTAGAGGATAGGAAAGGCAGCAGAACACAACAGACACTAGTATGGCAATATGTAAATCGATGGATGTGTAACTGATGTAATTCTGCAATCTGTATATGGGGTAAAAATGGGAGTTCATAACCCACTTGAATCAAAGTGTGAAATATGATATATCAAGAAATTTGTAATGTTTTGAACAACCAACAATTAAAAATTAAAAAAAAAAAACAAAATTACATAGAATATATTTTTAGGTCTAGATCGTTTTTTCTCATTTCATGTCCATGTTTGATTTTTTTTTTACTTAGTAGTGTACCTTTTCGTGATATAATACAATTTATTTATTCATTCTCTTCCATATTTTATTAATATTTTAATTAAACATATAGAATTCTTTATACATTCTATATACAAATAATTTGGCATATATTTCTTTATATATTCTACATACCAATAATTTGCAATATATGTCTTCTGCAAATAATTTCTGTTGGTCTATGGTTTATCAGTTAATTTTCTTAATCACATCTTTTGATAGCAGATATATTAATTTGGATGAAAGCTAAAGCCTAATTTTTTATCCATTATTGTTATTGTTTTATATGTGTTTTATCTAAGAAATCTTTGCCTACTCAAAGTTAGTGAGGATCTTTGTTTTATTCATATAGTTTTTTTTTTGTAATTGGGTTTATGATACATTTTACACTAATTTTGAAGAAGTTGTAAGGCAGGGGTCAAATTTCATTTATTTTTCATACCTAGTTTTCCATCATCATTTCTTAATAAGATTTTCTTTTTCCTTTTGATATGTATAAATGTATGAATTTTGTCTTGGGTAAACATCAACTATCTGTATAAGTGAGGGTCTATTTCTTCACTACCTATATTACTCCTTTCAATTATTGTCCATCATTATGTCATGAATATCATAACTTTATATTGAGACCTAAAACCAGGTAGTATAAATCCTGCAATGTAGTTGTAATTTTCTAATGTTATTTTAGTTATTCCAAGTCCTCTGCAACCCCATATTTTAAATTTCAAAATATTGATTTCTATAAGAAATATCCTGCTTGGTTATTATTCAGACTGAATTGAATCTATGTATCAATTGTAGAGAATTGCTAACTTGACAATGATGTTTCCCAATCCATAGATGTGAAAGCTCTTTTTATTTATTAAAGTCTTCATTAATTTTTCTTCTCTATGTTTTGTTATTTTTGTGGTAGGTATCTCAAATATATTTTATTAAGTTATAAGTATTTTAAGTAGCTCTGTTATTGTAAATTTACTTAATTTTTTTTTCATTGCTAGTGTGTAAAGGCACAAATTATATTTGTATAGTGACACTGTATCTTGTGATTTTGTTAAAATAACTTACTTTTTGTAATATTTGTTAAATGGATTCCCTAGGGTTTTCTACTTAAATAATCATGACATCCATGATTTAATAGAGTTTTACTTTTTTATTTTTTTGGTGGTGCTGGGGATTGAACCCAGGGCCTTGTGCATGCAAGGCAAACACTTTACCAACTGAGCTATATCCCTAGCCCTCAGTTTTACTTTTCTATTCTTTATCTTTTATTTCCTTTCCCCCACAAACTCAGTGAGTTCAGTATGCATTAAAGACAGATAAGACTCTGCCTTCTTCCCAATATTAAGCGAAAATATTAATATTTCCTCATTAAGCATAATGTTAACTATAGCTTTTTGCTATATACGTGTAGGATTTGTCTCTTGAGTATGAACCAAATTTCTGTTTCCATGCATAATTAATGATATTTTACTATAGAGTGTACATTGTGGATGAGATAGAGAAATTCTTAATTCTGTTATCTTTCTTAATTTTGTCCTAACTAGAAGTTAATGTGAATAAGTCAAATCCCAACTCTATTCCAGCCCATACCACACTCTTCATCCCCCACTTTCAAGATGGGCAGCAACTGAAACTATTTAATTCTTTCAACCTTCCAGTTGTTTTATGTTCCCCAATTCATGCCAACTTCAGGGACTATTCAAGAACATAGGCAGAATGTCTATATATATGTTGGGAATCCTCCTTATGTTCCTCACTCCTAGGATTTCCCTGTTGCTTTTCAGCTATTTTGGAACCTCCAAACTCTGTCTTCTGACTCCTAAAGACAGGATAACTGCAATATTCCCTTGTAGTCCTAGAATCCTCACAAAAATTGGGGAAATCCCTTCATCAAGAAACCTTATAGGACTGGGATTGTGGCTTAGCGGTAGAGTGCTCGCCTAGCATGGGCGTGACCCGGGTTTGATTCTCAGCACCACATTTCTTTAAAAAAGGCATTGTGTTGTGTCCATCTACAAAAAAGATTCTCTCTCTCTCTCCCCCACCTCCTTCTCTCTTAAAAAAAAAAACCTTATAGAATGATAGCCTCTGGGACAGGAGCCCCCCCATGTTTCTCCTTTGCTACCAAAGCAATAAAACTTCTTTTTCCTTTTTCTCAAAACCATATCCTCATTATTAGATTGGCATTGGGGACAAAGACAAAGTTTTTGGCAACACATTGGTGAATTAGGGGAGAGTCAAGAGCAGCCCCACTTCAACTTTTTTAGGCAGGCTTAGATCTCCAAGGAACCCAACTTCCATGCTGAGGATGCAAGATGGCTGGTGAAATTGTTGGGAGCCAACTGGTGGAGAGTTAGGAGACAGGGTGAGTTTGCCTCAGGTCAAACTGGAGGAGTTATTCCTATGAGTAGAGGGAGGGACTGAGGAACTATCCTAGTAGCTGCCAAAGCTCCTTTTGCTATAGGGAACTCCCACCTTCTCTTCCTGATTGCTAGAGGTTGTTCCATCATGGTCCACTTTGAGAAAAAGGAAACTGAACTCAGTAAATTCACGACAACCTTGGCTATCTGGTAAGTCCCCAGTGTGCACACCAAGACCCTTAAATCCACACATCTGATTCCTCTTTGTGGGAACTTCTGGGCCTTCTTTGTGGTGCCACTGGTGTAGAAGTCATGGTTAAAAAGGACTTGAGAACCTACGAATATTTACTCCTTCTAGTGTGTTCTAGGTTTTCATCTATTTGTTGGCCTTGGGTTTGGGAATTCCCTCTGGTTGTCTGTTTTGTTTGTATCTGTTACTTCCTGCCCCTTTTAAGACATGACCAGTACTGCATTGATTCTATAGGTAATCTCTTGGTAATGATCTTGGCTGGTCAATTTCAAGGTTCCCATCTGTTAGACATGGTTCTGGGGCTCCTCTCTGATTGTCTCTCTCTGTGTTTCTCTTTTGTACAATCTTGCAATTATAGTTGGTCTGTCAGAGGTAATAAGTTGAAAGGCCACCTATATAAGCATAAGCCTGTCTGAGATAATGTTGTTTTACTGTAATGATCTGGCTTTTGAATAAGAAATTTTGTATATGCAAGTCTGTCTTGTTTTAAAGGTTTCCATCTGTCAGCCCTGGTTTTAGTGATCCTCTCTGGTCTGTTTTTTTTTTTTCCCCGTTACTGGCCCTTTAAGACATGGGCCATGCCGCTTGGTTCTTACAGGTTATCTCATGAGCAGAGAGATATTGGCTGAATGAGCCACCTTTAAAGAGGGTTTACTGTAACACAATCTGTTGAATTTTCTGTTGAATTTTCTGGATTATTAGACAATCTTGAAGTTGGTCTGTCAGGGGTAAAGTATATGAAAGCGATTCTATATGTACATGCATTGATGCAGTTGCATGATAAAGGGTCTCAATAGTCAAGAACTAAGTTAAAGTTTCCAAAAGGCGCTGCCTCTGGTGTACAAGTACAGCAGGACACCAGAAGAAAGGGTTAAAAAAAGATTTAAAAATTTTTAATTTTAGACATTGATGGATCTTTATTTTATTCATTTATTTTAATGTGGTGCTGAGAATTGAACCAAGTGCCCCACACATGCTATGAAAATGCTCTACCACTGAGCTACAACCCCAGACCCAAGATTAAAATCTTTTAAACCCAGTGCTAGCAGTTGCAGCACTGTTTCTCAGCCTGCCTCAGGAAGCCACAGATCATCTCACTGTGGGTCAAGAACAGTACCCCTAAGCTGGAAAAAAAATCCCAGAAAAGCTGCCTGGGCTATAGAGAAATGGCCAAAGAGAATCTGTCCTCTATTCTGCCTTCTAGCCTCATTTGCCCCTGTGAGGTGGAGGCTGCTGGCCACAAAGGATGTGAGAGTGGGTTCTAGCACTGTTAGTTTATCACCTGGGGGCAGTAATAGTATTCCCTTTTAAGATATGACAGGACAACCCATTTGGCCAGGGGATATTCATCACTGGGGCAAAGCAATTCTTCATATAATAATATCCTATGAAACTGAATGCCTCAGGAGAAGGGCAAAATAAATAACTGCATGCAGAAAAGAAAAAGACAAGAAACTAAGGCCAACCCATGTTTTGTATCAGCTTCTGCAAAGGGATCTTCAAGGAAGCCTAAAAAATGGATGAAAAGGGCCTCCTCCATTGCATATCAATGTGCCCTAGTATATGAGAAAGGCCCAAAAGGAGACTCTGGGTACAATTGACAGTGGGAAACTCACATAAAGTTGATGACATTGTAAATAATGATAAGAGAGACAGGTCAGCTCACAGATATCCTGTGCTCCAACCCCTTGAATGTAACCTGGCAGAAAAAAGATTAAGGTACCATATTTGTATATGTTGGATTGTCAAGTCCTCTCATGGGATGAAATTTGTTGTATATCAAAAGCACAGATAACATTCATAAGGAGTATTTCAGAAATGAATTTAAGAAAGGGTTGAAACTAAAAAAGATAAAAGAAAGTTTCAGCTATGGAAATATATTTTAGTATGGAAAATAGAAGGTAAAAGGAAATGAAAGTATATTTTCTGGCAAAATAATATACTTGTGCTAAAGTCCAAGATGAAAGAGGACAAAACAAAGGATGTAAGCAAGTTGTGAATATCTAAGTAAGTCACAGAAGGTTTGTGGTAGGTAAATCTCCAAAATTTCATGTTTGTGATTAAATTGTCTATAATTAACACAAAGTTATATGAATGTTAACATACTGATCTAAATCAAAGTTTGAAACGTTGATCTGTTCTTATCTATCAAGATAATTTTCTTGTATCTGTTAGATTTTATTACTTAGGGAAACTAAGTTTTAAAGGAATTAGGGTAAATCACCCAATCTGCAAATCAGGGAGATTGAGAGGACTCTAGAGAACAGGGAGCCAACCAGTGAACATTATGCATAGGGGAGGGTCACTGGAGAGGCAAATGTCCCTGAACCATCAAGAGAAGCCTTGTATGGTTAATAAGACCCTGACCCATCCTGGAAGATGGCACCATTGGTAGAGGAAAACTAAAGGAGCCAAGGGGCTTCACACATATCCTCAAGAGTGATGTCTAAGGAATCTCAACTGACCCTTAAGAGTAGATAGGAACAAAGTCAGTTTTGACCAACTTGGTCTTAAACACCTGGCATGAGAGTATAGCCTACTCACAGTCCTATATGGACATTTAAAAGAAAAAAACAATTTTTTTAAAATGTAACTTAAGATGTACACTTGTATCAGCCCTACCGTAAGTAAAGCTGAAGTCTATAAAGGAAAAGTTCTTGTGTGTCACTGCCTAATAAAAATGAACACAAAGTACTCTAGAATCACAAGTTTGTTCTGAATTAATTTTAGCCTGATCTCAAAGACTTACAAATTTTCCTATCCTCCTACATTGCTAAACTTGATTCCTTTTTTTATTCATATGAGTTACTGTCTTCATGGTTTTCAGAGAGTGGCTGAAATACTAAGTGCTGTTTACAAAAAAAGTAATGCTTTGCTGTCTTGTTTATTGTCTCAGCATGATCCTTGCCCTGTGTATGCCTTGTCCAATCACCCACCATCTGTCACTGTGGGCCTCTGAACTGCTCTGATGCTGAATACCCTTAACTGTCCATGTCCCCTGTGATAGACAACAAGGACTTTGGGTTACTTTCCCAAAACTCACCCCCTTCCAGCAGGAAGTAGCTTGGTGATATTGTTGCCCGTTTTTCCATAGAAATGGAATGTAGAAATTGACAGTGGAGAAATCTAACAGTTGTCCACTTTATGCTTTCAGTATAGCCTTTGATTGTCTATCACTACAACTGATTTTTTAAATGGACATATTTCTTTCTCTTCCTCTCTCCCTGTTCCTCCCTAAACTCTCCCCCTCTCTAATCTCAGGAAATAGTATTACTTTTCTTTCCCATCCTAGGCAGAGTTATCTGTTGTTGAGTACATTCCCACCATAGGAAGGAAGTAATCCAGACTTGGGAATGGTACCAGAAGATCTCAAAAATGACTGTCTCCCAAATTAATAAGTGAATTACAACTCCAACAGAGAACAGTGGAATGTAGCTATTAAATCACCTCTTTACAAGCCCCCTGTTCTTGCTGATGGGCAGAATCACAGCCTCTGGGAAAGGAGTCCCCTTTGTTTTTCCTTTGCTAGCAAAGCAATAACACTTCTTTTTCCTTTTTCTAAAAAAAAAAAAAAAACTGAAAAGAGAAAAAAAAAGAAACCAAATTACTCAGGAATTTTACTCCTAACACTTCATTCTCCTCAAATTTTTGTTTAATTTTGGCCATTCTCTAGTTCCTTCAAGTATTTTTTTCATAACAATTCATAAAAGAATTTTGTATGAAGGTTCTTCTGAATGTTCATTATCTGAAGTAAACTACAGTGACAGATTTCTATATGGTTAAGTATTTTATTAAAACTAATATATTGCCTACCCATTTATTATATAAACTTTTCTGTTATTTCATATGAATTTCTTCATCTTTCATAATATTATCCTGAATTCTACATAAGAATGTATTATCCTACCTGGTGTGGTGACACACACCTGTACTCCCAGTGGCTTGGGAGACTGAGGCAGGAGGATCTCAAGTTCAAAGCCAGCCTCAGCAAGTTAGTGAGGCCCTAAGCAACTTAGTGAGAAACTATTTCAAAATAAAAAATGAAAGGCCTAACTGAAAAACTACCTCAACATTTAATTGAAATAGCAAATAAATTTTTGTACATGCACAAACACATATATACATATATATCAGCATAATTGGTGCCTTACTTTATACATTTTGCATGTTCATTAATAAACATTCTTTGCATTCACTTCAATAACTGGGATGCTTGCTATGTAACCAGTTTCTGATATTCTTTTTATCTATCAGAGTTACATTTCATAAGACCAATGTGTGCACCCAGAAAAAAAAATAGATCCATTTCAAGATATTATTTATTGTTTGTTATTTTAACTTTACTACAGAAGTAACAGAATAATCATTTATTAGTTTTGCTATCAATATTAAAGTTAACCTGTTTCAACCATCTCAGAATATCTTTCATCTAAAGATAAATCATTGTTATAAAAATGTTCTTTTTGTGCATTATAATACAAATACTGAAATTCAAATTATCAGTTCTCTTCTTGTGGTTTAGTAATCATAACATGTTTATTTCCAGGTCAAATGCCATTGACTTCAACTCATGAATTTATGAAATGAATTGATTTAGAGTATGTGCCAGAATGGACAGAAGGGTGGTAATACATCAAGCTAGGTGATGCTATGAAAATAAAATCATGTCAGAGTGAAGAAAAGTTAAAATGAGCTGAATTCCTTACCATTATAGGTTGAATATTAGTTTAGCTCATTAAGTAGAGAATGGATTAGGCTAATGTCAATTGTAATTATACATTGTATCAGGCATATAAAGGTAAAAGAGAGAGTCTGCATTGCCATAGAATTCAGATTTGAGATAATCAGTACAACAGAATTAAGTTGTCACTGAGTGACATTCATTATGTGGCACAACATTAAAGCAGATGGAACCAACTCATTGTTGGCTGTATACTAGATGTCAAGAAACAAAATATTTAGCTAACTTCTAAAATTTTAGGGAATTATTTAAATGGCAACTCTTCTGAGGTGTTTTTAGATAATATATATAAAATCTAGAACCTATATATTTTGTTCTACTACTGGGGAAACAAGTAGAAACCAAAATGATCATATTAGAATATTATATTATTAACAGTGTAAATTTTAAACTAAACCAGGAATTTTAATCCTTGATTTGTTGGCTCTTCAAATGTGCTTTTATTTCTCAACTTATGCAGCAGAATCAATTTTTTTGTTTTAATTAGTGCATTATGGTTGTATATAATATTTGGGTTCATTTTGACATAGTCATAGAAACATGGAATTTAGTTTACTCCATTTCAGTCTCTGATACCACCTTTCCTTTCCCTTCTTCATTTCCCCTTTCCCCTTGCTCTACTCTACTGGCTTACCTTTCACTCATTTATTTATTTATTTTTAACTGGTGCTTTATAGATATACATAAAAGAGGAATTCACCATATGTATTTTTGTATGCATATAGCATAATTTTGTCAAATTCATTCTGTATTTCCTCCACTTTCCCATCTCACCTCCCTCCCTCTCAATCTCCTTCTTCTACTCTATTGATATACCCTATCAAGTTTATGATATCTGACCACTCTCTTTCCCCCACTTACTTTAGCTTCTGCATATGAGAGAAAACTTTCAACCCTTGACTTTCTGAGTATGTTTTATTTCACTTAGCATGTTTTCCAGTTCCACCAATTTACCAGAAAATTTTATAATATTATTCTTTATGGCTGAGTAATACTCCATTGTGTATATATACCACATTTTCTTAGTTGGTTACAGACACCTGGACTGGCTCCATATCTTGGCTATTTTGAGTTACACTACTATAAATATTGATGTGGCTGTACCAATATAGTATGGTGATTTTAGTTCTTTTGGATTTATATGGAGGAGTGGAATAGCTGGGTCATATGGTAGTTCCATTCCTAGTTTTTTTTTTTTAACATTTTTTATGTATTTTTTTAAATTGTAGGTGGACACAATAACTTTATTTTATTTTTATGTGGTGCTGAGGATTGAACCCAGTGCCTCAAACTTGCCAGGTGAGTGCTCTACCACTGAGCCACAGCTCCAGCCCTCCATTCCTAGTTTTTTGAGACTGCTATCCAGAGTAGTTGTACTAACTTCCAGTCCCATCAACAATGTATAAGTGTATCTTTTTCCTCACACTTTCACCAAAATTTATTATCATTTGTATTCCTGATAATTACCAACTGGAATGAGATGAAGTGCCAGTGCAGTTTTGATTTGCATTTCCTGGATTGCCAGATATGTTAAACATTTTTTTTTTCATGTATTTGTTTACTATTTGTGTTCCTTCTTTTGATAAATGTTAGTTTAATTTTTTTCCCATTTATTGATTTTATGGTCCATTTTATATGATATTTCTCAATCACTGTACCAGCTGATTCAAATACTTTTCTCCTTCTTAGTTACTATAATCCCTGTACTTATTTCAGTGACTACTTCCAGTCCATTCCAAATCTCCATCAACATTATCGTATTTCTGCTTCTACCTCAAATTGTTATAGATCAAGATTTCAGGCAACCCCAATAAAAAAATTCAAGAAAGAATTAAATAGAGGGAACATTCAAGATTTATTATAATGGTATGTTGTGCAATCTAATCTGAGTATAGTGGAATGTAAGTATATTGTAGAGCATTTTGAAGGAGTGGCAAGCACATACAGACCTAATTGCATTAATAGATTGCTGGTTCTTCTAAGTTCAAAGATATTTTGAAGTCAGGGTACTGGAGGGAGTCCTATTCAAAAAATGAAATGCTTGAAACTTATATTATTCTGAATAAGCACATACATGTAAAAGTAAGTGTTTGATCATGGAATGATTAGCTAAAGATAAGCTCATAAAAGGAAAAGTACAGAAAAAAAAGGATCCAAGGTAAAGAGTTACCTATGTTGATATTAAGGTCACTTATGAGAGTTTTGTTGAGAGTAGCATGTATATGTTTAATAAGTAAACAGAGTTATTTGTATATGAATGAATAATTGAATACACATACTGTGTACTTATGTATGTATGCATTCAAGGCTTAAGTTCAAACAGAGTTTCTCCAATTTAGTCTTAGCTGGAATATTTGGAAATCTGAAAGAAAATTAAATGCACAGCCACTCTCCTGGTACCAATTATATATTATTTTATATTGTAGTTAAGTGAATATATATTGTATCTTTTCTTCTTCAAGGCAATGATAATGGCTAATTACTTTGTATCTTCCACAGTTGGTTTATATAAGAAACTCATTTAAAATATAGGATTAAATGGAGAGTCAGTTTGACAAGGCAACATTTGTTTTCATCTGAAATTTATATATTGAAGCAAAGTTGATATGCACATATGAACAGTGAAATTATTTTCAAAATTTGCTATTAGCTAAGTTTATTAACCTTAATACTCTGTGCCTGATGTACAAAATGTTGTAAATATTAAATTATTCCAATTGTTTTCCCCTAACTTGTTTTCTCTGATTTTCATAAGTATTCAGTGATTTTTAGTAACTTTAAGAAACTGTAATTATCACTAGAAACTAGTTTTATAGTCTTCTAATCCCCCAAAGGAGTTATTGTATGCCCACTTTGTACTGATTCTCATATAATCCCTTGCACTAGGAAACCACTAATCTAATCCTGTCTCTGTAAATTTGCCTTTTCTGGGCACTTGTACAAGTGGAATTTTACAATATGTGGTCTCTTATATCTGAATTTTTTCACTTATAATGTTTTTGAGGTTTATTCAAGTTGTTGCATATATCAGTACTTCAGCCCCTCTTACTACTGAATAGTAAGTATTCTATTATATAGATATGCAACATTTTGTCTACATTCACCAGTACATAGACAGGTTATTCAAATATTTATGTGGACATATGCTTTTATGTATCTTGGATAGATACCTTTGAGATAAGATTGGTCAGTGGTATGTTAACATTAATATTCTTAAATATAGATTTTGTTTTCTAAAGTAGTATAGAGAATTAGTATATTTAAATAGATCAAACACACCTTAACACACTGTCCCAGGTGCATGTTTTTTGTTTTGTTTTTGTTGTTGTTGTTTGTGTTTGGTTTAAAGTCAGGTTCTTGCTTATGCTAGGCAAGTGTCATACCACTGAGCTACATCCCAAGCTCAACAAATTGTATCAGATATAGACCTTCTATCTAAAAATTTAGAAACCTGTTAAATTGTGTGTGTGTGTGTATCTTATTTAATGGAAATGAATTGTTACGTATGCCTTATTTTTGTAGTTGAAATAAAGGAGCTTGGTAATATAAATGTGAAAAATTGTAGAGTTGAGTGTGGTAGACTATCTGCTTAAGTATCTCTAGCAAAATAATGCCTAAGTTAATTTTGGAAGGTGATTATGAGAGAGCTAGGTGACAAGAAACTAAGAAGAACATGTCAGAGAGAACAGTGTGTGAAAATCTCTGTGGCATCAGGGAACATGATTTTGAGGAATGGGAAGAAAGACAATGTGGTTAATATTGGATCTATGAGAAGACCGCTTGAGTCTAAGCCTTCAGAATTTGGGTATCACATTCATAAAATCAGTGAGAATTATTGAAGGGATTTAAGAAGTTATGTGACAAAATCAGATAATCTTGTAGTATTATGAAATAGTGGCTGCTCAGGATTTGGAGTAAATTTTGGGAGACTGCTTATAATCTAGATTATTTTTTCACTTGAGTGGTTCATTTGTAACATATTAATCATGCTGATGCACTGACCAGAAAGGCACACCCATGATAATTGATATGTTATGTGGCCTGTGTACAAGGAGGGTGTTGTTAGAAATGTAGTCAGTAATTTCTAAATATTTGACAATGTACCAATTAGTCACAGTGATTATGCAAATATAAATTAGTAACAAAGCATGAAGACAAATATTTAAACATTTGTTGTAATATATAAAATTTTATGCTTCATAATGAAGAGAATGAGGCTATTTAGGAACTCTTGGCTATTTATAATATTGTCATTTGGATAACTTGATATGACAAACATCGCCAATAATTGTTCCATTTTTGATGATATTATTAACTACCAATTGTTTAATGCCAACTGTGCTTGCTTCTCAAACTACTATATATAGTTTAACCCTAAAATAATACTATTTAGGGCTGGAGTTGTGGCTCAGTGGTAGAGTGCTTGCCTGGCACATGTGAGGCACTGGGTTTGATCCTCAGCACCATATAAAAACAAATAAATAAAATAAAGGTATTGTGTCCATTTACAACTAATTTTTTAAAAATAATATTATTTATAGTCATTCTTAACCCTAATTATAGAGTTAGAAAACTAAGAATCCAGAAAATGAAGTGTCTTGCCCAAGCATCATAGGTAATAAATAGTCAAACAGGTTTTCCAGTAATGTTCCATGTGTAACCACATGAAATATGCATATTGGATCTGGTGTTTTGTTTCCTTCCAAGCACTTTGCAAAGCAAATGTTATATATTTCAAAACCATTTCTATAACAAATGGAATTTAAGTCATATAGAGGTTCATAAAGTGGCATTTCAAAAGCCTACTTTTCATTCCACTTCTCTCCATCAAGCTCTCTACCATGGATGAAGTAATTCATACAGATAAAATATAGTAACCTATGCTGTCATTAATAAGTAAATGGACCTTTAGAAGTGAGCAATTTTTTTCCTACCTGCCTATCAGTTTGACAAGGCCAACTATTTAACGGGCAATTTGTTATATGTCTAAAATATATCTTAAAGGTATACATTTGGGAAAAGATGAATAAAATGAAAGGTAAATGACTTCCAAATGAAGCAAGACAGAAGCATTCAAGGTAAAAAAAAACATGTTGAACCCTACAATTAAAAGGAAGCAAATAAATATTTTATAGTCACATTAATACTTGTCTATATTAATGTTGAGATTATATTTAATCACACGATATCTTCCTTTTTCTCTACTTGCTAATGTTATTCATAGAAAAGAAAATTTCTTGCTGGCATTTCATACTAAGGTAATTCACATAGATTTTTCTCAATCTGGCAATGAATTTTGGAAACCACAAATAGTAAAATTTGTTGACTTGTCATCTAATAGTTTTTATGGTTATAAACTAAGTAATCTTCCTGGTGAGAAAATGACTTTATCTGGCTCTCACTTTTTTTATTCTTATCAAAGGAAATCCAAATATTGCTTGGAACAATTAATTTCAAAATTCTACATTAGCCTTCATCAGTGGACATTGCTGAAAATGCCCAGTTGAAAACATAGTAACAAGAGAAAAATATTAACAGAGTTTATTTCAGCAATGTCAATGAGTGTTCCTTTTTGACAAGTAATGACAGTCGGTTACTTTCTTAGATACAGTTGCTAACTAAAATTGTCTGACACTTCAAAGTATACTTCCTTAATGACTGCTATTTTCTGAAAATCATTTGGACATCATCCTTTTTTTAAATAAGATTTTTAAGGCGTATGCCAAATGAATTATTTTCAAAATGAATGTCTCAATTTAACTTCACTTACATAGACAACCTAAAAGAATTGTCATAGTACATGTGTTCTGTCCTTACAAAGATATAAATGCATGTGTACCATTTTCTTATATTATTGACATGTAAAAATTTGTAAGGATACATGCATACAACAAGTAAACAGAGATAAAATAACTGGTACATTACAGAAAATCATTAAATAATATAGAAAGATGATGATGCCAAGATAAATAATAAATAATGGACATTATTATTTTGATTAAGGATATTTTTAATGCTTTGATATTTAATTCAATTCACCCACACATTTATACTCCAAAGGTTAGCCCACAAATACTTTTCAAGGTTATAAATTTAACTTTTCTAACTAAGTTCATGTTTCCATTCTGCAATATATCAGTTATGTACCTTTTCTTCTCTTGGAAATTCTGTAATATTTTCCTTACTTTTCTACTGATAACATCAGCAAGAAGTCATTGAGAAAATGTTGTGATAAAGTAAGAATAATACCATCATTCCACTATTAATTCCACACCAATGCCTGGATAATTCACATATGCCATCTTTACATGTGTTCCAAAGAAAACAGTTCCATATAAAATAGATCCCCTGCACTTGTGCCCTGCTCCTTTTCTCTTTTATTTTCTCAAGGAATTTGAATTGTCTTGTATATACATTCCTATTCTGTTACATTAAATGTTAAAGAAATTTGCACAATAATGTAATACAATGACAATCTTTCAACTAATGTATTTTTAAAATAAATTTGAAGAATTCCATTCAGGATACCATGCTACATTAAAGTAACATTCCCTTATCCATATTTCACTTTCCGCAGTTTTAGTTAACTGCAGTCAATGTGGGGCTGATAAAATTACATGGAAAATTCCAGAAATAAACACTTCATAAGTTTTATATTTCTGCCATTCTGAGTAAGGTAATGAAATATTTCATTGTGCTATTCTGTTCCATCCAGGGCATGAGCCATCCTTTTGTTCAGTGTATGCATGCTATATATACCACCTGCCCATTAATCAATAACCAGTCTTCTTGGTTATCTGATGGATAGTCATGGTATTTCAATGCTTTATTCAGGTAACCTTTATTTTACGTAATTATGGCCTCAAGGCATAAGAATCTGGCAATTTTGTTACAATATATTATTATTTTTCTATTTTCTTATTAGCTATTATTGTTGGTCTGTTACTGTGCCTAATTCTTAAACTTTATCATAAGTTTACATACATAGGGGAAAAAAAATACTATATATAGGGTTAAGTATTATCATAGTTCCAAGTATCCACTAGGGTTCTTACGATGTATTCCACACACATACAGGTGGAATATTATAGTTGTCATGTCTCCTTAGTTTCATCTTTTTCTGTTTCAATAGTTAAAGCATCAGTGGAAGGATCTGAGACCAAGTGTTAAGGTACTACTTTCCTAGTGTATAGCACAGAAAAATGGTGGAAAATACTTAGATAACTGAATCATTTTCCTACCAGTCTGCAGTGTTTACACAGTTATGATAAAGAGCAGTACACTTACTTATCTATGCTACTGAATATGTGAGATTTCTTTGTTATAACAACTTATACTTTACTCTTAATAACTCATTACTCATCTTGCAATAGAGATATTTCAATACAAACAGTTTCATTATTTTAGTATGTACTCTAGGCAAGGCACTGGGCTGAGTGAGGCTACAACAAGAAATAAAAAGGAGTAGATACATTTCTTGCCTTCAGTGAATCCAGAGAAAATAAATGAATATTTAAATTGCCATGAAGGGAAAAGTACAACATATGATGGTCAACAAAAAACAAAGTATATACTTTTAGCACAAAACCAAAACCCCAAAAAAGTCCTTCAGATGAAGTGACATCTAAAATGAGACATAGAAGTTGAGAAGGAATGAGATACAAGAACTGAACTGGAGGATGGATGAATGGAGATGAGGAAATGGGACAGAGTGAGGGACATTTTCCCAAGAAAAAGGAGTAGTACGTATTAAAGACTAAAAGGAAAAAAAAAAACATACATTCAGGAATTGTAATAAACATTATAATTGGAGAGACTGGCAGAAGTGGTATTTAGTGGAATAAGTAATGGACAGAGAATGATAAAAGAAAACTAATTTTAGGATTTAGAGGTTTATTACTTTGGAAAAGTTACTAACATTTTGATCAGGCCAATGGAAATATTTTGGTTTATTCATGAAAGAAACCCACTTTTAACATGAATTGTGAAAAATGGGGGGGGACAGAACCAGATGGAGGAAGAGTAGTATAAATTTAATTGCAATAATTCATTTAAATGAGCATTAACTTTAGGCTGGACTTTGGAGTTGCCAGTAAAAGTGATGACTAGCAAATAAATTCATGCAAAAATTAAAATGTAAATATTTGGTAATTAGTTAAACATGGAGGGTGAATCAAAATAGAAATAAAAAATACTTCCCTGCTATTTGGCTTGAGCTACTAATTGGATAGTAGGGCCCTTCACTGAGAGAGAAACACTGAATAGTAGGCAGATTTTGGTGAAAATCTGATGATCTCACTTTTGAATATGAAGTTTCATGGTTTTGTAGACAAGGAAATGGAGTTTTCTGAAAAGAAGTAAATAAGTATGTCTGGAAGACAAGAGAAGTGTGGGTTAAGAAATAAAATGGTGTCATCAGCCTAATGACAATTAATCAGGAACAAGATTGACCAGAAGAGGGTGAAAATAGAATCAAAGCACAGCAGAGATCCTATAGAAACCCCAGCAATACAATTCAACGTTGAATTAAAGTCAAACTACAAACTAACTCTTTTTTTTGTTTGTTTTTGGTACTGGGAATTGAAACTAGGGTAGCTTTACCACTAACCCACATCCTGAGCTCTTTTTATTTATCTTATTTTTATTTTGAAACAGGGTCTGACCAAATTGTTGAGAGTTTTGCAAGGTTGCTGAGGCTGGCCTTGAACTTGATGAGATCTTCCTGCCTCAGCCTCCCAAGTCACTGGGATTACAATTGTGCACCACTAACCAGCCTCAGAAATGAACTCTTAAACTTCTTGTCCCAGGCATTATCTCTTATGTTTCTTTTTATTTCATTCATAGTATGTATCTTAAGTTTAAAATATTATTTGTTTGCTCATGTAATCTGACTCCACTGCTACAATGTAAATTCCATAAGAGCAAGAAATTTGCCAGTGTTTTCAGTTGTTTGTTTATCATAGGTTCTAGTACCTAAAAAATACTAGAAACCACTAAACCCTATTTTTTTCAATAAATGGTGTTACTACAGATATTGGGGGAGAAGAAGGAAGGGGATGAACAGAAGGAAAAGAGGAAGGAATAAATTTAAGAACAACATAGAGCACAGTGGCATAAGCCTGAAATTCCAGTGGTTCAGGAGGCTTGAGGCAGGAAGATTGCAATTTCAAAGCCAGCTTCAGCAATTTAGTGAGGCTCTAAGCAACTTAGTGAAAGCCTGTCTCTACATAAAACATAAAAAGTGGAGGGTGGGAGTAGAAGGATATGGCTCAGGGGTTAAACTCCCTTGGGTTCAATCCCCAATGCCAAAAAAGAATAAATAAATAAATAAATAAATAACAAAAAACAGAGATGTGGGATAAAAAAGAAAAAAAAATAAATGTGACATCAAGGAAGTTAACAAAAGGTGTTTAAGAAGCATGTGGCCAACAAAATAAAAAAGCTCCCTATGTGTTTTTCTTTCTTCATTGTGTACCTGCATTTTATGTAGTGCTAGGCATAGAATAAAGCCTCCATAAATATTGTGAGTGCCATGAATATGGAAAGTATACATTAGTTTAGCAACAATAATTATTTTAATATGCATATCCTTAGTAAGTGGTCTTCATGAGAAGTACTGGAAATATATAAAAATAGTTTGATGAGTCAGTCATTACTTGATCTATAAACAAATATAGAACATTAGCCTAAATGCATCCTGGGAGTATCTGTGCATTTTCTTAATTTTTGCTATTTTTTCCCCTAGTTATTTTACCCCAATTCTCTTTTGAGGACTTCATCTTATGCATCTTATTACAACTATCATTCTCTATTCACTTTTAGCCATAAAATAGACTTACAATCCTAGACAAATCAATTAGTATCTCTTTTTTTGGGACTCTGAATTGTACTAAGAAAAGTGATACAAAGATAACACCAACAATATTTGAAGCTATTTCATTCCAGAAATGGTGTCCTTGATGGAACTGTAAATTACTTGAAATTTTATCTCCAGAGCATTCCTCATTTGTCTCTTCCATGTTCACCTTTTTTTCCTTTAGTTCCTTTAATTCTGTGACATCCCTCAACCCCAATACCCTTTCAAAATTCTGCTTATGATAGTCAGACTTCTTTTAAGATTTGTGTCTGAAAAAGCAAACTGATCTATCACCTTTTTGGGAAATGTAAGAGCTTTCTTTATTATTATTATAAGAGGTAGTACAGCTGGAATATCAAAAAATAAAGTGTTGATAAATCCATGTTAAACAGCTCCCACATTAGAGGATGTTAGGCTATTATGTTTAAGCTACATCTTTTACTTTTTGAAAACACCTCAGGATAATCATGGATCCTCTAATAATATTTCCTCTAAGATCTCTAATGGATATCTCCTCTGGAACAGCATGGAGTTTTAACAACATACAGAATAATGCAAATCTTGCATGTTAATTCCTAAGTTCTTAGTTGAAATTATTTTCAGAGTATAATATGTTTACCAAATAACATGGAATAAATGATTTGTACATTGTAGATAAGTTCTTTTAGTAAATAGAATTCTATAAAGTAAAAACTTGAAAATATAGCTGTTTGCATGTTAAAGCTTAGTGAAAAATATCTCTTGAAAAGATTCAATCTTTTATTTAAATGCTGTTGCATTAGACAACTAGAGATTCATATAAACATTGAAGGAGCTGACCTGCAATGCCTTACGCGCACACACACACACATGAACACATGAACATACACACACATACCATTACATGGAACACTTCTTTAGATTTTATAAATAGTTCATTTTAATTATGAGTTCAGATACAGAAATTTTGGTACAAAATATTTAAAAGTAATTCAAAGAATCCAGTGCCAAGATGCTTGGGTTCCTGCCCAGATCTGTTATTAGAAACCTGAGGGATTTGGGTAATGTCATTTGTCAGTTAACTTTTTAAACCTCTTCATTTGTTAAATGTGGGGTTGGAAAGGAGGGTAGTGGTTAGATCATCTAAAAATCTCGTTTATTGCTATTATTGTACAGCATTTTAAAAAATGCTTTCTTTAGTCAGTTCATAATTGGAACTACCATCTGGTGTCATGAAAGGGAATTTCAGGGAAAGTTTTAGTTGTGTCTGCAAAAATGGTATGTCATTAGTTTATGGAAAAGGAAAGGAATGTATCAGCATGTCACATATTAACTTAACAAATATTCATTCAATCTTATTCAAAACACCACTACTACCACCACAAGCATCATGAACCTATTGATGTTTTCTCTGCTATAAGTGTAGACTTTTGACTATTTAACCCAATACTCTCTGCTTTGTTTAAATATTATTATATCAGTTTGGGAGCTTATTAGAACTCACTATTCAATTTTGGGTCATTTTTAATTTAATGTTGTATTTAATAACAATGTTAAAAACAATGTTATTAAATAGATATGTATATATTTAACATATATATATATGATCCAGCTATGGATCATAAAAATGTCTGAAAATAAGATACCATTGATTGACCCAGAAAATATATTCTTCTTTTATAAATACATTTTTTAGTTGTAGGTGGACACAATATCTTTATTTTATTTTTATGTGGTGCTGAGGATCGAACCCAATGCCTCACACATGCTAGGCAAGTGCTCTACCACTGAGCCACAACCCCAGCCCAGAGAAAATATATTCTTAAAACATGTTTTAGAATGGCTCCAGTCATTCATGTTCAACTTCTTTTCAATACATTTGTTGATTTGGAAAACTATAAGTGAGACATTAGCATGCAAATATTTCCAAACAGAAAAACAAAAACAAAAACCTAATTTCTCTGAATTCTGTATACTGGAAGTAAGGAAAAGAAACATTTAAATGAGGATATTTACATACACCTGAGTTATCTTTACAATAGGAATTTAATAGGTTTCTAGTGTTATAAAGAGTATGGGCCTGAAAGAGGGATTGCTGTGATGGGAAAAGATAAGGGTTAGAGTTATTAAACATTAACTTACCTTTTAAGAAAATCTGACATCTTATAACTTATCTTAGTTTCCTGAATTAAAAGAAATGAACATGAAATCCATTGATTTTTCTCATTAATAATTAAGCAACAATCTTTTAGAGTTACTCTCCTGGAATTTACTTCAGCAATAGCAAAACAAAAACTATTTTGTATATCTTTACAAGTTTTAAAATTAGAGTTTTTAAATAGCAAATACTGTGACACTAAAACACTTTAACCAGTTTGACTTCAGAAACTTTGTAATAAAAACTAAATCAGATTCATTAATGATAGGTATAAACCATTTTAATTGCAGAATTAAATTTAGAAAGTAATTATTCTAAAACATGCACAAAATATATTTTAAAAACTGTTTGACTATAATCAATCACCAGGTGTCTATTTGCCTGTAAGAATGATGCACATTCTAACATTTAACCGTCTGTCAGTCAACATTATTTATTGAATACCTGCTGTGTATGGCATAGTTAACCTTAAAACAAATCAATCATACAAAAGTCAAGATTTTAATACTGAATACAAGCAAATGAAAGCAATTACCTCAATATCTGACCAACAGTTTTTAATAAAATGTTACTTCATTATTTTGCATTTCTATTATGGCAGTACTCTTAGAATGTATGAAACAAATAACACAGGTTCTTTAATTAGAAAGATGACATACATGTCTGCAAGTAACTTGTCAGTAACTGTTACAGCTAGGCTTATTCCAGTAGCTGCGTATAACACTATAGTAGAGGAATCTTCCTATATTACTGAATAAGTCAATAATTAAAAAATGAATACTGACCAACTAACCAATAACTCTTAAATAAGAAGTGATGTGATAACTTCTTTGAATCACATAATTCAGAGTGACCATTATAAAGAAATCATCCCTTGATGTTTTATTTAAATGCAGCCAGAGATTTTTTGGAATAAATGTATTGTACTTTATGAACATTAACCACTGTGATTCATCAATTTATCAATTATCATGGATACCCTGATACACATATAATGTTACTTTGATTTTTTCTAATTAAAAGTTTTATTTTTATTAGGATATATTGATTATACAGATTATGGGTTTATTGTGTCATGTTCTTATATTCACATAACATATATTTAGTTTTAAGTTTTATTAGAGCATCTCTTGATGTTCCATATACTTAATATATGTTAGATATCTGATTTATTTTGCTCCCATATCCAGTTTAAAATTCAACTAGAAAACAGTATTAGCAGGCATTGGAGCCTAAGTGGTCTCACTCTTATCCCCTCAAATAAAAAGGGTACTTAGAGCCTGGACTTTGGAAAAAGGTGAACTTAACTGTTTTAGTTAAAGCTAGGATAAAATAAGGAAGAAAGGGAAAGAGAGAGACAGGAGAAGAAAGAAAAGAGATATAGCCTTGAAATTCTAAAAGTTCTTTAGAATAGTCTTAATGTTAAAAACAAATATATGTAAGAATATAATTTTAAGTCATAGTTTCATATTTCTAATCTTTAAATTAATCTAAAATTATGGGCTTTCCTGCAATTTTAACATACTATATCTACAGAAATTAAATATACCCAGGCACCAGAAATGACATCTATGGATACAAAGTAAGCTCATGCCAAAGATGTAGAAAATCAAAATTATAATGCAAAAATTATAAAGTCCTCTGAAGATATAAAATCCACAGTTAAAACTAAACATCTAGACAAAAGCAAAACACTCTAATACTCTTAATTATGGGGAATAAACCACCTGCATACTAAATTATTAGATTAAAAGAAAAGCAAAAACACTATAGTGACTTGTTAATGGATATGCAATATAAAAAGATGTAAATGAAGACATCACAATTGAAAATGTGGGGTAGAATAGATGAAGTGCAAAGTGTTTTTTAAAAAATATTTTCTGGGGCTGTAGCTGTAACTCAGTGGTAGAGTGCCCACCTTGCATGTGTGAGGCACTGGGTTCAATCCTCAGCACCACATAAAAATAAATAAAGACACTGTGTCCAACTACAACTAAAAAAAAATTAAAAAAATATTTTCTGCAATCAATGTTGTCATTTACTTGAAGTAAATTGTTAATAACTGTAAGAATTTTTTAGCAACCACAAAGCAAAATCATAAGATAGACTAAACTTTGAAAATCAAGGAATAAAGATGTGCTGCTAGAAAAAAAAATCACTTACCTTTGAAAGAAGACAATAAAAGAGGAAGAAATAAAAAAGAAAGATCTACAAAATACCTAGAAATGGAGCAGAAAACTGCAGAAGTAAGTTACTAACCTACCAATAATTACCTTGAATATAAAGGTAATTATTGGTAGGCTAGTAACTTACTTTTGCAGTTTTAAAAGACATAGATGCTGCCTACAATGACTCAGTTCACCATTAAGGGCATTCAGAGACTGAAAGGAAATGGATGGAAAAAGATATTTCTTGCAAAAGGAAACTTACATAGAGTAAGAGTAGCCATAATTATATAAGATAAAATAGAATTCAAGTCAAAAACTGTAAAAAGAGACATACACACAGTGAATCCCACCATCCTGTATATCTACAAGAATGGAGTCCTAATTCAAATAAGATATATTCCATGCTTGTATAATTATATCAAAATGGATTCTACATGTATAACAAATAAAATGTAAAAGAGACATATATGGCCATAAAATAATGAAGAAGGTATCAATACTGTAAGAAGTTATAACAATTATATATGCACCCAAAGTCAGAACAGATCATCCAGAGAGAAAATCAACAAAGATATACCTGCAGTTCTAAGAGGGAGATCCTAAACAATAAATATGTATATTAAAAAATAGAAAGGCTTTAAGAATCAAATCCAAAAATACATCTTAAAGAGCCAGAAAAACAAGAAAAATAAAATAAAAACCTAAATTAGTGGAAGGAAAATATGTTCAAAGCAGAAATGAGTGAAATAGAGACTAAACAAAAATCAGCAAAATGAAAATGTTGTCTTAAAAAGTGAAATTGACAAACTTTTAGCTGGATTAAAGAAAAGAGAGAGAGGACTTAAAATCAGATATAACAATGGAGATGTTCGAACTGATTTTATAAAACTACCAAGGACCATAAAAACTATTATGAATAATAATATGCAACAAATTAGAAAAACTAGCAGAAATGGGTAAATTCCAGGACACATACAAAATAACAAAATTGAATTGTGAAAAAGTAGAAAATCTAAACAGAATAATAACAAGATTCTTGATTAAATCAGTAATAACAAGTCTTCCATCAAAGAAAATCATGAGACCTGAAATTTTTACTGCTGAATTCTCTGAAACATTTAAAGAACTAATACAATTCTTCTCCAATCATTCAAAAAGAATTGAAGGGAAAGATATCCTCCCAAACTCATTCCACAAAGCCAGCATTACCCTGATAACAAAATGAGATAAACACATACATACACACAGAGAAAAGGAGAGAGAGAAAAGGCCTATATCCCTGATGAACATAGATACAAACATTTTCAACAAAATACTGGCAAACCAAATTCAACAGCTCACTAAAAAGATTATTCAACATGATCAAATGAGATTAATTTCAGAGATGGAAGGGTAGTTCAACATATGAAAGTCAGTAAATGCGATGTACCACATTAACAGATGTTCACTTTCACCACCTTTATTCAACATAGTACTAAAGTAATGATGAGGTGTTGATAACCAGAATATATAAGGAACTCCAGAAATTCGATAGTAACAAAAATGAGATAACCTGATTTTAAAATGGGCATTAGATCTAAATAGATAATTCTAAAAGAAGACCTATAAATGGTCAATGGGTTCATGAAAAAATTATTCATAGTCACTAATCATTTAAGAAATGCAAATAAAATCCGCAATGAGATATCTCCTCACCTCACTAAGAATATATATTATTAAAAAGACTAACGATAATAAATTCTGGCAAGGATTGTGCTGATAAGGTATCCTGTGCACACTGTTGTTAGGAATATAAATTAGTATAGCCATTATGTAAAACAGTATGGAGATTCCTCAAAAAATTAAAGATAGTGCTATCATATCATCCAACAATTCCACTGCTGAATATGTAGCCAGAGGAAATTAATTCAGTGTGTCAAAGAGACATTTTCACTCCCATGTTTATCACAGAACTATTCACAATAGCCAAGAAATACAAACAACCAAAGTATCTACTAGCTGATGAGTAGATAAAGAAAATGTGGTATATATACAAAATGGAATAGTGTTCAGCATTAAAAAGCATGGAATCTGGTAATTTGCAGCAATATGAATGTTCAGTGAAATAGGTGCAGAAAGACAAACACAAACTGACTTATTCATGCAATCTAAAAAGGTGGTCTCACAGAAGTTGAGAGTAGAGGTGGAAAAGCAATAGGAAGAAACTGAACAGATAGATAGGAGGAATTAAGTTCTGCTATTCTATGGTGCAACAGGGTGAATATAATTAACAACAATGCACTGCATATTGCAAAACAGGAGATGATTTTGAAATTATTCACCATAAAGAGGTGATAAAAGTTTAATGTGATGTATATGTTAATTATGCTGATATAATCATAACAGTATATACATGAATCAAAAAATCACATTTTACCTCATAAAATGTACAAATATTAAGTATTTATTCAAAATAAAATAAAATAAATAAATTATGCTCCTATATTTCTAAATTTATAGTTACAAAGACTAAATAATTAAATATCATGTAGATGAGCATCTCACCCATTTTCATAGTTAAAATTATATGAGAAAATAACTTTCAAATAAGCTAATTGGACATTTTAATAAAATTATACATAAAGTTGTTTTATTACATAGATCAGTGTTGTTATTTATTGTTAAATTACTATTGTTAGTATATCTGTCATATTTCCTACATATAAAGTGTCAATTTAAGCTAAATATGCATTGATATATTAAATTTTCTATTTAAGAAAGTAATACCCTAATGCTTGTATATTATGCCTAGAAAAATTTAATCTACACTGGTGCAGAAATTCAAAATGGAATATGTCAATTTTGCTGTGGCCTTTAAATATCAATTAGCAGTGATTGAAAATATTGATCAAATCTTCCTTATATATTTTGAGGTCTTTAATTGGTTGTATATACATTTAGGATTATCATGTTTTCTTGATGATTTAATCCTTTAAGCACTTTGAAACATTCTTTTCTCTGATGATATTCTGAGGTCTACTTTGTGTAACAAAAATCTAGCCACTCAAATTCTCTCATGACTAGTGTTTGTGTGGTATGTCTTTTCCCACAGTTTAATTTTAATCTGTGAATTAATAAATATTCACCTCTTGAATGCTACACATAGTTATGTCTTTGTATTTAGTATGACAGCCTAGTTTTACAGAAAAATTGAGTAAAATGTACAAAGATTTAACATATACCCTGTCCCAATTTTCCCCAGATCCCTCTATTATTAATATTGTACATGAGTATAACATGTGTATTATAATTGTTGAGTTAATATTAACACATTTTTATTAACTAAAAGCTATACATTGTTATTAACTAAAATCTATTATTTATATTAGATTTAATTATGTTGTATATTCTAAGGGTTTGACAAACATGTCTCCCATACAGTTTCAAATACAATAATTTCACTGCACTAAAATTCCCCTGTGCCCAACATATTTCTCTCTCTTTTCTATCCTTTCAAGCCACTGACAACCTCTGATCTTTTAATTGCAATAGTTTTCCCTTTTTAACGTACAATTTACTTGGAATCATTCACTATGTGGCCTTTTCTAACTGGCTTCTTTCACTTAGCAAAATACATTTAAGGTTTCTCCTATTTTTGTGGTTTGATAGACCATTTCCTTTTTATCATTGAATATCATTCCATTGTTTAGATGCACTGCAGTTTTCCATTCATATTGAAAGCATCTTAGTTATAAGTTTTGGCAATTATAAATAAAGGTTGTATAAATATTCATATGTAGGTTATGCTGTTCTTTAGTCAACTTTTTCACTGCTGTGACTAAAAGACCTGACAAACAAAATTACAGGAGGAAAAAATTATGTAGGGGCTCATGGTTTCAGAGCTTACGTTCCATAGACAGCTGTCACCATTCCTTGGGGCTCAAGGTGAGGGAGAATATCTGGAAGAGTTTGGCAGAGGGAAGCAGCTCACATGATGATCAAGAAGGAGAAAGAGACTAAGCTTAGCTCACCAAATATATACTCCAAAGGTATGCCCCCAGGGACCTACCTCCTCCAGCCATACCCTACCTACCTGCAGTTGCCACTTAATTAATCCCTGTCAGGGGATAAATTCACTGATTGGATTAAGGCTCTCATAACACAATAATTTCACCTCTGAATGGTCTTGCGTTGTGTCACACATGACCTTTTGGGGGACACCTAATGTATAACCCATAACACTGTGGTATACTAATCAACATTTTCCAGAAAAATAGAACCAGTAAGATGTGTTTGTTTGTTTAAGGGAGTAGAATATGGAGGGTGAGAGATTCCAAGATCTACAATAAGAAATCTGGAAATCTGGTAGAGCTGGTGTATATTACCAGTATGAGTCCAAAGGTCTGATAACTCACCATTTTAATACTCAAGATGAGCCAATGTTTCAGCCTGAGTTCAAAGTCTAGAAAAGATCAATGCCTCTGCTGAATTAGGCTGGAGAAGTTCCTTCTATTCAACCTTTTTATTCTGTGGAAGTCTTCAGTTGATTAGATGATGCCTACCCAAATAAGGGTAGCCAATCTGCTTTACCAAGTCTGCCAATTAAAATGTTAATCTCATTCAGAAATACCTTTACATACATAGCAAAATGATTTGGGGCCAAATATCTTGGCATTCTAAGGTCTAGTCGTATAGCACATGAAATTGACCATAGTGAGTCTACCACATGTTATCTTGGGACTCATATACATCCCTTAAACAAATCAAGAGCTCTATGAAATACTACTTCACACTCATTAGAATGGCTTTTATTTTTTAAAAAATAAAATAAGTGTTCATGATGAGTTGGAGACATTGGAAAACTTATTAATTGCTGATGGTATAAGTTACAATATGGACAATCTTTGAGGACATTATGCTGGATGAAATCAACCAGTCATAAAAGGACAATTATGATACCACTTGTATGAGACATGTAGAACAGTTAAATTAATAGATACTGAAAGTAGAATGGTGGTTGCCAGGGGCCAAGGGTAGGAGAAAATGGGAAGTTGCTTATTAATTGGCAAAGAGGTTTAGTTTTGCAAGATGAAAAACATTATGTTGATGGACAACAGTGATGGTTATATAACAGTGTGAATGTTCATAGTGCCATTTAAAATGTATATTTTAAAGTTATTAAAATGGTAAATTTTATGTTGTGCATATATTTACAATTGAAAATCAGCCAATATATGAGAATAAGTAAAAATAAAAACAATCTTCCTTAGACTCAAAGAAGCAATGGTTATTAATTGTACACATTTTTAAAAATACCTAAATTTAATACCACGATTTCCATAATTCTACAGGTCTATGAAAATGTATCTTCTGAGTTTACTACATCATCCCATCTTTTATTCTTTCTCTTTTGCATATTTAAATATATATTTTCTACTTTTATTTTTTATCTTCATTTTATTTTGTACTGATGATTGAACTCAGAGGCATTTTACCACTGAACCACATCCCCATCCCTTTTGCTACCAGTGTATTGAAAATAATTATTAATCAGTGACAAAACCTAAAATTAGCAATTTCATCACTCTGATTCCAACATCACATCTACTATCTGTTCTTCTCCTGCCTTCCTTTATACTTATGAAGACCACTGTGATTATATTGAACCCACCTCAAAAATCTAGGATTTCTTCTTATATCAAAGTTATCTGATTATTAACTTTAAATGCATCTGGACAATAATTCTCCTGTGCTATGTCACCATATTCACATATTACAGGGATTAGGCTATGGATGTCTTTGGGAGTAGAGGAATTATCCTGCCTACCACAACCACATTGGTGAATTGGAACTCTAGAAAATTAAATTGTGTTGCTGTTTTATTTTTTCCAAAATGCACCTGAGCTGCTTAATAATTTTATATTTCAATTCCAAAATCAATAAGGGGAAATGAAGGACAAATTTAAGTAAAAGGCTAGTCTAAGAGAAAGCCTAAAACACTCCTGACAGGTATTCATGTGTGTTATATAACTACTGGTAAACAATAATCAGATATATTTAGATACCTGGTATATGATCAAGATGTTAGAGTGACTAATCAGGCATAATTAGAGAGAAACAAATAATGCAAATAACTCCTATCTAAATCAAATTCTCTCATTTGCAAATCTCTAAAACCAAGTAGAAATATAAGAACATTTTCTACTACTACAGATAAGGACAATCTTAAATGAAGGACCCCACCAGACATCATGATATATCCTATAAACTCTCATGTCAGTAATCTAACTTTGTTCCCCTAAGGCAAAAGTAGAAGTGAAATAAACTTTTTCTTAACCTTTAAAATCTTCCCAAATGCAATTATGTATTTCCCAAGACAGTGACAACTTTCATTTCTAAGCCCATACTTTCCTGCTTGTGTCCAGACATAACATTTTCCTGTTCTGTGCTCTTTTTATCAGTGCTTGTTCACCTTGTTAAAGAGTTTTAAAATTGTCAGAGAATGGAAATTCCTAACCATGGCAATTTATGATTCATTTGTGTATAATCCCTTTCTTCTAAACTTTCAAATCCTATTATACCCAGTCACTCATTAATATCAATACCCTTGAGAAGTTAAGTGGATAATTTACCCCAATTTCATAGAATGGGGAGAAAGAGAATTTAAATGACTTTGACTTTAATTAAGTTACTCCAGTCACAGAAGCAGATCCTAATTTCTTTGTCATTTCCATCACATTAATAGCATAGGATATTACAAATGTGAAACTTTCAAGAAACTATTTCCCTTTAGCACATAAAACTAATATTAATAGAGGTTATTTACCTTCCTTAATGCTATTTTAAGATGAAATTTATGGAAGCAAATTGAGAGGGAACATGCTCAGTGATTTAGAGTGTAGATTTTGGAAGAAACATATTGGGATTAACTGTATGAATACTTGAGAGAATTTTCTGAGCCTTGAATTCACCATATGAAATGAGGATGACAATAATGGAAGATGCACCACAGAGATGACCTGAGAAATAAATAAAATAAAATTTACTCAGCAGTACATTTAGTATATTATCATCAACAACCCCAATTCTGAGTGTCCACAATAAACTACCCATTCTAATGTGTGCTTTAATAAACTGCCTTGGTATATCTTTGAGCTGAAATGCTTGATTTTTTTTTTTTGTACCAAGAATTAAACCCACAGGTGCTTTACTACTGAACCACATCCCCAGCCCTTTTTATTTTTCATTTAGAGACAGGGTCTTAGAGTGTTACTAACTTCCCCAGCATGGCTTTGAACTTCCAATCCTCCTGCATAAGCCCCCGGAGCCCCTGGAATTACAGGCATGCACACCTGGAAAATGCTAGCCTCTTACTGGCCCAGTGGAAATAGATCTTTTCATTGAATACAACTTTTGGCTAACCAACTAAGCATTCCTAAATGGCCACAGGTTCTGTCCATGAAAGTTCTATGAGTTGAGATGACTCCCAGAAAGTTCCATTGTCAAGTGGACATAAAATTTTCATCAAGGCTAACATTTATCCAACTTCCCAAATGGGTTAGTGTACACTTTTTAAAATATATTTGACTCTATCTTTTGCTTTACCCAAATTTCCAGCTTAGTGAGGGAAAGTCTCCTCTGAGATTTGTTATATGACAAGTTTCTTTAAAACAAAGACATAAGTAAGTAACTAATTTTTCCTTCATGAACTCTTCCTATAAATACATCAGGCAACATATAGTTGGAGGTTTTTCTTTCTGAGATTTTTTTTTCTGGTAAATCTAGATATGCCAAACCCACAATGATGAGAGGAAAAAAATATGTTTATTCTGGTTTGTCTGCCCATAAGTTTTCTTAGTAAAATTTATTTTGTATCAATACCATATAAGCTAAGAATGGGTGTTTGCTCTTTTCATGATACACATCTGATATTTCTTCTTTGACCCTTTAGTAAATATTAAATACATGTGTTAGTAATTAAATTAAAGAATAAATGAGACAGAGAGGAACCTAAATGGTGGTGGAGTAGTCATCCTAATATACATGTCTCCTCTTCTTATAGGTGCTCTTTTCTGGTTACTTGTACAGGGTTCTTCCAAGGAATCAAGGGAAATTGAGCATCCATTTTATTCCTGGTACTTTTAAACCTCTTAATCAAAGGTGACTAAATTGATGCTTATATTATTTTGAATTACCTTCCACTTCCTATAAGAGAAACTCCATTGCATTTGCAAAATCTTAATTTTTTTTAACTCATCAGGTTTTTGATCACCAACCATGTACCAGACATTCCTCTAGAAACTGGAGAAATATGCACGACCAAAACAGGCAGAATATATTCTCTAATGAAAATTACCTGAAAGTAAAGGAAACAGTAAATAAAATATGTTAGTATATAGTATGTTAGAGTGTGATAACTACTAGCAGCAACTAAACAGTATAGAAGAGGAATAAGGGTTGAAATTTTAGAGTGGGAGATCAGGCCCCATTGAGAAAGTGACATATAAAATAGTAAAGCATACAGATGGTCTAGGGTGGATTTTTTTTTTTCATAATGAAGGACAATAGAAGATCATAACGAACTTGTTTAGGACACTAGAAAGAAATCTAAGATCAAGTGGAAAAATAGAAGTAGAAGCTCTTGGGGCTAGGATGTAATTCAGTGGCAAAGCGTCTGCCTCGAATTTGCAAAGCCCTGGGTTTGACTCCAGTTCCAATATTTTTTTTTTTAAGGAGTAAGCTCTAGATGTTATATAGACATATGGATTTTACTATGGTTGAGATCAGAATTTAAAAGGCTTTTGAGCATACGGATTATATGATATAATATATATTTTATCAGTGCAGAAAGGATGGATCCCGTCCAGTGGGGGGGGGGTGTCCTATTAGGTTGTTATAATAGTAATCCAGGCAAAAGCCTATGACATTTTTATACTAGGATCATAAGTGGAAATGGTGAACTCAGACAACATAGTGAAATATAGCAGGAATGAGTTAACCTTGCAATGTGAATAGGTATATGAATGGTTCTATACCATTCTAGAGGGTAAATTCCCATACATGTGTATTAATGTGAGTTCTGGAGTTGTACTATACACGAAGCATGAGCAGCAGTATACTTGAAGTTAGAGATGTAAAATATGACATATTGGATGTGGGTTATGAGAGAATGAAACAATTCAGAAATGGCATCAAATATTATGCATTAAAAATAAGATGGCTATCCTTAACTACCATAAGAAAAAGGGAAGGAAGAGCACGTATAGGGAAAAAATTAAAACACCAGGTTTGAACATATTATTCTTGAGATATTAGATGCATGAATATTAAGTAAGTTGTTAGATATCCAAGTTCACAGGTCAGAGGAAAGGTCCAGGATAAAGTTATATATTTGGTAGTGACTAGCATACCGATGCATTTAAGGATGTGTGATTGCATTAGATCATGAAAATAATAAAAGTCCAGCAAAAATATGAGGTCAAAGATCTTAATTCTGAAGTGCTATAGTATTTAGAGGTCTAGGAGAAGAGAGTAGCAGCCAAAAAAAAGAGAATAGAAACATGTCATAGAGAAAAAATATATTGCCTCTCTTAAAATACTGGTGACTTAATTTCTCATCAGCATATAAAAGTTTAAAATGGGGTTGGGGCTGTGGCTCAGAGGTAGAGTGCTCACCTGCCATATGAGAGGCACTGTATTCGATCCCCAGCACCATATACAAATACAATAAAGGTATTGTAAAAATATTTTTTTAAAAAAGGTTAAAATGTAGAAGTGACTAAACAATGTTATATTGAATCAACATCCTATTTAAAAACATTAAATGTATGAAATATTTCTATAAATGTATGAAAATGTAAATTTCTGACATTTTTACTGGTTTTATATATGTTATATATGTATATGTGCATATATATCTAAGAAAATTGTATGAACCCAGAGAATTATATGCATTAACTGGTGCTTTGTTTAGGGGTTTTAATTCTAAAATAATAATTACAGCTAAGAACAAAGAATATGTGGCCAATGATATAATTCATATTGTTTCCCAGAGTTCCATGAAGTTCCATTTTTTTTAATTTAATTTTTTTCCTCAAATCAAGATCAACTTTAATTTCAATTGATTCAGAAATTCCATGTAAGAAGCCAGAACTAGAAGTTGTTTCCATTGTAATATGTAATTAATTATGGTTTGAAAATGGTACCAATGCTGGTGTTTTGTAAGGGTTTTAGGCTCATGTCTCCCTTTCTTCATGCTTCTTGAAAAGAGGTGAGTTATCCAGGGTTCAGTGTGAATTATTTTAAAGGAATCCTGAGTTTAATTAACTTTAATTAAGTTGATACAATGCTAAGATGTATTTAATCTGTTGAGATTGAAAGATTTGTCTTAGAATAAGTTTAGGATACAAGTGCTTTTTACCATATGGTAAAATAAGAATGGTAATAAATGTTCACATATATAAAACTTAAAAAAGCACACTGAGACCTATTCTATGAGTTAATTTTATTGAGTATATTCTTAGCTCAATTCTACAATTTTCAACCTGAGAAGTAGTCTAGTTCATTTATACATAGGCAAAAAGGGATAAAGAGATTTAAAAGCAGTTGTATTTGGACTCAAGCAGATTTAGCAGCATGTCACAGAAAGCAGATTAATAGTTCAGACATCTTGCTGGTGATTACATGAAGAACAAAGGGTAAAAACTATTCTATAATTTAGAAATGGATACTAACAATTTAAAAGAAAATTATAAACTTGAGCTTATATTATCAGATTCAGTAATTCTTCATAAACATATTAATTCATTTATTATTTCATTTATTCAAAAAATATGCATTGAGTATCAACTATAATGCCGTCATTCTTATAGGCAAAACAAAAAGACAAAACTTCTTGCCCTCATGAAGTTATGTTAAAGAAGGCAGAAGATAAATAGGAAAATTACATTTACTAAGTGTAAAAATGAAATAGAGTATGACAATAAAAAAATGAAGGGCGTGGAGATTGAAATTTAATATATTGTAGCCTGGGAAAGTCTCACTGAAATAGTGTTTGAGTAAAGACCAAAGGGATTAATAAGGTGAGATCTCACTCCAGTCAGAATAGCAATCATATACAATATACAAATCATATTAAATGTTGGTTTGGGATGTGGGGTATAAGATGCATTCATACATTTCTGGTAGGACTGCAAATTGATGTAACCACTCTGGAAAGCAGTATGGAGATTCTTCAGAACACTTGGAATAGAACCACCTTTTGACCCAGTTATCCCATTCCTTGGCATATATACAAAGGATTTAAAATCAGCTTACTACAGTGATGTAGCCACATCAATTTTATAGCAGCACAATTTAAATAGCTAAGCTATGGAACCACTAAGCTAGGTGCCCTTCAACAGATGAATGAATAAAGAAAATGTATTATGTATACACAATGGAGTTTTACGTGGTGGAAAATAAGAATGAAATTATAGCATTTGCTGGTAAATGGATGGAACTGGAGAACATCATGCTAAGTAAAATGAGCCAGATCAAGAAAGTCAAAGGTCAAATATTTTCTCTTATATGTGGAATGTAGTCCAAAATAAGGGGGGCAGGGAGAATATCAAAATAGAAGAGATCGGTGGAATAGAGGAAGGGGATTGAGGGGGAAGGAGGAGCAATGGCAAAAGGAAAGTTCAGTGGAATGAATGTTACCTAACTTTCCTATATGTACATATGAATATACTATAGTGAATATCACCTTTATGTATATCCACAAAGCACTAAGAAGAAAACAAGTATGAATAAAGAGCAGAAAGTTCAATAGAGGGAAGGGAACAGAGGGAGTGAGGGAAAGTAGACTAAATTAGGGTAAATTATCTCCCATGCATGAATGATTATGTCAAAATGAGCCCTAATACTATGTATAACTAAAAAGAAGTAATAATAAAACTAATTTGGACTTTAAACAAAAGATGTGTATATACAGAGGAAGGATGTCTCAGCCAAAAATTTCAGCCATTGCAAAGGTACTTAGGTATTTTCAGTAGCCTGTTTGAGGAATAGCAAAAAGATTTTGAGGCTAGAGCAAAGAGGACAAAGGTAAGGCAAGAAAAATGGGAGCTAAGTGCTATGGCGACGTACAGTAATTTTAAGTACTTTGCCTTTTTAATGGGAAACCAGTAGTATGTTTGAGAAGTGATATGATTCAAATATATTTTAATGAGATCTCCATAGATCTTTATACTATGTTAAGAATGAGCTGAAGATTATAGCATATTCTCTGTGATCTGTTTTAGGACATTCTATTCTCTCCCTAATGTGATTTAGTCCCATTAATCCATGAATAAGACTTCACTTATCTGTTCTCCTTCCTGAAAGCATTTGTATGTGTACAATCAGAGAAATGAAAGTTGTGCTGCAGTTAAGTACAAAGAGTCAAACTGCATTCTGCTGTCATATATACCTAATTAGAATAAATAAATAAATAAATTTATATTCTATAATATATTTCCCTTTCATGGAAACAATATCAAAGAGGCATAGAATTTGTGCATTTGAGGTATTTATTCTGGAAGTAAATATATATAATACCTTGGTATAAAAACTGAAGTCTAGAAATTTTTTGAATGCTATATTAATTGAATTACATGAAATAATTTTGACTAATTTTTTTTTTTGGTACCAGGGATTGATCCCAGGGGTGTTCAACCACTGAGCCACATCCCCAGACATTTATATATATAATCATATAATATAAATATATTATATATTTATTATATAATATAAACACATTATATATTTATAATACAAATACATTATATATTTATTATATAATATAAATACATTATATATTTATATTATATAATACATATAAGTGTATAATATAATATAAATATATAATGTATTTATATTATATAAATTTATTTATATTTGTATTATATAAATATAAAATTATTATATATATAAATTTATTTATTCTAATTAGGTATATATGACTGCAGAATGCAGGCTGATTCATTGTAAAAATGTAGAGTTCTATTCTAATGTTTAAAATATCACTGATTTTAAAGGAATTTCAAGTAATATTTCTTAGTACTGACTTTATCATTAAAACATTTTTTTAAGTTGTTGATGGACCTTCATTTTATTTATTTGTATGTGGTGCTGAGGATTGAACCCAGAGCCTCATACATGCCAGGCAAGCATGCTACCACTGAGCCACAATCCCAGCCCCCCTCCACATTAAAACATGTTTATAGAGTGAATTTGGTATATAAATATATAAATCTCAGCAAGATGGAGTTGGTCTTTTGGAATACTTTTTCTGCTGGAAATTTGCTTTCAATAACCAATTTGGGCTTTACATTTTCAAAATGATAAAATAACTATTTCTTAATCTCCTATACAATTGAATTGGCTATTGTGTGAGCACTCATAACCAACTCTCTTAAGACTTTTACAAATTAAATGGCTAGAAAAAGTGAGCCACTCAAATTTCTCCATGATGAAAATCTTCTAGAGATCTTTGATTTCTGTCCTTTGATATATTTAGGAACCTCAGTTTTTTTCTAGACTAACACATTTCTGCAAACATTTTCTTTATCACCACTGAGTACTAATTACTTCAGTGGCATGAAGTCAAAGGGATAATTTTTAGAAGAAAATTCAAGCCTGCCCTAAGATACACAAGCTAAGAAACAAATAGAGAAAAATTAAAATGTGGGAGAAGAGAATTAGTCAACAGAAATTTTGCCTATTTTAAGAAACACTATCACCTTAATTTATGTGTAACCAAATTTAAACTCTTGTTTCAATGTTACCAGTAAATAACCATTTGTTTATTTATTTGTTTATTTGAACTGGGGATTGAACCCAGGTGGGCTTTTAACAATGAGCCATATCCCTAGCCCATTTTTTTATTTTTATTTTTTTTAGTTTTAGGTGGACACAATATCTTTATTTTATATGTATGTGGTGCTGGGGATCGAACCCAGTGCCTTGTGCATGCTAGACGAGCACTCTGCCACTGAGCCACAGCCCTAGCCCCACTAGCCCATTATTTATTTTGAGATAGGGTCTCACTAAGTTGCTTACAGTCTCACTAAGTTGCTGAGGGTGGCTTTGAACTTGTGAGCCTCCTTCCTCAGTTTCCCTAGCCACTGGGATTACAAGTGTGTGCCACAGGGCCTGGCAATTTTTATTATTTAACATACATAATATTATTTTCTCTACTTTCCTCCCCCATAGGCCAGGTGATCTTGATAAGACAGAGAAATGATATATTTGTTACCATGATAACACACCTGAAGTATATTTTTAAGGCAGTTCTATAGGTGAAAGAGAAAAATTTGTCTGCTTGAGTGTTATGCAAAGTTGTTATTCCTGAGATTAGCAACATTGATATCACCTGGAGTGTTTTATGACTACAAATCCATGGGCCTCACCTGAGAAGTCAGAATCTGAGGGTGGGGTGAAGTGTTCTAGGAATAATTGTTTCAGCTGTTTTTCCAGGTGTTGCTCCTGAACTGAAAGTTTAAATAGTGTTGGCTTAGCAGCCATTTTGTTTTGCAAAACGAACCCTAAGGATGTGAATGTTTCTCAACTGGGAGAAAACTAAATAAAAGTAGCTGAATAAGAGGAAAGACTGGAAGGTCAATAAGGCTGGGGCTTCTTTGGGAGAGAGAACAAGGAAAACCACACAGGAGAATCTCCATGCTGCTTCTTAAGGCAAGTTCTTGTCACTGATGTGTTATTAGTTCTATGTGTCCAATGATCTGTGAGTGATATTTTATTTTTGGTAATGGACTATACTTTTGTGATATTTCAAATGTTACAGGGAGCCAAAGGTGTTAATTATTAATTCATCAACAGTGTTAAGATAAAGAGAGTTGCATGATCTTTCAGCCTTCATTTTTAAAACATGCTCACTTAACATACAAATGTAACACTGCATTACCAACCCACAGTACTACCAAACCAAATGTCACAGGGATGCTATTATCTGTTTTATGTATTCATGCATACAGTGGCAGTGATCATGACTAAAATATGTTTTTAAAGGATTTCTTCGTAACATAAATTGTTCCTCAATATTCTCTCAATTTATCCTTAAAATAAAAGCTATTAACTGGGGGGCAGGAATATATCAAGAATGGCTCATTGATTTGTCCAATATCAGAGCTAGAAAATTGCAGACCCAGAACTTGAATGCATATTTTCAGAATAAGGCTTTAGACTTCTCTCTTTGGGCTCTGGTACTCAAATTTTGGTTCATAGAATCCTAAGCATCAATGAACTGTTTCAGGTACTCTGTGAATTTAAAACTTAATAATAGAAAGAAGTTGTCTTTTTACTGCATTAATATTTGCACTGATATTACAAAAGCAACAGTAATACTGCTGACACCTGAGACTAAATCAAGACAATGTCACCAAAATGTATCCCCAGTATTTTTTTAAATGATGATTTCACTTGATAATGTCCTGGGGAATGTAGGAAAATACTAATTTTATAAAATCTTGATTGCCTTTTAACATTTTTTTTGTGTTGAAACAGTAAAAAGAAAGTACTTTGTTGCATACTGAACTACGGTGGTTGTGTCAAGGAACAGGATTTTTGCAATTGTTTGTGAGCTGAAATTGTTTTTCTTTTTCATGGAACATTATTTTTACTTGAAAGAACTCCTGACAGAAAAGTAATGGTTATTCAGGCTTGGATACTTGGAAGACATTGTCTCAAAATGATCAAAGCCAGCCTGCCACTTCAAGGAAAACAGCTGACAGTATTTGTTGCCAATGAGAAAATTTGAGATTTCATGCAAAAATTAGTATTTTGGAAACCTTACAAATGCTTCCATAAAGTTGAAAGCTTTCCAATAATGATAGACTTTTCTGATGAGAATGGTAGTGATATTAATGAAAATAATTTTATATTACTTAATGAAATGCCAGTAAGGCAAAATTTTCCAATGACCAAAACAAAAATCATTCATGTGTAAAAGGTACCCTAAAAATGCCAGATATTTTAATGGATTTTAATGTAACAGTACAAAAACCATTGATGTGGATTCATATTTTACATGGAAAGTTGTTTTTATGAAACTCTCACATGTAAACTTTCAGTGTAATATTAGGGTATCCAGAATTGCCTTAAAGGTTTATTAAAACATTTCTTCCTTTTCTAAATACTTGTGTATGAGAAGCAGTATTTTGTTAATCTACTTCTGCCAAAGGAGCATATTCACAGCAGATTGACTTTAGTATATATGAGAATCCACCTGTCTTCTATTAAGCTAGATATTTAAAAGATTTAGAAATATGTAAAGCAATGCCATTCTTCTCACTTTACTCTTTTAAAATTATTTTTAAATTTTTGTTTTAATTTCAAATAATGGTAGTAACAATTATAACCGTCACACAAAAAATGGCTATTGGGAGTTATTAAAGTGGTCCTGAGAACAAAATATGAGTACCAGTATAGTAGTTATAGTTTAGTGAGTGCTAGTAATAATAAGTAGCATTTTACTTTTGTATAGGTCTTCATATCAAAAATGTTTGGTTTTGAGCAAATTTTAAGACATCTTAAAATAACCAATTGTTTACAGATAAGTACACTGTGGCACAAATAGTTGTCTTAGGTAATATTTATTGATTGTGGAGTTTTTCATGTCACCTCTGCTATGGGGATTACTTCTCGCAGGCCTGAAATTGACTTAAGTTGTTTTGTTGAAATAAGAAATGTAACTGCTCAACACAGATTGGAAACATATGATTGGTGTTAACTTTTAACCAACACTTTAAAGGGGAGTTTGGGGACAATTTTTGCCAACTAATCAACATCCTTTACTGGTTACATAGAACTTGATGGTTTTCACTTGATTAGGGGAAATGCCCCTCCCACCTTCTGGATCATATGGAAGTACCCCAGGGGACTTCCAGGGGCCTCTGACATTGGAGCTGGTAGCATGGCAAAAATATACCCTAAGTGGATAGCAGAGAAAACCCAGCTAAGACTCCATCTGATGCTTCCTGATTTCAAAATGTTCTGTATACATGTCTGTGGATCCTGAAAGAGAATGCATTTTTACATGGCCCTCACAGATGGAGGAGAATGGGTGCTGGTGTGGCCTCTTCAGATCCTTAGTGTGAGCCATTCTTTTGCTGTGATACATGGTGGCCTGGCGTTAATGCTCTTTCTATATTGTATTCTTCTCCTGCAATAACCTGTAGATTCATAAGCCATGTCATTTTGGTTCTGGGAGTCATTTTTAGCAATCAAACCCTTTCTAGAGTCACCATTAATGCATAAACCAATCAAATGCATTAAAAATAATAATAGCTACATGTTATTCTCTAGATTTGGGGAACATATTTAAAAATAAAATGCTGTTTTACTATGTTAGTCATTTGAATATTTCTAGATACTGTATGTTGAAGTACACACTCTAAAATATATCAAAAGACTATTTGCTTTTAAGATCATAAAATTATGTATTTTTAATTTACTAAATTGTTATAGAGAGGTATAGATATGGTAGTACTGTGTCTGTTAGTACTCTCATAGTTTTAACATCAAGTACAGTAGTAGTTCTCTTACCAAAAGTCCAGAGAGAATAGTTTCCAGAATTAGTTTAGGCATTTAGTGATACCAGTAAGTACTCAAACTCTTGTCAAAGATATCTTATTCCACACTCATGGTACTGATTTTTTCGTCTTCAGAGTAATTAATTCATAGTGATATTCAGGCAATATTAATAGCACATCTGCACAAAAACCATGTCAAACAGATAAGAGGTTTTATGTTTTCACTGGGCACCGTGGTGCATACCTGTAATTGACCATTGGCAATACAACATAGGGCTGGGGATGTGGTTTGGTGGCTGAGTGCCCCTGAGTTCAAATCCTGGTACCAAAAAAAAAGAGGTTTTATGTTTTCAATGATGTATTTATCTTTTTTAATCAAGGAAGAATTTTTTATTTCCTCTTTTTTATTAGTTCATAATAATGAGATTCATTTCAACATAATTACACAAACCTGGAATATAGTTTGCTCCAATTCAATCCCCAGTACTTCCTCTTTCCCTCCCCTACAGCCAAAGGGGAAGATTTTTTTCTCAGAGAACCACTTTCTTCCCACACAGATCTCTTTGGCCAGGACTTAGTTATATGGACATATGTAACAGCAAGGATGGCTGGGACCAAGACAACAGCATTTTAGCATCCATCACAGAGGGCAGGATCTGTGGACAAGTAAGAAGAGGGAAAGAAAATTCTCACTGTGAGCAAATACCCATGATTCTTATGCTATAGTACACCTGATTCACATGTTTGGTGTAAGTAGAGAATAGCATAGGAGATGATATACCAGTATGAAATCCCTCAGTTTCAACTAAGAGGATGACCTTCCTCTAAATTTAGACATAATCATAGATATTTTTAAAATTCTGCTTTGTGATGCTTATTTATTTAACAACTAAATTACTTCTTGTCTTTTAGTTTCTGGGTCAAATATAATTTCCTCTTTGGAAATTTCCTAGACAACAAGGAAAGAGAGTTACTCCCTCTCTTCTATAAGTGATCTGATAGCATTGTGTTCAAAGCACTCTTATAGAACTAGCCACATTTAAATGATGTATTTACTTTCTGATTACCTGGGCAGATTTAGATGCTGTGGGAATAAAACTATATTTTTATATCTGGGGCAGGATCAGCTTCCATGTATAATAGATGTATTTTACATGTGGATTAGATGAGAAACAAATGACCTAAACCATCTTTTTCACAAAGACTGTAATATGAGGTGGAAGAAAATAGAAAAATAACACTCTCCACCCAGCACCACTTTTTAGTGGCCATGCAAGGCCACATAAAGGGTATTGTATACAAAGAACCATGTAAAGCTCTTTACTTAAGAGCATCTCTCCACTCATGGGTTAAGGTATATTCCTCCTTGATTAAAAGAGATAGACATGAGTGAAAACAAAACATGTGAAGCATATTTGACCTTTGAGTTTAACTGCTATAGTTAACTATATCTTTAAAAATTATTAACGAGAGAAGACCAGGCATCCTCAGCAGTAAAAATAGCTTCTTTAGCTAAAATAACAGGTATTAAAATAAAAGAGCTATAAATATGTATGCTTTACAATATAAACCCAAATGTCCCCTATGGTATAATTAAACCAATCCTTAGCATTTAGAGAGGCCTTTTCATCTGTGGATCTCAAAGTGGTTCACATATTATTAATTCCGCAAAATTGCCTATAAGATAGAAAAGTTCTAGATTAGGAAACTGAGATTTTGGGTTACTTTGCTGAATGGTATAAGGCTAGGAGAATTTAAACATGGGTTTAAAGGCCAAGGGACATTTTCCTTATTCTCTTTTCAGGTTACTAGTGAGTGCCAACATCACTATGTAAAAATATATCTTAATAATCGGCTACATGTCCATGGTAAAGTATTGAGCACAGAACAAAACAATTTAATGACAAAATACATGCCATCAACTGAAATCTAAGGCAGAAAACATGAATGCAGACAAATTTGAAAAACAAACAAGATTTTGATACTATATTTGTTGGAAGTAGAATAAATTATGAAAATATCAAGAAAAAATTTGATGTTTTGTGGCATAACAGCCTCCACTTGGCATATATATACATAAATATATATATATATGCACACATACACACATATACATTATATATTGTGTACATATACACACATCTCATATATGTATACACACGTGTGCATACATGCACTCATGAGAATTATATAGAATGTTATGGGTAGACAGTGCAGAGAGGAGGGGAATGGGTGAAGAGTATATTTTTTGGCATGAATACATTTTAAACATGTTGATTTAAATCGGGAATAACATGGAAAAATGTGTGGACAAAAGAACACTACAGCAAACTCAAAGGAGATCTGAAGGAAGATGAGATGGAATGTAAAATTAAATGTACAAATTTATGTCTCTTTATACTTTCACAAAAATAAATCTTTACTAGCTGAAGTTTTTTTTAATCTTTTGAGGAAGTTTCATATCATATCCCCATATGACCACTGATATAATTAGTCCAAAGCAGATATGGAATAATCCTTACACCAGGAGATAAAGTATACTTAAAAATAATTCATTAATACCCCATAAAACCCTTTACATCTTGATGGCCAATGCTCCAGCAGACTAGCAAGATAAATTTGTGTCCTCACAAAATCCTTGTATGCTTTCTATACACTTCCAGAAAAAATTCCTTAGTTGCACAAATAATCTTGAAATCTGCATAAAGGTTTTCTTGATGACATACTTCTTAAGCAGAATTTTATCTTCACAATGAAACTTCTTAAGAGAGATAGCCCTCCACCTCACTGGCATTTTATCTACTGGAGGCCTGTCCTGTGCTCTTGGCATTTGGAAAATGCAGCTAATATCAAAGTAGCAGCTTACTCCTTGAAATCATCCTGGAACCTCAAGAGAAGCATTCAACCTGCCGTAAATCTCCAGCATACAGCACAGCCCATCAGTTCACCCCTTTGATCCTAACTAGTAACCACCAACCTCTCTAAGAGAAAATTAAAGGAAGAAAGGTCAAATTTTGGGATTCTTAGGAAGCCATTTGGCAAAATTGTTCTAGAATGTAATCCATAACTATGTAGAAGAGCTGACCTCCCTCAAAATGTTCCCAAATCGTTACTGCTCTTCACAGTAACTGTGATAATTGTTGTTTTACCAAATACTCATCCTTAGGGATTTATACATGGAAAATGTTTAAAAACATATTTCACAATATGGTAAATCATAGATAACTTTTGAAAAGCTTTTTTTCTTAGAGTTTTAGTGCACCTTTATATCTTACCTGGCACATTAGTTTTCCAATGTGGTATAACAAATCATAAATTTACTGGTTGAAAACAACACCTGTGTATTAGCTTAAAGTTATCTGAATCAAAAATCTGGGCTTAGTGTGTCTAGGGTTCTGTTCAGATTACCAGAAGTTTGAAACTGAGGTTTCCACTGCACACATTCTGATATTAAGTTCAGAATTCTAAGCACATTCAGGTTGGTGTAATGTAGTTCCTTCATGGCTATAGGCTAGGAGTCACAGCTCATAATGGCCACTCAGTTGTTAGAGGATACTTTCTCTGCTTGTTTTAAAGCCCCCACCATCATCAAAGGTAGCCATAGAGAATCTTCCTTCATTGTTCAAATCTCTCAATTGTTCTGACTCTCTGAACTCTCAGCTCAAGTTGAAAGGGCTCATGTGATTATATCAGGCCCATCTGGATAATCTCCATTTCTTAGTCAGCTGTCCATATAATACAATCTAATCATGGGAGCAAAATTCCACGATATTCCCAGTCCTAGAGATTATATGTACTTGGCACACGAGAGAGCTGATATATTGGGGGATATTTTAAAGCCTAGCACCTGGATTATTATGGAAATTTCATGTCTTCAATAAATAAAAATCCACCTAGACATCAGATTATGGTTCTTTTGTATATTACCTAAATGAAATTTTGAAATCTGAGTATACCATTGTTAATGTTTGTTCAGAAAGAAAATTTGAATGTCATCATTTCATTAAACATTTTAAAAATTCATTTCATCTTATGGAAGGCCAGGTGGTTAAACCTGACCCACAAGCAAAGAATATATTTTGAGCTTTTTTCATTGTACTGAATGTTTATCTTTTATTTACACACTATGCATAAAATTGCAATAGTCTGTTTTCAGTGTTACCTCACATAAAAGAGATATATGGATATTTTGCCTTTATAAGAAATGTCTCCTTCATATAAAACTGATTTATTTTGTATGAGGGTACAGCTTGTTTTACAGGTTTTCGTATGAGTAATAGTAACTTGGTCCATGTTAAATGTTCAGCTTTAAGCAAAGATACTTTTTCCATTTGAAACATTGAACAAAAATAAATTATTAAATGGAAAATCTCAAATTATATAAAACTATCATTATCACTTTAAGAATATGTCAACGTCAACACCAGTTTAAGATTGTACATAATTGTTCTCTCTGAATACAAGAGGAAAAATGATTTCTTAAATTGCTTAACAATTTGTTGCCCTTGCTAATTTAAATCTGATTGAGAGAAATATGGAAATTAGGAAGAAGTGGGTCTCTTATTACTACCACCCAGATGAAGCTCTGAACAGCAGTCTAGCATATTTATAAACTTTCTTTTATTTTTCCTTAAATAGCAAGATTTAAGGCATCTTTTTAAAAATATAAAGTAATTCTGAAGATGAATGTATTCTCTGACTTTAAGATAATAATCATCTATTCAGTGCATACAGCATGCTGGGAATGTGCATTATTATTTAGTACAACACACTAAAGTAACATCAAATAAACAATTTTTAAAAATACAATTGCCATATTATTAGCCCACCTAAACTTTTTAAACTACCTTATTTCTTAATTATGTATCCATTCAGTTTTTTAAATTTTCCCAATTATTTTTTTTAAATTAAATTTTAAGTTACTATGTTTTCACCAGGTTAAAACAATATCCACTAATCCTATCCAGTTGATATGCTCTCAAATCTATTTAATTTGTAGACCCACATTTTTTCTTTGACATTTTGTGTTTTGGGATAATAATGAGTCAGGATTTTTTTAGCTGAGTTTTGTATAAGCTGTATTTGGCTGATTGTGTCCACATCTTGTTATTTGTCATATTATTTTGTCTTTTGTGTTATCCAAAATCTAGTAGGTAGGTAGATTGAGATGAAGTAGATCATCTTCAGGTTTACTTTTTTCCAAGACCATTTAATAAGTAATGATGGATCTGGCTTCATTGAACTCCCTTTCTTTGAGAAAGGCTTGTTTCAATGTATATTGACTTCAATAATTTAAATAGTTGTATCCTATTTTTGTAATATATTGTGGATGTGTAGTGATATTTTGGGTCCTTCAAGTCATCTTTATGCTACTAAACTCTGTTTAATTGCCACTATTAGTGTAAGATGTATACAGAACGTCTTCCTTTCCTCATCTGTTTTATTAGCCTAAACCACTGTTCATGAATACTTGAGTCTTTCCCTTTATCAGTTTCAAAATAATGATTGTTTACTTAGTCTTTTGGTCATCTTTGGACAATTCTATCTTTCTTGAATGCCATCTTAAGAGAGACAAGCACTCTACAACTGAGCTATATCCCCAGCCCCATCATAAGTTTTTGAATGTAAGCACACTTGAAATGTTCTTGTCTATGTCTATTTATTTTATTGTTGCTTAAATTAGGCCAGATTTGGCTAGTGGGAGATAACTCAAATTGACAGTTAAGTCACTTTCATGTGCCATCAGTAAGTTTCAAAATCTTCCTTCCTTTGCAATATTACACAGTGACCTAGGTTATTCTTGTATTTCCTGCATCAGACCTAGAATCATTCATTTCTCCAGAGACTCCCTCTCCTAGTAATGAGAAATGGTATTTAAAGACCACAGTCTAAGAGGTTATACAAATTACTACTGTGTTAGTTCTTGGTTTGAGCTATGAAATACAATTTTTTGATGAATTTACTCTTTCAGTTCAGATTCATAATTATAGAGGGTTTTGATAAAACCTCAATCTTATATGAGTTTCTTTATTCTCCCACAACCTCCAGAATTTTCCCAGTTATCAATGGTACCAACATAATTTCTCATTTTCTCTATCACAGGATGTAACACACAATACCTTTGAATAACAATACAAATATTATGAAAAACAACATTGTTACTAAAAAATGGAGGTTTTGTCATTTCTTGTGTTTTGCAGTTCTTATTTTCTGATGCTAAAGTCCAAATTATTATACTTGAGAGTCACTTGAATTAGTTTCTCTTGGTGTGGTTAATCACCAAATCATTATAGACAGTCTGCTTTCTTTCACATAACTTTTAATATTTAAGTATTGTTTTTGATTGTTTTATTTTTTGATGAAGATATATGAATGCTTCCAAAGGTAAATATAAAAATCAAGGCATAGCAGAGATGTAGTTTTTATTCCTGTAATTTTCCATACATTTTTTAAAGATTTTTTTTTCATATTATGTTGAGTTGAACCATACTATGTGTGTTTTTAAAGTTGTTTTTTAATGTAATCACATATCCTGGATATAATTCCATGTAAGTATAGAAAGATATCTTTGTTTTTATAGCTTTATAGTGCTCCCCTGAATGGGTTACCATAGTTAATTTGTCTATGATCTGGTGAGTAGCTTTTAAGAGATAATTTCTTATTCCTATGTTATTAAAAAATAGTCCATTAGGGCTGGGTTGTGGCTCAGTGGTAGAATGCTCACCTAGCACATATGAGGCCCTGGGTTCAATCCTCAGCACCACATAAAAATAAATAAGTCAAATAAAGGTATAAAAATAGTCCATTAATGCACAGTATTGTACATGTTTTAATATATTTTTCCTGTGTCCTAGTATGGCCTGATATATTTGGTTTTCCATACATGGTCTATGGGTTAATTTAGGGATCAAGATGATTTTATCTTTCCTCAACCATGATTTTTGTTTCCTTTTGATAAAACTTACAATAAAAAAAACATTCCCTCCGTATCAATTTGTACTCAAAACTAGTTTTAGTCTTGGTGAAGTTTGGTCTATTTCTGGGTTGGCCTTTATCCTTTACTATACCTCTTCATGGATCCAAAACCAAATTTTTACTCAATCCCCAGAAACATTCTTCTTGGTCATTAATGAACTCCTAAGCCCTATGGACCTTCCTTTAATTCTGCTTAGTTCTTCAGCCTGATAACTCCTACTTTGCACTGTACCTTGTGCCCTTCTAATTCTGTGTTGCTTAACAAATTTCATATAACTCAAAAGGAAAAGCAGTGATTTCCCTTCTCTCTTGTATGACTGTGTATGTCAAATTCTGGATGTCATAGTAGTTCTGATTCTTTCAAATATGCTTCTTTATTAAGATTTTTCTTTTTAGAAAGAGTTGAACTCATGCAAGCTACACTGTCATAGCTAAAAGTAGAAGTCAGTTATATTGTTTTAAATAGAACATTGCCATATTAATCTTTAGTGATGAGAGAGATTCTGGAATTAGTAGTTAAAATAATATCAACATCATCTGAGGATGTTTACTATTTTTTTAAAAAAAGACAATGGAGAAATCACTGAAGAAAATGGGAAAGTCTCTTTTTTCTCTCATTATGATGGGAAAAATGAAAGCATGCCTCTTAAGTGATGATGGGACTGATCTAGCAGAAAAGAAAAAATTGATTATGCAATAGAGGAAAGTGACACTTTTAAAAACACAAGAGGGAGTAGAATTCACTGGGCCAAATGAAGGAGTTGGCCTCCTATCCTAACACATCACATAGACCAACTGTTTTTAACAGTGGGAATGCAGACAATATGTGAACAGATGCAGATAGGTTGATACATCTGGTAATGGAGATAAAAGGAAGAGGAGGTTATATTGATTAATCTTTTATTTGCTTGAAAAGTCAGTTCATTGGTTATTTAGGGCATATGGCATAAGATACATTAATGACTAAGGTGAGAAGTTATAAAATAATTCTCTTTCAAGAATGAGAAAATAATTTATCCATGGTATAGTAACTTTACTAGGAAGTACAGAGAATTCTTAGGTATTTGTTCTCACATAGTTAAAGTGAGATTGGCTAGTTTTTGTTTATTTTCTCTGTCTCATATAGCTCTTTAAGGACAAGCCTTATTAGGCAAGGTACGCATTAGAGTGAGAATTTGAGTGCATTGGAGGTTAATAAGTATCAATAGGTTTGGAAAGATCTCGTTTTTTGTTTTTGTTGTAATTTTAAGAGACATGACAAAAATGTTAGAGGAGGAAAAGTTTATTTGGATTTCACAGTTTCAAAGGTTTCAATCCATAGACACCTGCCTCCATTGCTTTGGGCCCAAGGTAAGGCAGAACATGGCAGAAGGGTGTGGCAGAGGAAAGCAGCTCTGGACATCGCACTAGGAGGCAAAGAGACTAGGCTCAACTCCAGGGTCAAAATGTATACTCCAAAATCATGTCCCCAGCTACCCATCTCCTCTACTCATACCCTATCTACCTACACCCAGTTCATCCCCATCAGTGGATTAATGCACTGATTAGGTTAAAACTCTCACAACCCAATCATTTCACTTCTGAACTTTCTTGCATTGTCTCACACATGAACTTTTGGTGGACATCTCATGTCTGAACTATAACACTGTTAAAATATAGACTAAAATGTCTATTAAGTTATTTGGACAAACATTTTGTCATTATCCTTTTAAGGTATTCAAAATTAAGTTGAAGTTTATTCTTAAAATATTAAATTGGTACTACACATTAGAATGTACTTTGGTAAATCAAATATTTATTTCTCCAGTCCCCTATTAGCATTAATTCTTTTCCCGCATTAGTTCTTTTTCTTTGGCCTCCACAGCTTGATCATGGAACCATTTGGGGAAAATAATTTCAGAGCTTTATTTTTTTAAATACATAGTTCTTGATTCTTTGAAATTCAAAAAATTCTCTTTTGAAATACCTACCATGTTTTTATCCTTTTTTTTCCCTTCAATTCTTAACTGATCTCACTCTGTCATTGTTTTGGGTTATGGTTCAAGGAATTCCTCATCAACACTTTCCTAGAATTTCTATCTCTTACATCATTTGCAAGACTATGAATTTCACCTTTTTGCCTTAAATTCAAGTTTTATATTCCTTATTTCATAATATCCCATCATCATTAGTCTGTACAAGCCTACTTTCTTCCATTCTAGCACCTTTTTTTTTTTTACCTGCCTTTCCTTATTTTTCCCTGTCTATCCCATTCCTATTCCTTTCCACAGCTGGATAAGTATTCAGACACATTTGTCTGTATCTTTTATATTTTATAAATATTTTATCATCATTCCATTTTAGTTTGTATAAATATTATTGTATTTCCTTTTTGTTTACTTTTTTTTTCTTTACCAGGTACTATGTTTTAGGTTCTAGTCATGTTAAAATTTGTTGCTTCTAACTATTGCAAATGGTTCATAGTTATGCAATGGCTAGTTTTCACCTGTTCACTCTTCCAGATGTGGACAATCAGATTTACCTCATTAATTTCTTCATCAATTTTCAGATTCCAAAAAAAATCAATGGAGGTCATTGTGCCTGTTTATCTTAGATGCTAGTTTATCTTAGGATGCTAGTTTTATGCTCCCAAAAGTAATTTATGAAATATCATGAATCCTATATCTGGCTCAATTCTCAGAATCATCCAACTTTCTGACATTTTGGTTATTGTACTTTTTCTTTGTAATAAATTTATAATACTCACATTGTCAGAAACTGACGAACTAAACCTTTGATAGGCTGGACTGGGATAGACCTGTGAGGAGTATTTGATTCTGGAAAGTGTAAGTCAACAGTGTATTAGTAAATGTAACTAATTTTTTACATTTACTGTTTCTTTAAAAAAAACTGCATATGTGCAGCAATTAAAAACTATAATAATGAAAGGGGGAAGATAATATTCCAAAGAAAGGACAAAGTTGCAAGCAGTAGCCCTCAGTGCATAGGAGAAAGCTGCTTTTACTTCTCCACTTCCACTCCTCTGTAGACTGCCTCTATAGACTCTAGTAAAACCACCTTACTTGGAGCTCATAATGTGAAGTGGTCCTAAAGATATTTATATAAAACATGTAAGCCTTCTTGGGGTTTTATTGGGCAATTTTAGGGGTGAAATTTAGGAAGCACATTACACATCTAGCTAGTGAAATATACAGGATTATCAACTAATCCAAATTTGGTCAGTTGGTCGGTCTCTCTCTCTCTCTCTTTCCCTCTTTCTTTCATTTCCTATGGTGCTGGGGATCAAATCTAGGGCTTTGAGCATGTTAGGTAAGTACTCTACCAACTGCTAAATTTGAACTTTTTTGAGCCACATTCCCAGCCCAAAAAAGTTCAAATTTAGCACACTGCTATAGGTAATACATTTATACTGATAGGAAGATTAACAGAGCAACTAATAATATTTTGAGCATTCACTATGTCTCAAGTATTCTGCTGGGCATATTTAAATAGAGAATCTCTTTTAAACCTCACAATACCCTCCTAACCTCAAATTTTCATAACCTAAGTATTTCCATTTTAGGCAAGATGATGATGCTTTGTTTGTAGTTGGGGTGGAGGGTCTCTTGTGCATCTTAGAATGTTTAGTAGCAATTCTATTCTCTACCTTCTAGCTGTCAGTAGCACTTCTTTCAGTTGTGACAACCAAATATATCTCCAGACATTCCCAAATGTCTTATGAAAGAGAAAGTTGCACCCAGTTGGAACTACTGCTTTAAGATAATGATCATAACCCCAATCAGTCAGGTGTGGACATTGAAGTTCACAAAGCTTGAGTAACTTCATCACATAGCAAGGAAATTTGAAGATGGGATTTGAATCCAGGCCATCCTTCCTTGAAAGCCCTTACTATTTTTCATGTTCTACAACAATAATAATTTTGTCTTATATAGATCAGTTGTTTACAATCCTTTTTCTTTGATTCTGTGTATGGAAGTATGTAAAACAACAACAAATCTACCACAACATATAATGGGAAGTTCTTACCCCTTCCATGTTCCCATCAATTTCCCTGGAGAGTCTCCATAGTGTGCATTGGTTTTCAATGATTAATTCACTTAATATTAACCGTATTTTAAGGTAGTAAGTCAATTGTTATTTATCTCCCTTTATTAAAAAAAGGGGGGGGATATAATTGTACTCAAGATTTTGGAAAAGATTTTAACAAACCAGGTCTTCAGAATCTTGAAATCTTATTCTTTCAGCTACATCACACTGGCTAGATAACAAAGATTTTTTTTATTATGAATATACAATATAGGCCAGATTTTCACTTGTCAAGAAATTAAATTAGCTTTATTTTAATGTAACCCTAAAACAACCACATTCATATGCATGCCAACAGTTAATACAATGTGGGAAGCCTACCAAAATATTACTCCAAAAAGAAAAAAACACAAAAGCAATATAAAGCAAATTATTGTGTGTAGCCTTGTTGCTTTATATTTAGTATGTCTGCCCTAATTCCTTTTTAGTCTCAGGGCACAATTACTGCTGTTTATTTCCCGGACAACATTATTTATGGGCTGAACTCCCATCAAGAGGGTCTCCTTTCTCTGTCAGCAATGACTTAATGAAATAGCCTTTCACCTTTTGAGACAGACCTTTAAATTTTCTCTGTACAAATGGAAATGCTGTAGGTCATTTTCATCTAATTGCTTGTGAAAAAGGATTGACAAGCCACCACACAATTTAACTGATTGGCAGGTTTTTCTCAGAAGTAGTCCTAATCTGGACTAGCAATTTCAGAAGATTTAGATGTCTAGTCAGAGTTTGGTGGTAAATTTTAGCTTTACTCTAAATTCTCCCCAAGAATTATTTTTTAAAAGAAAGAGAAGCATACTGCAATCATTTAACATCAGATGTGATGCTATTGCTTAACTATTCTTTGAAATAGTTTTGGTAAATTGCTTAGTAGTTATTACTTGGTGACTCTTCTATACTCTTAATGTGAGAAACAACATGCAGGGAAAATATATTTGAGATAAAATTATTTTTCAATTTATTTCTAAATGTTAAATTTAGAATTATTAAGGTTGGAAAATAATGATTATATACTGAATTTTTGTGATATGCTATGAAAAACTAGCAAGGGCAATAAGTAAATGTCTAACATTTTTTCCTCTGACAACAGTGCATCTGTTCTTTTTGTCTTGGTGATGTTTCTTGGTAGTTCACACAACACTGCAAATTGCCAGGAGTATTTTTGCTAATTGAACTTGTTGTGATATCTACAGTCACTTTGGATTAGATATTTTAAGGCACATTCTGAAAATAATAGAATTAGATATGTATCTTCTTTAAAAGAAGGTCAAATTCCTTGAACTGTTATATCATTTTTTACATCAAAGTTTCGGATATTATTAAATAAAGAACAGATAGCAATAGTCATATCTTTAGATCATCTTTCATTTCAGGGGAGTCTTTAAACTCTTTAAAGTTGTGGAGGATCCCAAAAAGTTTCTGTTTAAGTAGTTTAAATATATCTATATTTACCATATTAGAAATTAAAACTGGGAAGAATATAAAATATAGACAATTATCAAAATAGTAAGGTCTGGGTTTGTAGCTCAGTGATAGAGTACTTGTCTAGCATGTGTGAGGCACTGGGTTCAATCCTCAGCCCCACACAAAATAAAGGTATCAAAAAAATAAGTCCAATACATGTTGACATAATTTTATTTTTTTAAAAATTTCAAAATAATAAAATAATTAGAAGTGTGTATTTAATTTAGGCTTTTGAAAATCTTTTGTATCCTGGCTTAATAGAAGGCAATATGTTAAGGTAGTAAGTCAATTATTATTTATCTCCCTTGATTAAATCCCATCTTCCAATATGATTCAAATTCCATCTTCCAATATGATTTCTGATATATATATATATTTCTTTGTTACCATACCATATTTCACAGTCAAGGGAAACTTGACTGTAATACTTGTGGGAGAAGGAGTGGAAAAAAAAAGACACATGATATCTTGTTATAATGATGAAAATAGTATCACTAGCAACCCTTTGAGAGGGTTTTTGAGGATGCCCAGGGGTCCTAGGACCATGATTTTATGCTTTACACTGAAATTTATATTCCATAATATGTCAATATGTTTTATTTTTCCATTTGAAAGTAGTAAAATATTTCCTGTGAGTTTGCATTAGAAATGTACATTCTCAGTTTGGGGACAAATTTTATATATTTTTATTCAGTGATATTATTTCACCTTCTGTAGGAAGGGTTGTCATATATTTGGGCCAAACTTGCCACTGACAAAAATATTGAGATGAGGATAGAGAAGATACTGAAAGCTGCTGAGCATAAAACGAATCCAATTCCTTAAAAGACCAAAAAAGAAAACCACCACTACTTAACGCTGTTTTATGTAGTAATAGTCTCTTCATCTACTCGTCTGTTAAGAACAGGAACATGGGGCTGGGGTTGTGGCTCACTGTTAGAGCACTTGCCTAGCATGTGTGAGGCACTGGGTTATATCCTCATCCTCAGCACCATGTGGAAGTAAAATAGGTATTGTGTCCATCTTTTTCTCATACATATGTATGTGTGTGTGTGTGTATAGATCATACACACACATAGATCATGTGCACACATAGAGCCCACGCGCCCACAGGCCCCACACACACACCCGCCACCCACCACACCCGCCACACACACTCATCCACCACACACACCACATACACCACACACACTCGCCCACCACACACACCACACACACCCACCACACACACCACACACACCCACCACACACACACTCCCTCACCCATCACACACACACTCCCTCACCCATCACACACACACTCCCTCACCCATCACACACACATACACGCGCGCACACACACACACACACACACACACTCTAACATCCTGAAAGATGACCCCAATATCCAGGTTATTTATTTTTAGATAAAAATCATGAAATTCTGTTTATATATTGATAGAATGAGTCAATTAATTTGTTAAAATTTTATATACGTAGTAGCCATGCCATTGGTAATTTTTTCATAGAATATTGCTGGTCAAACTTCCATATTCTAACATTCCTGCAAATATTAGAAATGAAGAGTTACTACAGATTCCTGTAAACTAAATTCATATAAAAGTGATTTAGCGGTTGATCTATAGAGCTTATATAAATTTTCACCCTTAAGTAGCAAGATCCCTGACCTTGTGTTTACCTGACCTAGATATAGCAACCATATTTATGGCTTAGTTTTGCATTTATACATCTTCTTGGAAGTTTAGAGCTAAAGTTTATATCAGAATCACCTAAGGATCAATTTTAAAATGTAACTATTTGGGTTCTTCCCCAAAATATTGAATCAGAATCTATGTGTTTTCACAATTTCAAAATGCTGTCATACAATTTTCCTTAATGTCTGTATTGTTGAAAACTCCATCATTTCTTTTCCACTCAACTTTTCTGTAACTAGAAAAACATTTAAGGCATCATAGGCCAGATCAATAGTATATTATCACTTGTTGCTGAAAGTCATTATTCAGGAAACTACTACTCATTACCATCGCTAGGGGAAAAGACCTTTAAACTCATTTCCTATCAGATAGGATGCCAATTACTGTTTCCACAGGAGGTCATTTCTTTCCAAATAATTCCATTCTTTGCTCTATGGCAATACCTAGAATTCCACAATATATTTGCTTTTTACCATATTATGGTGTTACATTGACCATCTTTAAGGGATATGAAAATACTATTTTCTAGGCACTTAAAAGAGATGAAGAATATTTTTTAATGTAGCTGATGTATGAATACCCTCTAGGGGAGCCCCACCTACAATATAATTTGTTAAGACTTTAATTAGAATGAAAATGCCCCTATCCCATGCTAGTGTGTTGGGGGGGGCGGTGTGGGGGATAAATAGGAATGCAGTGCTTTGAGTAGCATAATAAGGGCCCCTCAATGTTCTTCCTGGCAAAAAGTAAAATTCAATAAGTATTATATTGGTCACTAAGAAATTTGACAGGTTTGTTTAATTTGAGTGATGGAAATCTATAAATACTATGTGTTATCTATTGGTGGCTGAAGCCAACATGTAAATTGCCTATGTAGGCAGGATGTAGACAATAAGGTGATAAGAAAGACCTTAGAGTTTTAGAAAGCAAAGTTTTATTAACATAGTTCAAAGTCCTTAAGACTGTTTCATGATGATCAAGATATAAAAACAAAATTGGATTCTGTCATTAAGAATAGCCTCCTCCTGGTAAGTACAAAAAGTGTTAGGACTGGCAGGCTTAGCTGGAATTAGAATTAGCTGCCAGATACAAAAGGGAAACTACAAGGTCCCCAGTGGTGTCCTTCCATGCAGGGTAGCAATGCAAACATTGAAGTATATAAATAAAAATACTTCTGTTGTTAAAAGAAAGAATATACCTTCTAATCATGTTCCTTCAGGTGTTTTGCCTCATTTTCCTGTTTATCTGAGATAATAGATAAATAATAATCACACCATTACCCCTTATCCTTATAACCCTGCATTTTCAGAATTATTCATATTTTACAAATAAAACTAAGATTCACCAGGGCCTAATTTCACTTGGCAAATGAGTGACTGGATACATATTGAATGTCTACATAACATATCCCACTTAAATCCCAACTTCAATAGAACCTTGGTTTCTTTTATCCATTTATAAAATTTAGATAACTGAAATATATTTAACCATACAGATTAATATAAGGCCTATTTACTGATCATCTGAGCTTCATGGTAGCAAAAAAGAACATTTGCTTTTCGGCCACCATTTTACAAATCCCTTTAAAATTGTTTGCATGTTAAGTTGCATTTGGCAAAAATAAGAACATAAGAAATGGCAATTAAACATTTTCTCTCACATGTATATTTTGTAATATTTTAAATGTTTTCATGATTTTAGTGTAGTACTCTTTATGGGGAATTTCTTCATTTCATTTTCTTTTTTTAGCAAAAGTCAGTGTTAATTTTACTCTCACAGACATACTATTGTTTTAGAAGAAGAAAAGTCGTATGAGAGTAATTACCTTGCTCTGTTGACAAATCCTTTAGCCTAAATAACAGTGCCATCTGCTGAAAAGGACTAGTGAGTCACAGAAAAATTTTTCAGAGGGTTCATTTTGATTGGATACACAGGAGTTGATTATTTAAACAACAAAAGACCCAGAAGAGGTAATGTTAAACAAAGGCTAAACATAGAGGGAGAAACTTTCAGGCCACAAAATTATCAGAACATTAGTGAGGAATTTTACAAGACAAAAAGCCTTGATATATTATAAAATACAGCATTACTATGGACATTTTGAAAAAATCTAAAATATTCTAAAATAATTAAAGTGCAAATAAGACATTCTGGATAATAGAAGGAGCTGGGAGGAAATGGTATCATTTAATTAAAGACAAACAAGTCAATGGGAATAGTTTCTTATAATTCTTAAGCCTCAAAAATTATTCTAATGAAATATTTGTTACATGTTATCATTTAAACATCAAGATTAAGAAAGAAATATTATCATTTCTCAAAGCCTGCCAGTAATAATTTTATTGATGCATTTTTTTGTTTAAGGTATATCAAGAAGACCCATTTGCAAAGGAACATGTTTAATATAAGCTTATTAAATATTATGTTGTTACTTTTCTTTTTTTTTAAATTTTTTATTGTGGGTTGTTCAAAACATTACAAATTTCTTGACATATCATATTCCACACTTTGATTCAAGTGGGTTATGAACTCCCACCTTCACCCCATACACAGATTGCAGAATCACATCAGTTACACATCCATTGATTTACATATTGCCATACTAGTGTCTGTTGTGCTCCGCTGCCTTAATTTCTAGTCTCTTCTAACCCTAAGTTGGATATTAAATTCTTCTAGGTTGGATATAAGCTCACCTTTTCTTTACCAAAGTATAATAAATAGGCATTTCTACTATCTTCTAGCATGATGTATTACTGTTGAAAAATCTGATAGCAATTTATCTTTCCCTGTATTTGACTTTGAATTTTCATCAGAAATTCCTTTTTAAAAAAATTTCTGATAGTTCAATATTTCTACAAAAATATGTCTCCTTGTGGATAACTTTGACTATTTTTTTCCAAGTATGTGGTATGTACATTCAATATTAGAATTTATGGGTTTAAAAAATATTTCAGGACACTTTTCTTGCATAATATATTTTTAGAATTTGCTTGGGATAAGGGGGACTTATATTCATATTGGTTCTTTAACACATATCATTCATTTTTGTCATTTTTAAATTTTACTATATTTTTATTAACATATATTAATTGCACCTATTTAAAGGGGTTTACTCGATATTTCCACACATGCATAGAGTGTGCACTGATCAAATCCAGCACTCTTTATCCACTGTTACCCTCCCACATACACATTGTTCCCATTCTATATTAATCACTATTCTACAGTGAAGATTTTTTTGTTTTTTAGCTTCCACATGTAAAAGAGAACATATGGTAGCTGTTTTCTGTATCTAGCTTATTTCACTTAACATAATATCCTCCAGTTCCATTTATTTTGCTTCAAATGACAGGATTTAATTCTTAATGGATGAATATTATTACATTGTGGATATATACAATATTTATCTATTCTTCTGTTGATGGGCAACTAAGCTGATTCCATATCTTAGCTGTGGTGAATAGTGTCTTAATACAATGGGCATGCAGGTATCTCTTTGGAATACTGATTTTATTCCCTTTGGCTATATACCAAGAGGTGGGATAGCTGGATCATACAATAAATATATTTATAATTTTTTAAAGAACCTCCATTCTGTTCTCTGTAATGACTGTACTAAGTTGCATTCCCACCATTAGTGTACAAGAGTTTCTTTTTCTCCACATCCTCCCCAGCTTTACTACTGTTAGAATAACCATTCTGAGTTGAAATTGTATCTCATTGTAGTTTTGATTTGCATTCCCCTAATAATATTGAATGTTTTTTCATACATTTGTTAACCATTTGTACTTCTTTTGAGAAATGTCTATTTAGATCATTTGTCTATTTTTATTTTTTTTAGTTATACATGGACACAATATATTTATTTTGTTTATTTTTATTTTTATGTGGTGCTGTGGATTGAACCCAGTGCCTCACATGTACAAGGCAAGTGAGCCACAACCCTAGACCTTATTTGTCTATTTTTAAATTGGATGAATTGTAATTGTTTTTAGATTCTTGTATATTCTGGATATTCACAATTTGTTAGATGAATAGTTAGCAAATGTTTTCTCCTATTCCATGGGTTTCCTTTGCTGTGCAGAAGCTTTTTGGTTTGATGTAATCCCATTGGTCAATTTCTGTTTTTGTTTCTCATGCGTATGGGGTCATATCCAAAAACTAATTACCTGTACCATTTCTATCATTTTCCCCCTCCTTTGTGTTTGTATCCTTTCTTAATTCCCTTAAGATAAAAAGTCCCTTCTTTTCACCTATCATTTTCCACAAGAGAGTATTCCTTGCATTCATTTTCTCTTCCTTGTAGCTTAGTTTGTATGACTAAATTGCTTTTATTTTTTCTGTAATTCTTTCTTGAGTCTTGCTGCTGCTTTTGTAAGTCTTCCTTTTTTCTAGTCACCCCAATACTGAGTTCTTCTAACACTGATTTATATTGTTCCTGCACAGCTCCTATCATTGTTTTCTAATTTTTAGATTGAAAGATAATTTGCTTTTTAAACATCTAATTTGTAGTCATGCATTTTTTTTTTTCAGTATGCTTCTGGTGTCCAAAGGATATTATTCTCTTCCTTATTAGCTTTCTTAGAATTTTACATTGGGTTTTGACCAGGATGAATTTAGTTTCATGTTGTTTTTCATTTGGAAATGTTTTAAACTAGCTATCATAGCTCTTCCATTATTTTCATTAATTAACAGTAAGTCCTGTTTCATATATTCTGAGATCCGCCACCTCTGTTTCATTCTTTTAAATTTTATTGGAACCTTTGCTTTCTACCCCTATTTCTCCTGGCCTCCTTAATTTGGATTATACTACCAGCATTTTCTCTTCAGTTATTGGCTTTGTTCTGGAAGAAAGCTTATTTGTTCATTAAGCCATTGACAGCACAAAATATCATCAATTTTTATTTCAGTTCTTTTGCACCTCATCATAAAATTATGGAAATGGATATACAAAAATATGTATAACATGTATAATATGCTTCCTTTTCATTATATCCAGTATCTTCTTACTATATCACTGAAAAAAAATTCTAAGCACTATTTTATTAATAAATTTTAATATATATTGAGTTTAAGCATTCAAGTTATTCTGAGGGATCCAAATATTTAATATTTGAAATTTATAGTTTTAGAAGTTCTTGTAAATATTCTCATTAAATAGCTACATAATCTTTGTCTCAATTTGTGTTTAGGATCACAATTTTTAGAAAACTTTGTTACTAGGGATTTAATCCAGGGACACTTAACACATCCCTAGCCCTTTTTATTTTTTTATTTTGAGACAGGGTCTCACTAAGTTGTTGAAGCTGGCTTTGACCTTGCAATCCTCCTGGCTCAGCCTCCCAAGATGCTGGAATTATAAGCACAGATTACCACAGTTGGCTAGGATTACAAATTTTTTGTAATTTAGATATCATATATTAGAGATTAAAAATAAGTTAGATTGTCTATGTACAACTTGATATTATCTCCAAAAGAAAACTTACAAACCAAAATTTACACTTTGAAAGTTGCTCTTTAAAGATAAAAATGAATAACTAGATAATTTTCTGGTTTGGGGTTAGATAGGGTCAGTATGGAAGGTACAAAAGACAGAATGACAAGATAGTAGTCGTTTATTACTTTATAATTATATTTGAACTGAAAGTTCTCCTGCCCCAAATGTTCATTGGAAAGAAATAAGTAGAATGTCTTACTAGATCACAAAATAATACTTCTTGATAAAATAATATTTTTCATAGAACAAGCGTTATTTTTACTGTTTTATTCAATTCTCTTTTTTAAATTATGTTTTACTTCCATGTTTTTTCCTAGGTTTATTTGAATGTGCTTAGGAAGTTAACATGTTTAATTTCCAGAGTGTTTCTGTAATGATTCTCGTAGGAAAATTGGATGATAATTTTTTTTGAATCATAAATACTCATGCTGTTCCTCTTCTCCTAGGAGCTATGCCTGAGGGCTACAAAGGGGTAGTGTAAGATCTTTTAGAGAATCCAGCAGAGATGAAAAACCTAGCTCTGGTACCCTTAATTGATAAGTCCAAGAAATGTATTTTAGTACAACTCTTGAATTTAAAAAAAAACTAATAAAAATTCCATTCTTCATAGTATATATTCTGCAAGCAAACGTACAATGTAACCACATTTAGGTATAGGCAAATAAGTACACATTTTTCCTGAATGTGTTCAGAAAACTAATTACAGGTATTCTCTATAGCCATATATATATGTATGTAATATTTCTCCATTTAAATAACTTATCTTGTAAAAAGATAAATATTTCTTTAGAATTACACTCACAATTTTAATTATAGCTTAGTTAGTGAATATTACACATTTGTTTTCTCCATACACAGACCTAGTAATATCTGTGTTGTGATATAATGTGAATATTCAATTGCCTTAACTAAATCAGCCTTCATAAGTTAAAATATACCCTTAGCACATTTTATGTATTATTAAAAAGAAAACCATGAGTGATTTATGAGCAAAACCACATTTATTAGTATGACCATGTTCCACCTAGAATATTCTCTCACAGGGCTCCCTTTGAAGGGTAAATACCAGTCAGATCCTTCATTCTTTTCCTACTTATACCCTGGGTGAGAAGTATGGAAAGTCACATTAAATACTCGGGGACCATGTGAATGTGACAGCCCTGAGGAAAAGAAAAGAGAAATTAAGTTCAACCTATCACCAAAATCACAGTGCAGCTTATAGTCTTTAATCATCTAAAGCTAATCCTACAACTAGGTGCTGTAAAGCAGCCAACAAGTTTAAGCCTGGAAGCATGAAAGAACCACATCGAGGAGAAAAACACCTGTACTTGTCCAAATCATATTTAATACCTTTGTTCTTTTAGACAGATGCTAAGTTCAAGTGGGAACCAAACTCATATAAGAAACATGCTAAAAGCTAATCAAACATCCTAATCTTGAAAAAAATGAGTGGTTAGCTACTTACTTCTAGTAGGCAAAATAGCCATTGAAGAGCACATTTTATACAAATAAATTAAAAGTTCACTCAAGTCAAACAATGTGGATAATGATTATTAGTAAAAATTTATTGTAAATATACTTAGGTAAATCTAGTGTAATTGTTTTCCCCAATCCAATCTATATGCCCAAACTATGCTATAATTGGAATGAAAATCCAAAATATGTGCTTTTGTTTTAATATATGTATTCATTAACTGACTTAATCTTTTTTCTTTTTCACATATTCCAGACACTGTGTATAGTGTCATGGAAGCCATCAAGAGAACAACTTAGCCTAACTGTTGATTATCAGAACAAGCTTAAATAATTGTGGCCATCCAGAAAGCTTATAATAATATTGAAGCCTGGTGGCGAGTGTCGCCCAGTGCCTATATATCAGTGACTGTTTTTTTTTTTAATCTTTTTTCTTATATGTTTGATATTAGTAAAAAGGCAAATTGGCTAGAAGTGAATGAATGAAGAAAGTATAGGGTAATTTAAATTCAAAGGAGTCTTAGAGGTCCCAGTCATATAAAACCTTGTAAGGGTAAGAGATTTGCTTCTCTTCTGAGAGAAATAGCAAGGCTATAGGAAGAAGAAGTCTGCCAAGTAGGGGAATATTAGGAATTCAGTTTTTAACTTGTTAAGCTTGAAATGTTTATTAGCATTCAAATCCAGATGGTAAATGAGTAGTTAAATAGATAAGCCTGACATTCTGGGGGATATTTGAATTTAAAAGTTACCAGCCTGAGTCTAAGATCATCCAGAACAGAGACTGAAATAGTTAAAAGACTAAGCATCAAGAGACACTATCCCTAGCAGATGGAAAGGTGAGAAAGAATTGGTAAAGACAATAATTATTAAAAAAAAAATTAGAAAGCAGGAGAAAAATCAAGAGTGAGTGAGTACTGTCCTTATAGTAAAGAAAGTGTTTGAGAAAGGAGGGTGTCAACAATGGTGTCAAATGCTACTTATAAGTAACTTTAAAACTGAGAATTGATCAATACATTTGGCAATATTGAAATAATTTATGACCTTGTGAAAAATAACTTGCAACTGAAAAGCCTGTTTGGCATGAAACCAAGAAAGAATTGGAAGAAACAGAAGTATAAGCGATAACGATAGAGAATGCTTCCAATGAATTCTATTGTAAAAGAAAAAAAAAAAGTATCATTCTGCCCTAATAGAACTACTAGGTAATATTATAGCATATTTACATATGATTGTAATGTTCTCTTTAGTGAGAGAAAGGAATATTATGGAGATAAGGGAGCTACAGGGAGAATGAACATGAACAAAGAAGGGACAATTTTTGTTTTTTTCCCCACTCGGGGAAGTGTCAGCTTTAACCAGGACCACAACTAGTTCATTGTTAGTAACAAGAGAGAAAGCTAATTATGTGGGATTTATCTGGATATAGAAATCAACAGGAAATTACGAAAGTAGACTTGGGAACAGAAAGGGTGGGTCAGCACCTAGATATGGTAAACAGTAAGCTGAGAGGAACCTAGAGGTATGCATAGATACCTATAACAAGGAAGAACAGCAGGTGACTTGTCAGTGGTATTTACCTTTGAGGAGGTTCTCAATGAGGTAGAATAACAGTATAATTGCATGAAGGTGGCAACAAAAAACAAGGAGACAGTGACCTTATTTGCAGGCCAAGTGGTAAAATGAATATTTGAGAAGTATACATGAGGAGCAGCATCCTTGGTGGAATGTATACTTTCAGAGCAAAAATATTCAGGGAAGATGAAATATACAGGGCATATAGTGAAAAGGTGTTGAAAAGGAGATGTGATAATGGTGTTGTTAGAGCATGCTCAAAACATATAGGATGCATGTCCTGGTGATGGAAAAACAAACAAGGATTATTGAGTTTCTTGTAGTTACTAACATATAAAGGAATTTTGAAAATGCTTGGGTAAGTTCTGAGGGTCTCCCTGGTAATTTTGTGGTTCAAAGTAATCTCTGGGAGGGCAATAGTTTTCACAAAACAAGACTCTACTTAAGGTGGTTTGAAAATTAAGGAAGGATAGGAAATTACGAAAAAAAACAAATCTGAGCTTACTCCCAAACTTACTTGGTGGGTAGTATTATGACCAGTGTGTTTAGTTTTAGCTGTGCATGTCTCCAGTGAAACTTAAAACCTAAATTTGAATGTTCTGTTTTTTAATGGAAAAATAATGTCGGATTGTTACTGACATTAAATAATTGACAAAGTACTTAACACATAAACTTCAACATACTTCACTAAATGGTAACTTTTAAGTGTTACTACAATTATTTAAAATGATTTTAAGAAATAGATTTTTCGTGAGCATTTTTAGTTATGCAAATGTGTATATATACTTAAAATGGCATGTCTGATGATATGTACAATATTAAAAATGTACATTTATGGATTTATTGACCTGCCTACTTGTCAGGATACTTTCTAAAAGCTCTTCAAAAAGCATCACTTTGAAGTATCCGTAATAGAGCTTAAAACTCTAATTATAATTCTGAATCCCACTGTAGTTAACTCTGTGAACTGACAAGATGAACATAACCAAGTCCTATGGTATCTAGAAGCCATGTCTAGTGATAGCATAAAATTTAAAACCCAGTATTTGGTTACTAAATTGTCTTATTCTGCATGTTTGATCATATTGATTCTATGCATTTACTTTGATTCATAGGGAATTATAAATATGAACTTTTTCATTTAATAATTCTGATCCAAGAAGTGAAATTTCTCAAGGGTGGAACTAAAAGTAATCTATTAATTTAGGAACTCCTTGAATTAGGCAGTGATATGTTCTGAACAACGTGTACTTCAGAAGAATCTCTTTATCTTCCCCTCTTTCCTCCCCTTTCTGTTTCTCTGTGTATATTTCTGACTCGCTGTTTTGGTCTGCCCATTCATTTGCTACTAAAAATTTAGGTCATGACAAATAGTTCATTAAACTAAGTATGAACAGAAATTATTATTTCCCTTCCTTTCTTGAAATAATAACATTTATAAATATATGGAAATCTTTGCAAATATTTGTAGAATAATTGATCATATTTGTCATACTTCTAGTCATGGTTGCCTACTTTTGGAATTCTTAAAGATTATGGATGTGGAACCAAAAAAACTAAAATAAAATAAAATACTCTAGCACTTTTAACAAAAGAAAACTGGCAAGTGGATGATTTTATGAATATTATATATCCAAACATGAAATTAATCACAGTCATAATTAAGAGTGATCATTATTAACATGAAAATATAGCATGATTTCTTAACATTACCCTTTGCATATTGCTTAGAATTGCACTAAGCACTTTCACCCATACTTTCAATTCCCACAGTCATCCACTGGGGTATACGTTCTTATTTTCATGTTTCACTGGCAAAACTAATGCTCAAAGAATTCTAATGATATGCATAAAGGTTCAAAGAGATCTGAAAATTGTGACTAGAAATTGATTCAAGTACTTATGCTGCAAATGCCCTGCCTTTGCCACAGGTGATGATTTGGGGAACAAAATTCTACTAATTTCTCATTTATTGCCACTATATTCAGTTCTGATTGTTTTCCCAAGTTTCTAACATACCTCCAAGGAACAATACATAAATTCTTCCTTCAATTCATTGCCTTGTTTTTTAAATTGACTTTACATTGTCACCATTTGAGTCTTCAACTTTCCACATATTATTCTGCTTATAGTCTTTCCCTACCCTGTGTTATACAGATCTCCCTTTCAAATTCTCTACCAGGTTATTATTTATAAAATATCATATAGCTCCAGTTTTGAATAGTTAAGATCAACCAAGATGACAGAGTAGAAACAAGCTGCAGATCCCAGCTTCTCTGCAGTGTGGAATCAAAACAAGAGAACAGATACTCGGTGAGGTAGGTGATAGAATGCATTGAAGCACAATATTAGACTGTCAGAGACTCAGAAAATTCTGGTTATTGGAACAAAAAGCAAGAAAGTATTCATTAGTCTTGAACCTGCAGGCTTAGCTGCACAGGTGATAAGCACAGAAAGAAAGAAACAATAGAAGAGAATGTCAGACTGAATTAGGCTGGGGCAGGAGCTTCAAAGTGGGCCCACATGTGAGAAGTGCTCTTTTCTCTGTTTGTGGAAATCAGTGATACACAGTCATTTTGTAAAGACAGTGCCTAAGGTTATAGCTCTGGGAAGGATTTCATTTCTAAAGCTTCATCACACCTAGAGATAGCACCAAATATTTTCATGGAGAATGCCTTTGAACCAAGCTAAGTAACTTATATTTTGGGATTCCTGTGAGCTGAAAGCCACTGATCCCCATAACCACTGGCAATAGGGATGGACCATTGTGAGTGGTGTGTCAACTTGTCCAGGCTCTCTGTTCTATTACTGCATACCAAGACAAAAGCAGGCATGCATATACCCACACAGTCCAGCAGTTTAATTTGTTTGAGTATGAGTAATAAACAAAAGGATTCATCATGGGACTTTTGAAACTATCTCAGCTCTACTAGAAAGGGCAGACAAAGACCTCTACTCATACCTCAGTGTGATTTCACCCCCCACACCCCCCAAACAAGGTACACAAAGCCACCATCCATGCCAGGGAACTACCTGGTTCAAAAAATTCCTTTAGACAGTCCAGAGAGCTCTTAGGTATACTGAAATGCCCAAGTGCCACCCTGCCCCCAGGTTCACATCAGAGGTGGACAGGTGAGATCTGTGTGCATAGGTGCAAGAGCCTGAGTACTGAGCAGTTTTTGAAGCAGAATTCTGAACTAGATGGGGGAAATACTAAATATGCAGCCCCTTGATCCAAAATGGAAATGGCCAATACAGTTAGTACATCTATGCATAAAGACACTTATAGGCCATAGCTAAGTCTTAGGAATTTGCTGCACCTCCCAATGCCAGATACAATGCTGGGAAGCCCAGTAAGAAATCTCTCAATCTCAAATATCTCAGCAAGGAGTAATTTTAGACTCGTGAATATTCTTTCTTTTTTTAAAAATTTTACTGGTATTGTATTCCATATCAATTTGACAAGTTGCATCTGCTATTTGACAATGCATACCTCAATCCAATTTTTCATATTTGTAATGTTACAATGTGTTAGAATTATTTATCTTTTTCTTCTTTTGTATATACTTTTTTCTGTCCTTGCTTTTTCTTACGCATCTCGTCCCTCCCCACCAAAGCTATTTTATTCTTTTGATTCTTCTCTTTTCATGCTCTATACACTCTAATATTAATTTTTCTTTCTTTAATACCTGATGTTTCTGCCTAGGACAGAGTATTAAGCCCTTTTTCCACTTTTGGACTAGTAGAATTTTAGAGAACATTTTCAACAAGTTTTTTATGTTTTACTGGTATGTGGTATGTTCTTAAGTAGTAACATTTACTGGTGATTATTATCTCCTCTCTAGGTGATAGTAGGGATTGACAGGGTAGTAGCCCAGTGGACATGTTGACTTGGTGCTTTCACACTGAACTGGGGCACATAGTAAAGAGAAAGTGGCTCACCAAAATGACCCTTACATAACAACAAAAGAAATATTCATCCCAGCAGCTAAGCACATCTCAACATAGAAAACAAAACAATAGATGTCTTCAAAATTTCATAGCCCTCCAATAACTGAATCTATAGATAATAAATTGGAAGAAATGCCAGACAACAATTAGAAAAAGTTGATTATTAAAATGATCAATGAAATAAATATCTAAATAATCAATTAAGGTAGAAAATGCAGAATATTGAAAAGCATTTAAGATATAGAGATTCTGGAAAACAACCAAACAGAAATACTAGAAATGAAAAATTCAATCAAATAAAAAAAAATCAGGGCTGGGATTGTGGCTCAGTGATAGAACACCTGCCTAGCATGTGTGAGGTCCTGGGTTCGATCCTCAGCATCACGTAAAGATAAATAAAGATATTGTGTCCAACTAAAATACTAAAAAAAAAGAAATCAGTGGACCATGTCACCTGTAGACTAAGTAGAGCTGAAAAAACAATATCAAGGCTTAAAAACAATGTTGATAAATTGGAAAATTCCAACAATAATAATGAAAAATATAATACACCATGAATACCATATACTAAAAGGTCTAGGATATCATTAAAAGGCCAAACCTAAGACTTAGACATTTGAGGAAGTCAACAAGATACAGGCTAATGACATTAGAGAACTTAATGAGGGGCTGGGATTGTGGCTCAGTGGTAGAGCGCTTGCCTAGCATGCCTGAGGTTTAGGGTTCAATCCCTGGCACCACATTAAAAATAAAATATAAAATAAAGTTATTGTGTTCATCTACAACTAAAAAAATATTTTAAAAAAGAATGAGATGGATATGCAGGTACTGGAGGCATTTAGAACTCCAAATAGACATGACCAGAAAACAATTTCTCCATGACATAGTAAAAATGCCAAAATATCAGAATAAAAAAAAGAATTTTAAAATCTTTGAGAAGTGCTAAGGCACTTAGATCTCAATAATAACTTTAATGTAAATGACCTAAAGTCATCAATCAAAAGATATAGACTGGCAATTGGATTAAAAAACAAGACCCAACCATATGCTGTCACCAAAAGATTCACTTTATAAGCAAGGATATCCACAGGCTGAATCTGAAAGGATGGGGAAAAACATATCATTCACATGGATCTCATAAACAAGCAGGGGTTTCTATCCTCATATCAAAAAAAGTGGACTTCAAGCCAAAGTTAATCAGAAGGGACAAAGAATGTCATTTTATACTGCTTAAGGGAATAAGAATCAAATAGACCACAACACAATAATACTGGGTGACCTTAGTATGCCTCTCTCATCACTAGATAGATCCTCTAAACAATAACTAATTAAAGAAGCTATAGAACTAATGAATACAATTAATAATCTAGTCTTTAAAAAGAGCAAATGTGAAGGGATCACAATACCCAATTTCAAATTATATTACAGAGCCACAGTAACACAAAAAGAATGCTACTGGTATAAAACTAGACACCTAGACTATTACAATAGAATAGAAGACAGACAAATTGGCATGACTACAGTTGTCTGAATTTTTATAAAAATACTGGGCATTGAACCCAGGGACTCTTAACTACTGAGTCACATCCCCAGAACATTTAAATTTTATTTTGAGAAAGGGGCTTGCTAAGTTGCTGAGGCTGGCTTTAAACTTTGCATCTTCCTGCTTTAGCCTCCTGAGTCACTGGGACTACAGACATTTACCACTTCACCCATCCCAGTCACCTGATTTTTGACAAAGTGGCCAAAAAAGTTAAGGTGGGGGGAAAATGCCCTCTTTAACAAATGATACTGGGAAAACCTGACATCCAGATGTAGAAAAATGAAACTAGAACTGTCTTTCTCACTCACCCTGTTTAAAAAAAAAAAAGTCAAAGTGGATCAAAGATGTAGGCATTAAACCAGAAATTTTACAACTGTTAGAAGAAAATGTAGGGGAAACACTAACATAGGCACAGTCAACAACTTTCTGAATAGGATTCAAGTAACTCAGGAATTAATAGCAAGAATAAATGAGTATAAAATTTAAAAAGCTTCTGTACAGCAAAGGAAACAATTGACAGTTTGAAGAAATAGCCGACAGAATGGGAGAACATCTTTGTCAGATACTCTAGATTATGTAAAGAACTCAAAAAGCTCAACACTAAAAAAAATTCAATAATTGAGCAAATAAAGTAAATAGATACTTCTTAAAAGAAGTATAAATGATCAATGACTATAATAAAAACATGTTCAACATCTTTAACAATCAGGAAAATGCAGATGAAAACTACAGAATTTCAGATGCCATCTCACTCAGGGTAGAATGGCAATCATCAAGAATACAAATAACAACAAAGAAAAGCCCAGAAATAATTGGATTATCAGCTGAGTTCTAGCAGACCTTTAAAGAGGAACTAATAACAATCCTCCTCAAATTATTCCATGAAATAGAAAAGGAAGAAACTCTTCTAAACTCAATTCTGTGAATCCAGTATTAACTTAATACCAAAACCAGACAAAGACATATTCAGGAAAGAAAACTTCAAACTGATGTCCTTGGTGAACATAGATACAAAAATTCTCAATAAAATACTGGCAAATCACATATAAAAACACATTAAAAAGATAGTGCGTCATGATCAAGTGGGTGTCATTCCAGGGATGCAATGTTGGTTCAACATTTGGAAATCCTCATAATTAGGCTTAAAGACAGGAATCAAATGATTATCTCAAAAGATGCAGAAAAAGAATTTAAGAAAATACAGCATCCATTTATGTTTAAAACATTAGAAAAACTATAGATAGCTTTTAAACTGTTGAGGTATGTTCCTTCTATGTATGACAAACCCACAGTCAACCCCACTTTGAATGGAGAAAACCTGAAGGCATTCCCTGTGAAAACGGGAGCAAGACAAGGATGCCCGCTTTCACCACTTCTATTCAACATAGTCCTTGAAACTCTAACCAGAGCATTTATGCAAAAGAAATATGAATAGGAAAAGAGGAGTTCAAACACTCTGTTTGATGACAACATGACCCTATATTTAGAAGACCCCCCAAAATCCACAAAAACTTCTAGAACTCATACATGAATTCAGCAAAGTAGCAGGACACAAAATTAACACCAATAAATCACATTCCTATACTCCAATGGTGAATCTGCTGAAAGAGAAATTAGGAGAACTATCCTATTCACAATAGCCTCAAAAAATAAAATAATTGGGAACCAATCTAACAAAAGAGGAGAAGGACCTCTACAATGAAAATTATAGAACAGGGCTGGGGTTGTGGCTCAGCAGTAGAGTGCTGACCTAGCACATGTAAGGCCCTGGGTTTGATCCTCAGCACCACATAAAAAAATAGATAAAACAAAGGTATCATGTCCAACTACAACTAAAAAATAAGAAAAAAAAAACTATAGAACAATAAAGAAAGTAAAGAAGACCTTAGAAGATGGAAAGACCTCTCATGTTCCTGGATAGGTAGAATTCATATTGTCAAAATGTTGATCCTACCAAAAGAGCTATAGGGATTCAACACAATTCCCATTAAAATTCCAATGATGTTCTTCATAGAAATAGAAAAATCAGCCATGAAATTATTTGGAAAAATAAGAGACCCAGAATAGCCAGAGCAATCCTCAGAGAGAAAAGAAAACAGGAGGCATCACAATGCCAGACCTTGAATTATATACTATAGAGCCATAGCAACAAAAATAACATGGTACTCACACAAAAACCGGTATGAGACCAATGGAATAGAATAGAAGACACAGATAAACCCACATAAATACAGTTTTCTCATACTAGACAAAGGTGCCAAAATCATACATTGGAGAAAAGATACTCTTCAACAAAAAGTGCTGGGAAAACTGGAAATCCACATGTAGTAGAATGAAACTTAACCCCTATCTCTAACACTGGGGGAAAAAAGTAGATCAGAGACCTAGGAATTAAACCAGAAACCCTGTACCTACTAGAAGAAAATATAGATCTAACACTCCAACATATTGGCTCAGGAACTGACTTCCTTAACAAGATTCCTAAAGCACAAGAAGTAAAATAAAAATCAATAAATGGGATGGCATCAAACTAAAAAGCCTCTTCACAGTAAGAGAAACAATCAAGAGTGTGAAGAGAGAAACTACAGAATGGGAGAAAACCTGCACCTCAGATAGGGTATTAATTTCCAGGATATATAAGGAACTCAAAAAAGTGAACACTAAAAACAAAACGAGAAAAATCCAAATCAACAAATGGGGTAAGGAACTAAACAGACCCTTCTCAAAAGAAGAAATACAAAAGGAGAACAAATATACGAAAAAAATGCTCAACATCCCTGGCAATTAGAGAAATGCAAATTAAAACTACACTATGATTTCATCTCACTTCAGTCAAAATGGCAATTGTCAAGAATACAAGCAACAATAAATGTTGGTGAGAATGTGGGGAAAAGGGTACCCTCATACATTGTTGGTGAGACTGCAAAATGGTGCAACCACTCTGAAAAACAGTATGGAAATTCCTCAAAAAACTAGGGATGGAACTAACATTTGACTCAGTTATTGCACTCCTCAGTATAAACCCAAAGAAGTTAAAACCAGCATACTGCAGTGACACAGCCACATCAATTTTTTAAGCAGCGCAATTCACAACACCTAACCTATGGAGCCAACCTAGGTGCTCCTAAGCAGATGAATGGATGAAGAAAATGTGGCATATGTGCATAGTAAAGTTTTACTCAATTATAAAGAAGAACAAAATTATATCATGTAGAGGAAGATGGAGAGCATCATATTTAATGAAATAACCAGATTCAAGAAGACAGTACTATGTTTTCTCTCATTTGGAAGCTAGTGGGGAGGAAAAGGTGAAACAAAGGATATCATGAAAGTAAAAGAAAAAGCAATAGGATAGAAGAAGAGGATCAGGAAGGGAGGTAAAGCGTGTAAGGGAGGTATCAAGGAGTACAATTCATCAAATTACACCATATGCAGTTACTAATATGCTATAATGAAACTCACCATTCTGCATAATCAATGTGAACCAATAAAAAATTACTCAATTGTTCTTAAAATAATATTAAAACCTGAAATGGCTTTCAACTCTTTTCATTTATGATCTAATAACTTGAACACTGTCCTTTATAATTATTTTATTCTGTACTTGAAAAATAAAAAAGGAAGACCTTGTGCTATGTAGTTACATATTTAAAAGATATAAATGAAATCATAAAGTAAATAAAATGATTTATATTTCCACTATTATATACTCTAATGCCAATAAAAGTTTTAAAATATGTGAAAAGCTATGTTTTTATAGGACTTAAAATTAGCAAAATGTTTACAATTATTTTGTATGTCTGGGTGTTCTGATAATGGGTTAGGGAGTTCTGGAGTCATTATTATATAGTGATTTAATAAAAATTCTCTTTATGTCAGCAAAATCACTAATTATTTAATGTTCCATAAAATATTTTTACATAATTGTGTTGAATAGAAAGTAATACTCTAATGCTGTGCTGTCTGATAGGTTAGTCACCAACCATAGATTTAAATTAACCATAATTTGTTAAAATTTCTCAGCCGTAACATCCACATTTGAATGGGTTAATAGTCCTATGTGGCTGTTAGCTACTACATGGGATGAGGCAGAATTTTCCTGGCAGAAATTTCCATTAGAAAAATATTGAACTAATGGATTAAGAAGTTAAATATATTTAGAGTTTATATAATTTGAAAATGTATTCCAAAATGAAAAGTAAAGGGAAAACCTCAAAGTAAACTGACTTTTCATTTTTCTTCCATAGTATGAGTACACATTAAAATCAGAAGATAAAATGCAATTTGTAAAAATGAATATCAAAATTTTAAACTAAAATTATTTAAAGCTGTTTTTAATATTTAAGATATTAAATATTCATACAAAACCAGATTTTTCCCCCTAATTTTAGTGTTTAGTGTCTGTGTGCTTGCCAGTATAAAGAATATTGTGTTCAGGTCTACACAGGTACAACTTTAAGTGTAACGTAAATTATATAATAATGCAAAATATTCTTCAGCTACTTATGTGCAACTTTAGTGACTCCTATCCTAATTCATATGTAGCTCTGGAACCATAGGTTGGAACTTTAAAGGAAGCAAAAGGGGGATATTTTGAACTGCTACTAGGGGATTCTATTTCATTGAACAAGATTTATGTGCATTCATGCTGATAGAATTTGATAACTTAGTCTTCTCTAATTTCAATGCTTCTGCATCTGAGATCTTCCCAAACTCTGAAGCAGTATTTATCTTCTATGCTGGCAAAGGTCCAAATCTTGTCATTTGGATACAGTCATGTTTTATTTTGATGACAGTATCTGGGAAAAAGGTTTCTCTGGGGCCTGAACAGTGATAAGAGCAGATGTTTAGGGTATGTAAGTTGTTCTCTGCTAATACTAAGTATTAGATCCAGGTAACACAGCCAGCAATGTATGGTATCATAACTTCATTTGTGTGTGTGTGTGTGTGTGTGTCTATGTGTGTCTGTGACATTTGGAACCCTCTAATGGCACTATGACAGCCAGAGGCTTCTCTTGCTTAGATCTAAGGTTGCTACTACAATTTACTTTTTATTTTTATTATTCATAAGATGCATACTTATAATAGTTACACATGACATAGATTACTGGGCAAGTTTGAAAAAATAGGTATAGCAGTTTCTTTGTATAAAACTATTTATCAATATGCTATGCATTCTTAGGAAATAACATAGGTAAGGCATTCTTCTAAGGAGAACTGATATAATTATGCTGTTTTTACTACAAACCTTTCAATACAAGCATACTGTTATTTTTTCTACCTTTAAATTTTATGAATATTTAGATATCTCTGCTGATGTGGTTCTGCTTATAATCCTTTAGGTCTAAAAATATTCCTTTTTTCACAAGGTCAGATGTAAGCTTCAGCTTCCCTATGAAGCCTTCCTAGGTTAATACTTAACAGAAGCAATCCTTCCTTTTGATTTCTTGAACCATTTATACCTCTGCATTAACTTACATTAATGCTTGGGGGATTGTCAGACAGCAGTGTTTTAAAAACTTTTATCAACCACCTTCAAGGAGAAGAGTTCTGTTTTTGTTTTGTGTGAGGAATTTCTTTTTCTGTTTTGTATTTGTCTTTTACATTTGAGACATCCATGTAGGAAATCATTTAAAGAAAACTAAAAATGGTAAGAAATGACAAATCTCTGGAACATATACTTTCTCATTACAATGATTCATTCATGTACGTACATAGTTTCCATCTTCTACTAGATCACTGCATTCATAAGGGAAAGAACAATGTTGTTTATTACTTCTTTGCTCAAATTTATATGTTCCCAATTGTATTATACTGCTATCTCCACATCTAGAATTCATGGTCTCTTCGATATTCACAAACCACTTCTATTTGGTTCCTATGATCCACTGAAGATAGTAATGAAATAGACTGTAACAGTCATAGGTTCTGAACCATAAAGTCACTTGGGTCATATTCTGTGCCCCAGTGTTTCTTCAGAGTTCTTTCTGCCTTAAGAGAATGACTGGGAAGGTGATTGGTGAGGAGTCAGAACATTTTATAACTATGTGTTCTGACAAGGGCTGATTCAAGCTGCTGTTAAAAGGTCAAAGCAAGGTTTCGATCTTACTTTGGTGTCTGGCCAGTAGCCCAGCCTGCAACTCCTCCCAGCTTCATACTGATGGAACTATGATATCAGGAGAAAACAAAAACGAATTGCAAACAAAAACTATAAAAAAAAAACTTAACATGACTATTAGTAGTAGTTTTAATATGATGTTTCCAAAATTCTAATAGTAAGGATCAATCCTTTTCTCCCTTCTTAGTCCATTGGTTTTGAGTATCAGTTATTTGAGTATATTATCCCTCTAAATGTCTATAATGATATATAACCTGACCTATATACTTTTAGACCTTCATCACCAGCAACCTGAGGCAGCTTTTGTTAATAGACGAGGTCCAGTTAAATTTAGATTTCAGATAAACAATGGATACTTTTGCAGTTTAACTGATTTTCGAATATTGCATGGATATAAATACACCAGAATTATTCATTGTAAACTGGCATCTTGTACTTTAATTTACTAAATCTGGAACTCCTACTTGTGTGTCTACACTGTCTTTTTCCTTTTCTCTTTTAAAACTCCATTAGTGTAGTTAATGTTTATTTTCTACTTCCAGAGGGAGAGCTAGGGGAAGTTCTCCCTTTCTCTGCCTCTTTCTCCCTCCCCCTCCCCCTCTCTTTCCCTCTGTCCCCTCCCCCATTGTCTCTCTTGTGGAGATATAGGGCAGGGGATAGAGCTCAATGGTAGAATGCTTGCTTGCCTAACATGTGTGAGCACCTGGATTACATCCTCAGCACCACAAAAATAAATAAATAAAATCATGGCTGTGCATTTGGGCCACAGGAAGATCATTAATCTAAGGTATTTTATCACACAGTGACTATAGCTTTAAATAATCTTATATATGAAAGATAGCTAGAAAATAAATTTTTGAATGTTTTTACAATGAATGATAAATGTTTATAGTGATGGATATGCTAATTACCTTGATTTGATGATTACACAATACATACATATATAGAAATTTCACACTGAATACCAAAAATATATACAATTTGTCAATTAAAAATATAAAACTTCAGAAAATGTGCATGCCCAGGGACCAACTAGATGTGGGATGATGTCCAGATATTTATATTTTATAATAGCTCCCAAGGTTACAGTAATAAGAAGCTATTACTTTTAAGTACTTCTCACAGAAATTAGTAGCATCCTTCTGCTCTCCTAAGACCTCAAATGGAATAGAAGATTCCTGGAACTGAAGAACATCATGTTAAGTGAAATAAGGCAGACTCAGAAAGTCAAGTATCATATGATTTCTCTCATATGCAGGAGCTAGAAAGAAATAAGGAATTAAAAAAGGCAGTTGGAATCCTATGTAAATAGAAGGAGTAACAGTAGAATATAGGAAGAGGACCATGGGGAGGGAGTAAGGGTGGGAAACAACATGGGATGTTTGCCTATTCTGCCCTCTTTATTAAGCAAACTGGGCAGTGGCAATGTAAGTAGGACCCAAGTATTATGTTCACATATAGAAATCATTCAGTATGTACAGGTTTGTTTAAATGGCAGGATATTTACAGACTGGATATGCACAGGCAAAAGTAATTTACCAATCCTTGAAAATGTATCTGTCGGTACTCTTTCATTTCAAACATGATACTGTTGTCCAAATGGAAAAACTGCATTATATTCAAGTTGTATTAGTCTATTTTTTAATATGGAAAATAATTTGGTTACATTAGTGAATGATCTGGTTATTCCAAAGGTAAAATCCTGTTATAAAATTATATTTGTTCAAAGTATTCTAGAATGTAACTACTCAAATTACAGTAATGAGAAACAGCAGCTGACACCATCTGGAACCTCACTAGTAATGTGGTATCCCTGGTTCTACACAGGAATCAGAATCCACATTTTACGATCACTAGATGATTTCTATGTAAATGAAAGTCTGAGAAGCACTGAACTAATTCGCTGTGGAGGTTATGGCCCAAAGACCTTTACCAAAACTGTATCAAAACACAATGTGGTAGCCAAATGATACATGCTAAATACTTCATGATTAATTGGTAACATCCTATTTTTGAATGATCCATAAAATGTTATTTTTTCAACTTATTTAATCTAATGATATCTATGAAAAGTAAACAACATTTATGTTAAATTCATCACAAGCAGGTAAAATATTATTTCAATTTATATGCTGATACAAACAGAAGTTGAGTCTTGCAAAGGCACCTTACAAGTTATATGATTCAGCCCATTCATTTCATCAATGGAGCTGTTAAAAAACTTGGAGACAATGTTCATGATGACTAGTTCAGTGCTCATATTTATAGAATAAGAAGCCTTATTCTGTAGTCTCATCAAGAGATGTTGTGGACCTACTCATACAGTCTTTTTTTTTTAAACTTTATTTATTTTTATGTGGTGCTGAGGATTGAACCCAGTGCCTTGCACGTGTGAGGCAAGTGCTCTATGGCTGAGCCATAACCCCAGCCCCATACTCCTATAGTCTTGATTGGCCAAATACGTATACTTGCCATATATAAAGAAGTGGTTGATTATAATTTAACCCAAATTGGTTGATTATAATTTAATCCCAAATTTGGAGTAATTATAAATTAATATGAGCACCCTAGATTGTCAGTCTTTATAAGGCCATAAGGCTTAAATTCTACTTATTTATTTATTTTTGTGCCAGGGGTTAAACCCAAAGATGCTTAACCACTGAGTCACATCCCCAACCCATTATTATTATTATTATTATTTTTTATTATTATTATTTTGAGACAGGGTCTTGCTAAGTTGCTGAAGGCCTCAATAAATTGCTAAGGCTATCCTCTAATTTGTGACCCTCCTGCCTCAGCCTCCTGAGTCACTGAGATTACAGGTGTGCACCACCACACCCAGTTAGATTTTATTTGTTTTGCCTAAGCAAGTCCACTATTTAGTAAATTATATGAAAGAAAAACAATTTAACCCTTAGTCTACAGACTAGGAAACCTAAGGCTAACTGCCACTTCCAAGTGCTCATTTAGTTAATGTAACTGAGAAATTACATACCCAACAATGAACTGGAGAACAAACTTTGAATGATAACTCATGGGCTGGGGCTGTAGCTCAGTGGTAGAGTGCCTGCCTTGCATGTGTGAAGCACTGGGTTCGATCCTCAGCACCACATAAAAATAAAATAAAGGTATTATGGCCATCTACAATTAAAAATTTAAAACAAAAAAATGATAACTCACAAAAGAATAAATTTAGGAACCTGTAAATATTTTAGTAATTAAATCCCAATTAAAGTAAGAGTGGAGTATTACTTTGTCAAATAACAAATTGAAACATTATTTTCATACTTGTGAAGGTGTTATATAACAGGCATTTCCTTATTTTGTTGGGAAAACTAATTATTAAATTTTTCTGGAGGATTACTCTTTTTGTCAGTCATCAAAATTCTTAAAAATATATCTTTGTCCTGATAAAGTCCATTCATAGAAACTTAGGTCATGGTTTACAAATAATACAATTAAGTATATGCATCAAAAATCAATTTTCTTTCTCTTTTGCAGTAGTGGAGATAGAGTGCATGAGGACCTGGGTTCTATCACTGAGCTACATACCCAGCCTAAAGGTCAATTTTTAATAATCATCTTTAATAGCAAAAATATGAACATTTGTCAAATAAAGTACATCCAGTGTCCATAAAGGAAACTACCTAATAGAGCCATTGAGTTGGATTTTGTAAAATAATGTGAAACTATATTGTGAATATTTTATAGAAATTTACAAAGAATGAATAGAATTTGGAATAAAATAGTACATTCTTCCAAATTTTAGATACTAAATAAATATGAATGTATATTTTCTGGGGTTAGATTATAGATAATTTTTATTTCCTCTTCTGTGCTTTTTGAAATGATCTTGATTTTTCAGCAATAAATGTTTTTCAGTAATAAATTCAAAGGTAATAATTAACTGTATATTTTTGGACATATCATAATAGGTAGAAGGCTTGACAAGTAGGTCTGAAAGTTTATATGCACACATATTAGAGAAGGTAGCAGTGTGGAGTTAAAGAATATTTTTGAAGAATATTTTAAATATGAAGAATATTTTAAAGAATATTTTGTCATATGAACAAGGTTTAATTCTCCAGATATGTTACCCCCCCTCATTTTTAACATCTTTGAATTTTCATACTCCCCTTTTTAATTTGAAATATAATTTGAAAAATATATAAGCACACACATATACATATTTATACACATATATTAATATATTATTAACATGTGTATTATTTTTAGAAAGTTTCCTTAAAGAAGCGGAGATGCTTCTTTAAAAGTGTCATCTTTATAAAAGGAATCCTTCATGTTTTTCTTTACATTTAGTTAGAAGGCAAGCATAATATTTGGTGTTAGAGCAGCCATCTGATCACTATGAGAATGTAACCTGTGAGCATGGCAGTACAACAAAATAGGCCTCTTCAACAGCTAATCTTTGGAACATATGACCAGAGTATTATTTAAAAGAAAAATAAAACTATCTTGCTTAAGGCACTGTTATTTTGTATTTATTTGTCATCTTCACTCAAGCCTAAATTTACCCAATATGGTGACCTTTTGGATTACTAGCACCTCTTTCCATTTTGCTGATTGGAGGTAGGAAGCAGTAATGATTACTCTCTAGAAATTGTATTCAATTGTTCTGTTTTTGGAAATTTATTTGTCCTATTCCATGATAGCCTGATGTTGGTCTTTCTATTAGCAATTATTGCTGTTATTTTTACCCTTTCATATTTCAACTGCAGTTCCTCTGGAAACAGGATCAGACAGATCCTATCTGAAGAGACTAACAGGATAGCATTTTGCAATTTGCTGATACAGCTTTTCTTCTATCTTATAAAATAAGTCTCAAGAATAGTGGGTAAAATCAGCCATGGTTCAAGAGAGTGCTTTTTGATAAGGCTTTACACATACCTAGCACTATTGATTATGTGGTACCCACCTCAATACTAACTAATAGAAGTGAAAAAGAAATGATAGATTTCCTTTGTGAGTAAAATAATAATCCAGTTGTGTAATATACAGAAATATCAGAATTTCACACTGAAACAAATTATCAGCTATGAAAACATTTTAGCCTATTAAATACTAGACTCTGAAACTGATTGAAACTTTATTTGCAGTGAAAATATGGATATATTTTGCACCCTTTATGTTACATTTAATAATAATGATTAATTTTATAGTCTTTGCATGATTTTCCTTCATTGAATCAGTCTTTAAAATATGGCTTCATTCTGAATTAAGCTAGTTAGATCAATATGAAAGGAGGAATATTCATTTTGCATTATGATAACCAAATAATTTAGGCAGTATGTTAACATTGACATCTGAATAAATTATGTTAAATATATTCATTTTAAAAATGTTTTATTAGTGCATTATAGTTATGCATAATAATGGGTTTCATTTTGACATGATCATACATGCATGAATATAATTTGCTCCATTTAATTCCCCAATACTAAGTTCTTCACTACCCTCCTCTATACCCCTGTTCCCCTGCCACAACATGAGGACATATTTATCAGATTGTTCCTCATATTTCTTAAGATGAAAGTTTTTTTTTCCCTACTTATAAAATCTACATCTTTATTCTATACAACAATCTTTAAAAATTTAAGCATTTTTAGTGTGTGTAGTTATTTTAATTTTTTGTTTCTAAAAATAACTTAAGACTGGGAAGAGAAAAAATCATTGAAATATGATAGATTGTAAAACTTTCATGGAAGTCATACTGTTTTTGCCGAGTTGTAGATGAGCACTTGCAGGTATAAGGTTGTAGGTATAAACATCCTATTAATCTCTTTCTTTGCAGTAATACATGAATGAATAATAAATACTAATAATTATTGGAAATAGTTTACTAAACGTGTTTGCTCAGTAGATTAGTTGCTAAGTCAGAATTTCTGATTTGTTAATCATATTCTTAACAATAAACACAAATTAACAAGATGCAACATTTATGTGATACTTCACATGTATACATATTTTTAAAAGGAAATACATAAAATACATCAGAAAATAAAAATTTACAAAAGCACATAAAAGATTCAATTATACTCAATGCAATTGAGTGTAGATAATAAAACTTATTATTACAAAGATAACCATTATGCCCAAAATTAGTCTGTAATATTATTCCAACAAAATTTCAGCATGCTTTACTTTTAATGGGAGAAGGGACCAAAACAAAAAGTTCTAACATTCATCTGGGAGGTATATAAAATTAACAGCAACAACAAAAACCAACAGCTGATTTGTAAAGGCAAAAGAAGTAGGTATCATTTCTTGACACTAATGTGCATTGTGTATTACAATAATAAAGACCAAGAAATCATAATACAAAAACAAAATTCATAGATAAATCCATATGCATGTAAATTTTTGTATTAAGAGTAATAGAAAGGCCTAAATAAATCCAACCATATCTAGAATAACATTAGATGTGAATGGACAATGATACCCAATCTAAAAGTAGATGTTGGTCTCTAGCAATTAGAGAAATGCAAATCAAAACTACTCTAAGATATCGTCTCACTCCAGTCAGAATGACAGCTAGTATGAATACAAAGGACAATAAGTGTTGGCGAGGATGTGGGGAAAAAGGTACACTCATACAATGCTGGTGGGACTGCAAATTGGTACAGCTGATATGGAAAACAGGATGGAGATTCCTTGTAAATCTGGGAATGGAAACACCATTTGACCCAGCTATCCCTCTCCTCAGTCTATAGACAAAAGACTTTAAAACAGCATACTACAGGGACACAGCCACATCAATGTTTATTGCAGCACAATTCACAATAGCTAAACTGTGGAGCCAACCTAGATGCCCTTCAGTGGATGAATGGATAAAAAAAATGTGGCATTTATACACAATGGAATATTACTCAGCAATAAAAGAGAATAAAACTGTGGCATTTGCAGGTAAATGGATGGAGTTGGAGAAGACAATGATAAGTGAAGTTAGCCAGTCCCCCCCCAAAAAACAAATGCCAGATGTTTTCTCTGATATAAGGAGGCTGATTCATAGTGGGGGAGCATGGGAGGAATAGACAAACTCTAGATAGGGCAGAGGGGTGGGAGGAGCAGGGAGTTAGTAAGGATTGTGGAATGTGATAGACATCATTATCCAAAGTACATGTATGAAGACATGAATTGGTGTCAACATACTTTAAATACAACCAGAGATATGAAAACTTGTGCTGTATATGTGTAATAAGAATTGTAATGCACTCCACTCTCATTTTTTTTTAAATCAATAATAATAAATAAATAAAAGTAGATGTTGGGGCGGGGGCACAGTTCTCTGGTAGTGTGTGCTCAGAATCTACAAGGCTCTGGGGATCATGAGTTCAAAGTCAGCCTCAGCAAAAAGAGGAACTAAGCAATTCAGTGAGATCCTGTTTCTAAATAAAATACAAAATAGTGCTGAGGGTGTAGCTCAGTGGCTGAGTGCCCCTGAGTTCAATCCCTGCTACAAAAAAAAAAAAAAATGTAGAGCTGCTTTCTCCTAGATTTTAATACTATTGTGTACTTATCTGTTATCATGGTTCATGTGTGCAATAATTTCTTTTTATGTCTATAGTACTAGTGGGGGAGTAAGTATCATGTATCTTTGATAGCGAATAGTTTCTACAAATAACAACAACTTACTCTTCATGTTTCATTCATAATAATTCATTTGTTCCATATTTTCATCAATATTATTTAATTTTATCTAGATAATGGGATTTTATTTTATGTTTTTCTAATTTCTTAAAGTGTTGAGCATTTTTATGATTATTGAACACTTAAGTATTTCCTATGTAAAGTGATTGTTCAAGTAATAGAAACAAATAACAAGAAATTCATATTCTGTATTTTTTGTCTGCAAGGAGAATTTTGAACGTTGCTTTCAAGTAATAGTCACAGACATTCACAGCTATTAGGTAGTCTATAGATCCCCAGGGACATATGCTTCCTAGGACATCCAGGAATATTGCTTGCTTTATGTATAGTCGATTTTCAAAATTTCTTCCTCTTGTGAAAAAGACAAAAAAGGAGGTAAAGAATTAGCTAGTATTTTTAAGCAAAGTAAGTTTTGAGTTAATACTATATATATTCTTCCAAAGAAGATTTTTGAAGGAAAACAAACTTTGGTATTTGCCAGTTTTTAAAGTTATAATCCCTTGAATGGAACCAAAATTATAGTTTGGGATGAAATATTGAAATAACATCCAACATGCTCTAATACAATTAAATCATGTCAATTTTGAGATTCTCTACAAAAATCACAATTGTATTTGAAGAACAAGATGAATAATTACTGGAGACCGAGTTATAGCGAAACCATTATAACGTTTTCTATTTCTCTGTTTAACTGAGGAATAATAACATTTCGTAATAATTTTTCAATTTATAATATTTATTGTAGAATTTATCAAGTTCTTATATAAAAATTATCCTGCAGCATGAGGGCAAAAATCAGACAAAATATAGTCACTTCATAATCAATTTGGGATTTTTTTCCATGTATACAGACTTCCTGTGATATTACTTTGGTGTATAAATAGCTGTTCAAATTGGTATATCTATATGGAAATAATCACTGGAGGAACTTAGCCACAATTTTGCACCACATTTCTCCAACCAAATAATTTTCAACAAGGACAGCAAGAACATACGAGGGAGAAAGAATAGTATCTTTAATAAAAATGGTTCTGGGGGATCTGACTATTTATATGCAGAAGACACCAGACTCCTATTTCCCTCCATATAAAAACAAATCAACTCCAAATGGACGCAAGATTCAAATGTAAAACACAAACTGTGAAACTATTTGAAGAAAATATAGGGAAATACTTTAGGACATTTCTTTGGGCAAAAGGTATATTGTATATGACATCAAAAGCACAGATAGCAAAAGAAGACAAATGGGATTATATGAAACTAAAAACAAAACAAAACAACAAAAAAACCCCAAATTTCTCTATAGCAAAAGAAGCAATCAAGAGAGTTAAAGACAAAACCTACAGAATGGGAAAAATATTTCCCAATTACACATCTAACAAGGATTAACTTCCATAATCTATAAGAAATTCACACAACTCAACAGAAAAAAAATTCAACCAGTTAAAAAATAGATGAATGACCCAAATAGACATTTCTCAAAGAAGAAAGAGAAATGGCCAGTGAGTACAGGAAAAAAATGTTCAACAGCACTAATCATCAGGGAAATACAAATCAAAAGTATAATGAGACATCATCTCATCCCACTTGTAATGACTGTTATCAAAAAGACAAAGAATAAATGGTGGCAAGAATACAGAGAAAGGGGGATTTTCATATGGAAAACAGTATGGAAATTCCTCAAAAAAACTAAAAAAGAACTACCATATGATCTAACAATCCCATTACTAGTTAGGTATCCAAAGGAATTGAAATCAGTATGATGAGACATCTGTACTTGAATGTTTATTGCAGCACTATTCATAATACCCAAGATATAGAATATATAGTTGTCAATTGACAGATACATGGATAAGAAAATGTGGTACCCATATACAGTGAAATTCTGTTCAGTCATAAAAACATAATGGAATTCTGTATTTTGCAGCAACATAGATGGACGTAGACAACAATATGTTAAGCGAAATAAGTCAGGTACAAAAGACAAATTCTATAGGTTGTCAGGTATGTGTGGAAGCTAACACATTGATCTCAAAGAAGTAGAGAAAAGAATAGAAACTGATAAGATGGTGTGGGAAATAGAGAGGAAGAGAGGGCTGCAGTTGGTAAAACAAATAACTTCTAATGTTCTACACTACAGTAGGATAACAATGGTTGGCAACAAGTTAATTGAATATTTCAAAGTAATAGGATTTTTGTATGTTCCCAACACCAAAGAAATGATACATGTCTGAAGGGATAGATATGCCTATTACCATGATCAAATAATTATACAGTTTATACATGTATTGAAATGCCACACTTCACCTCTCAAATCTATACAACTATTGCATATCAATTAAAAATAAACTTTTTCAAAAAATTAAGACAACACTGTGCCTTGTAAAATGAATTCAGCCTTTTTCAAACTGAATAGGAACATATTATGAGATTAGTAGTACGGACAGGAAGCAATAAAAAGGAATTTTGTGGCTTAACAGTATAAGACCGTAAATTGCCAAATCCATATGAAGACATTCACAATGATAAGATGGGCATGTTGGCACCTGCTTGTAATCTTAGTGACTCAGGGTGCTGAGGAAGCATTGAAAGTTCAAAGCCAGCCTTAGTGAGCAACTTAGTGAGGTCCTGTCTCAAAAGGGCTGGTGTCATGGCTCAGTGGTTCAGTACCCCTGAGTTCAATACAAAAAAAAAAAATTCATAATGATGACATACTTGTGGACACTCCTTATTCTTTCAGTGTTTCTGATCAGAAATCTGCCATTCCATTGTGCTGTTAAAACACCAGAGTGCCACTATCATGAAAGTATATTTCTCTGATTGCAATATCCTTAAATTAACAGAAACCTTATATTAGTGATACAGAATCTTTAAAACTACTTTCTTATATATATTTGTATTGATCCTCTGATTCTTAATTGATTCAGATAAAAGTCAATGAACTCAAAGCCTACACTTACTGTAAATCTGTGACACAGAAAATAAGGATTCATTGAGAAACCATCCCTTCCTTATTTTATTCATCAAAATAGAAAGGCTGTTTATCTCCTGCACATAAATTATTATATCCACTGAGCCTAGTTTCTGCAACATAACAATTTTATGAGAACTGAGACAAACAACTAAGGATAATTATTTACCTTTTATAAACAATGAAATACTAATATTTCATACAAATAGTCTTAATACCATTTTGAAACAATAACATGGAATTTACATATTAGTGGTTATAAAATATATAAATATACATTACCCAAGAACCACACTGCCTTTACTTTGTTAATCTATTTTTGGAAGTAAAATAGTATTGTGTAGAGTTGATGTTACAAAAGCAAATATTTACAGTAATAAATCAAGAATTGCTTCTGGTTAAGGAAACTGATGACCATAAATACTGAATATAAATTTCATTTTTTTAAAATGTTCTATAGTTATTTTTTTCAAATCGAATAGGGTTCATAAATATTGCTTCTATTTTAGGAAAGATTTCAAATACCCACTCTTCATGGGATAAAGTGTTTAATCACCATTTACTTTTATTTGAAATCAGTGAATTACGATGCTATATAATTCAGAAAGGCAGTTATGAAGGAAAATATGCCAAAAATCAGTACAAAATGGAACTCTTGCCAGTAGAAGACAGATGCAATACAAAATATTTTTATCATTTTAAAAAATACAAAGTAGGATTCAAATTAAGAATAAGTATATGGAAACTGCCACAAATGAACATTGGAAGAAATAGTTTTAAAGGGTGCTAGCATCTCCTTAACATCTTTCTGTGTGATATATCAATTGCTCTTACAACATCTGTAAGAAGTCACAGGGCCTCTCAATGTCTATTAATTTAGTATTTAAAAATCATTTTTTCCAAAAGATCATGACATATTCTTCAAAACAATTCCTCAAAATGTATCATATTTGAGCACACCAACTTCTCAAGATATATTCTATTCTTTATCTTAATTTTAAAATGTGATTGATCAATAATGTAGTCATTTTACTTTCTTTATGCAGAAGTATTTTCAGCAGACTGATTTTTAAATTAATACCTTTAAAATTTGCATAATGTTTTCTTAAGGAAAAATAAAGTAAACTTTAGTTGTTTCAAATAGTGTGCCTAGGTAAAACAAAATAATTTAAGTGACAGTCTCTACTCATCTCAAATACCACAAAAAAATTCTATTTTATTGGTTATTTTACCTTTTTTTCAGATGATTACAATATGAGCATACTATACTTTTTTGTTTTAATTATTTATACATGATAGTAGAATGTGTTTTCACATACATATATGGAGTTTAACTTCTCATTCTGGTTCTACATGATATATGATTTCATGATCAATGTAATTCTACATACACACAAGATAGTAATGTCTTATTCATTATATTATCTTTTCTATTCCCATTCATCCTCCCTCCCCTTTATTCCCCTTTGTCTAATACAGAGTACTTTTATTCTTCCCTAGCCCCACCCCCTTATTGTGAATAAACATCAGCATATCAGAGAAAACATTCAGCCTTTGGTTTTTTGAGGTTGGTTTATTTCACTTAGTATGATAGTCTCCAGTTCTATTTATTTACCAGCAAATGCCATAATTTCCTTCTTTATGGCTGAGTAATATTCCATTATGTCTATATACCAGATTTTCTTTATCCATTCATCTGTTGAAGGGCACCTAGGTTGGTTCCATAGTTTAGCTATTGTGAATTGAGCTGCTATAAATATTGATGTGGCCACATCAATGTAGTATGCTAATTTTAAATTTGGGGGAATAAACTGAAGAGTGGGATGCCTGGGTCAAATGATGGTTGATTCCAAGTTTTCTAAGGAATCTCCATACTACTTCCAGAGTGGTTGCACCAATTTGCAGTCCCACCAGCAATGTATGAGTGTACCTCTTTCCCCACATCCTCACCAACATTTATTGTTGCTTATATTCTTAATAATTGCCATTCTGACTGGAGTGAGTTAAAATTTCAGTGTAGTTTTAATTTGCATTTCTTTAATTGCTAGAGATGTTGAACAATATTTTATATATTTGTTGATGATGGAGTTTCTTCTTCTGTGAAGTATCTGTTCAGTTCCTTTGCCCATTTATTGATTGGATATTTTGGTATTTTGTTGTTAATTTTTTTGAGTTGTGTGTCCTGGAGACTAATGCTCTATCTGAGGTGCAGGTGACAAAGATTTCCTCCTGTTTTGTATGCTCTCTGTTCATGTTCTTGATTGTTTCCTTTGCTACGAAGAAGCCTTTTAGTTTGATGCCATCCCATTTATTGATTCTTGATTTTACTTCTTATACTTCAGAGTCTTGTTAAGGAATTCAGTTCCTCAGCCAACATGATGTCGATTTGGGCCTACTATTTCTTCTATTAGGTGCAGGTTCTCTGTTCTAGTGCCTAAATCTTTGATCCACTTTGAATTACATTTCATTCAGGGTAAGAGATAGTGGTTTAATTTCATTTTGCTACATATGGATTTCCAGTTTTCCCAGCACATTTGTTGGATAGGCTATCTTTTCTCCAGTAAATGTTTTTGGCACTTTGTCTAGGATAATTGTATTTATGTGGATTTGTCTCTGTATCTTCTATTCTGTACCATTGGTCTGTGTATCTGTTTTGGTACCAATATCATGCTGTTTTTATTATTATGGCTCTGTAGTATAATTTAAGATCTGATATTATGATGCCTACTGCTTCACATTTCTTGCTAACAATTACTTCTAAATTCTCAATTTGCTTTAGCATTTCAAATTAATAGTAGGTCTCACTATAGGTAAGGAGTTATTTTGTGAACTACTAAGCATGCTTCTCAGAACTTAAATATATTGAGTAACATTTTGTTCTGATTTGCAAAGTCACTTGAGGGTAGATAATAATGAAAAGACAAAGAAGGAAGGCAAAAAGAAAGGGAGCTCTATTGTAAAGAATTAATAGAGCCTTAAATAGTATCATTTCCTTAAATTACACAATTTTTCTATCCTACTTTTAAGGTGGCATTGAAGGTTTTGTAATCATACTACGAAATTGGAAGAAAAATATTAGCTTGGTACCTTAAAAGAGCAAAGAAAATATACAGTTTATTCTACTCCAAAAATGAATTCTTTTCAAATGCATGTGTATGAAGGAAATTCTTTTCTTGAACAAGATACTCCAAGGGATCTCTATGTAAGAGTTTTTTTTTTCCCCCCTAAGGCATATGGGTTTCATATATAATACATCATGAAGTTGCTTTTAGGGAGAAATCATTTTTTAACATTCTGTCTCACAAACATGAACAACCCTATTCATGTGATGTCTGATAGGCTATATCACAAGTTTTAAATTTTTGTGAATTGGTCATATTAGGTGGACAAATGTGGGGGATTTTAATATTCATAATATGAACATATAATGAAAAAACTTGTCAGATCAAGAAATTACAGAATTGGTCAATACATGGAAAAAAATTTTTTAAAAATACAGGCAAAGCAATTTCCTATGGTTTCCAATTCTGATGTTTGGCATTTAATATGCAGTCATTATAGAATATAATTTTGAAAGAACACTGATTGTCCTCAGATATACACTACTTAAACCCTATGTATGATATTTTCATTTTTTCCTTTTTATAATTTTGATTTTTATTTCAGCAAGGTACTTCTTTGTTGGCTTCAAAGAATTTTGTTAAATGAAAATCATTATACATAGAAGGAAACAAAGTACAAAGCATCTGTTTAAACTCAAGAACAACATGATTCCTTACCAAGACCGTATAGGAGTCTCTTCCTTTAATTTTTCTGAATGGAATAAAACCTTATAATATGTATTTAAGTGCATGCAGATACATATATATTTTTAGACATTTGTGATGGGAGCAAAGGAGGGTGCAAGGTAAATTAGACAAGTAAGAAATGACTTTAAGTAGTATAAATATCAGAGGTTACACTGAACATAACTAACGATCAACTTGATGGTCATATGTGGAAGACAAATGAAGAGCCAAAGGAACACATTGAAATGAGACACTGAATAGAAGGAAAAGAATATTCAGAATACTTTTGTGGATATGAACAGTCACACTTTGTGTGGTTGAAGGTATAAAAAATATTAACTTAAAATCCATTGTCTATCTTTAGAATTATCCATTGAGTCATATCAGGTTATTTATCTAAGATTAGTTTTACTGCAAAAAGAGCTGTCTGGTGATAGTATTTTCTTGTTGGTGCTATAAAAAAAGTCAAAAAATTAATCTTAAAGCAACACACTTTCTTTTTTCACTTTTGTAAGTCCAACATGTCTCACTGGACTAAAATGAAGGTATCAGCAAGCTAATATTTAGTCTTTTTTTTCCCCTCTCTCTTCTCATTTCTTTCTTTTTCTATACTTTTAAATTTTTATTAATATATAATAATTGTACATACTTGATATTGTGATTTAGATATGGGCTGTCTCCCAAAAGCTCATGTGTGAGACAGTGTAAGAAAGTTTAGAGATGGAATGATTGGGTTGCATTAATCCTCTGCCACAACCTTCTACCATCATGTCCTGCCTCACCTTGAGCCCTAAGGAATGGAGCTGGCTGTCTATGGACTGATACCTCTGAAACTGTGAGCCCCAAAGTAATCTTTTCCTCCTAAAATTGTTCTTGTCAGGTCTTTTGGTCACAGCACGAAATAACTGACACTTGGGTACCTTGTAGAATGAACAAATCAGGATAATCTCCATATCCATCACTTTAACTATTTTAATTAATATTTAATTTATTTGTCAATTTCCTTGTTTTTACTAGACCCTATAGGTCAGGTAGATTCATTGGTACATACATGGATCCATCCTCCATCTTCAAAGACATCTGTGTGGCATCTTTTCCTTTCTCTGAAATCTGCTTCCGAGTTCACACATCTTTCTGTGACCACCCGTCCCCCTCCATTTTTCCTCTTATAGGAAACCATTGTACCTACTGGAACAATCTCCCCAAGAACTTTTTTAAAAAAATGTTTTTAGTTGTAGATGGACAGAATACCTTTATTTTTAAAGTTTTTTAAATGTGGTGCTAAGGATCAAACCCAGTGCCTCACACATGCTAGGTAAGCGCTCTACCACTGAGCCACACCCCAGCCCTACTCCAAGATCTTTAATTCAATCGCATCTGTAAATTTCAGTTTGCTATATACAGGTAACATATCCACAAATTTTCAGTTATTAGGATGTGGATTTCTTGGAAGGACATCAATTCACCATACATCTCTGCCTCCTATGTTATCTCATTCTACTCAAATAACATCCTTCCTAGCTATCAACACAGTTTATCCCTCATATACAACTCCAGGAGAGCTGAAGACTTTGGTTTATTTCACCATTTTATACCCCAGTGTGTGGTGCAGTGATTGGCATATAGCAAGGAATCAGTAAATAGTTCTTGTATAAGCAATATTCAAATATGAGATATCATGATTTCCAGGGGCCCTATCTCAACACCATAATGCTGATATATATATTTTTACATATAACATTTTGAAAGTAGTTACCATAGTTTGGATTTACACATAAACTAAATAAAATGTATTTTCTGCTTTAGCACAACTGTGAAGTTTCTATACTCCCATATATAATCCACATAAAATATCCTGCAGTTTAGATTGTTGTTAAACTAGATCATGACCTGTGCTAGAGAATTTAGTTCTTAGTCCTATTTTTACTTGTCGTGATTTAACAAGTAAAAACATGCCACGTTAAAGAAATTGTAATTTTGTTTTGTAAGACATATTTTAGAAACTGTTAAATTTAGAAAGCAGTTCTATATGTATATATTTTAACCACTTAAATTTAGTTCATATTAAAGCATGCAAAATAATATATTGGAAATTTATTTCAAGGTTTGGAATAATATGCACCTCATATATCTGTAGTAAAGTGATTTTTATCTGAAAGGAAACTAGTCCAAGAAGATTGAAATCCCTTTAACAGAAAAAATGAAATGCACCATCCGCAGGTTGCCATGGTTTCAGTGTAGCAGAAAAATGAAATTGGAAGGTCACCAATAATTTCTGAGAGTATTCTTTTTTTACAAAAAGAAATCATATCAATGCAGTGTAAAAACCTAACAAGATTTAGAACAATACAGGCACTTTGAAAATTACAAAACTATTAGTCAATACCATATTAAGCTGATTTATTACCCTCTGGTGTTATAGCCTCTTAGCTGCTGATGGGGATCCAGTTAAGAAATAAGATTATGACTCCTTTCTTGGGATTTGCACACAGTACTTTCTGAGAAAATAAAGCAAATTAGACAATAAATCATTGTCCATATCACTTTTCAACTAGTGCCAATCTAAGAGGTGAAGTATTCAGGTTGAACATTATTTCCCATCCCCTGACAGAACTTTCTGTATAGTCACTTTTAGTCAAATGATAGAGAAGACTCCTTGATTGCAGTGAAGGATATCCAATTTGAACTAGGTTAAAGAACAAATGGTGTGAGTGTGTGTGTGTGTGTGTACCACTTTCTAATATTTTCATGAGCAGTCTCCAATATAAAAATCCCAAGGAAGATTTTGATTGCTCCTATGTGGGTTGCTACATGGGTCACATATCTTACTACTTATTTATTTGTCCAGGTAAGAAAAGTCTGATGACTGGCTTAACATTCAGTTGCCTTATTGCTCACTTATACTGATAGAATGAAAATGGAAACTTTAGCCAAGAAAAAAAAGACAAAAATGTTTTGGGGAAGTAGAATTATAGCTCCCAAAGATGTCCATGACCTAATTCCCCGAAATTGTGACTATATTAGGCTATGTGGCAAAAGGAATTAAATTGTCAGATGGAATTAAGGTTGCTAATTAGGCAGCCTTAAAATAAGGAGGTAATTTTGGATTAGCTAGCTATGTCCAGTGTATTCACAAGGTTTCTTAAAAGGGGAGGAGGAGAACATAAGAAAGTCCGGGAAAAGAGAAATAATGATGGGAAAAGGGCCAAAGAGATACTATGTTTTTTGTTTCAAAATCAAGGTACAGAGTCACGAGCCAAGTATGAGGATGACCTCTAGAAGCTGGAAAAGAGAAGGAAATGGATGTTCTCTTACAGTGTCCAGAAGGAACTCATTCTTCTTACACCTTGATTTTAGCCCAGTAAGATTTGTGTTGACCTACAGAATACGGGATAAGAAGTTTATGCTGTTTTAAGTCACACCATTTGTGGTAATGTGTTATAGTATGGTAGTGCCTGAAAATAATATAAGGGGAAAGAGCATAAATATGATAATAATTCTTCTAAGCATAGTAACGGTTATATATTTATCTTTACTAAACAATTATTAGTACTATTATTGTTAGTTTTCTTTTTTATGAGCTTGGAATTGGAAGACACTGTAGCTGCTTAGTGACTAGGTTTCCCCCAGTGGCTCCACTACAATTTACGTTACTAAGTGTCTTATTTCATAGGAGAAAATATTCTGATGATTTAAAACATTTTTATTCATGTTACGTGAATCAAATGATATTTTAGCAATTTTGGAGGACTTGGTATTTAGCCTTTCATTTTGTTTGAGCTTTTCATAGGACATACATATTGTTTCTGTTAACATTGAGGCTAATATTTTCCCAGTTAACCATTCTAACTTAAAGTATTAAAATAAGCTCTCTTATACTTTATAAACCTTTTCACATTGCAGATGGTCCATTTGGCATACTTTCTTCTTTACTTTTCTGGAAAAAAATCATCCTCATTCACTTTTCCTTTGTTTTAAAATTCCAGATTTGTCATATGTTCAAATACATCATTATATTTAGCTATCTGGCTTCTCTAGAATTACTTAGGTTCCATAGTTTTATTTGAACCTTTACTTCATAAGCAAAATCTGCTTGCATATATACCTATAATATAAATTATATTAAGATTTTATATAACATACTCAAAAATTTAACATTGAAATATAACTTATTTTTTTCCTATTGAGAATAAAAATATAAAAGAACAACTTTCTTCCTAGAAAAAGACTTGTCTTCAAATGTTCTCACCACAAAATGTATGTGAGGCAATGCATATGTTAATTAGCTTGATTTAGCCATTCCACAATGAATACATTTATCAAAACATGTTGTCAAGTAAAAGTTTAGTGATAGAAATTTTGTTTCCATGCCATGGTGAATATTAACCATAACAATTATATTAAATATATCACAATCTATCAATGGCCAGTATGCTGGCTTTTGAAATTCAGTCAATCAATAGCAACTTCATCTTTTTTAAAGTATAACCAACATCAACAGACACACTTCATTAATGATGTTTCTATGGCCAAGATCAACCAGTGTCACACAGTTCCATTTTTGAAATCTGATAATCCCTGACCTACTTGCTTCCCTAAACTCTATAAAAGGTCATGTTGCTTTGTTCAGAGAGATTGTATGGTGTGTACACACACACACACACACACACACACACACACACACAAATGTTCCTAGCTTAATAAGCAATATATTCAGGTTTTTTTTTGTTTCAAATACTTTAATAATATAATTGGTGCTGTCTTCCAAATCAACCATCTCATTTCATCCCCTTAACCCTCTCACTAAGCACTAAGGAATAAACACACATACATGTACTAAAGGGACAAGAACAAATTTTAATTTGGCAATGTCATTTTTTCAGTTGAGATTTTATCTTTGTTTTAAATTAATCTGAGTAAATATCTGTCTTCTAATTTATTTCCTATTCCTTTGATTCTCTGCAATGATTCTGGGAGTTCAGCTGGGCTTTAGTAACTGTCATGGGAAAAAAGGGAACTTCATATTAACAAACTGTATGGGAGTATGGGTAATTTGTTCTTCTGGCAGCAGGGGAGAGAAGGAATTACAGTCAAATTAAATCCTGTGCATTGGATTCTCTCTGGTCTCAGATGCACAGTAGCTGCTCTGTTCTGGTGTTTGGACTGGTGGCCACATTTAATAAAGATGTCCTTGATCTAACACCCCAAATCCATGATACCAACCATTTGCTCTCCTCATTGTAGACAGTCAGGTCCATTGACCCTCCTAGTACTTCAGAGTCTTCTCAGTAGGTCAATTATTACAAGCCCAGAATGTGGGAAACCAGGGTTGCCTCAGAGGCAGGCTGGTTGGTCTCAATTAACTGACCATCTCCCCTGACCACCACTGTGTGGTCACTCTGCAGTTTGTGGAATGAAGTCTAGAAGGAGGCTTTTCAGCCATGCCCAGGCTTTCAGGTTCCCACAAGCTTTACCCAGAGGCCCATAAATCTTTAGTCCTTGATGTTTCTAAGATCTCTGCATAGTATTTCTAAAGGTAGCTTCCTGGTTTCAGCCTAGATGTGAGTGTATTAAAGACACCAGTAGGCCTGGGGATGTGGCTCAAGCAGTAGCGTGCTCTCCTGGCATGCGTGCGGCCCGGGTTCGATCCTCGGCACCACATACAAACAAAGATGTTGTGTCCGCCGAAAACTAAAAAATAAATATTAAAATTCTCTTTCTGTCTCTCTAAAAAAAAAAGACACCAGTACCCAACATTTTCCTTCTAACCTCTTCTTCTCTTACAAACCACTGAGAAAGAAAGATAGATTTACCATTTCTTTTTTATAACATGGATTTCCCAAGATTGGATCTTTCATTTTCCCTATAGAAACTGTAATTCATAGCTCAGTAAAGTAAAATGTTTATGCTTTCTAAAATATGGAATAACTCTGACCCTTTTCAGTTCACTTCTCAATAGTACTGGAACTTTAGGAAATATACAAAATCCCTTTCTATCCAAATAAAACTCAGCTTTTAAGATTGTTAATATGTTTTCACTCAAAAGCTATCAATTGAGTCATTATTTCTTTGTATTTTTGTTACGATAAATCTAATATTTCCCAAATCAAATTAATTTCTATGACTTAATAAGGGAAAATCATAAGAACAGAAATATAAGAGATAATTTAAAACATATGGACTTTTTTAAAATGTCATCTACAAGACAAATAGACAACAAAGTTTTTGCCCAAATATCTCAAACATTTTGAAAATATATTGCTATCTAACATTTGTTGTTTGAGTTGCCCAAAGTAGTAGTCTACTAATAGTTTATATAAATGTGGAGATTGTCATAACCCCAAAGTTCTGACAACCCAAACATTGTGTATTCTTCCAAGTGCTATGAATTCCTCAGTGTTTACTATCTAATTAGTATATTCTCTTGTACAAGATTGCAAACTGACAGACATTTTAACCTTGTTACCATAAGGATATATTTTTTTCTATTGTGAGCTGGTAGGGTTAGATATTTACTCTTATATGTGCAAACTAGAGCAGGATAAGAAAAAAAGGGGGGGGGGATCTCTTGAAAACTGAAAGGAGATCAATTGGAGTAGAGGAAGGGACTAGATAAAGAAGGACAAATGGGAAAGGGAAGGAACTGCAGAATGAAATTTACCAAATTATGCCATGTACATATATGAATATACTACAGTGAATTCCACTATATGTATATCACCAATTTAAAGAGTAATAAACAAATAGAGGGTTGGGGATGTGGCTCAAGCGGTAACGTGTTCGCCTGGCGTGTGCGGGGCGCTGGGTTTGATCCTCAGCACCACATACAAATAAAATAAAGATGTTGTGTCCACCGAAAACTAAAAAGTAAATATTTAAAAAATAAATAAATAAATAGAAGGAAGACCAGCAGAGTAGAGGCAGGAGGAGCAGGGGAAGGAAGTTGGGGAGGGAAAGAAGTACTAGGGTCTAAAGTAGGTCAAATTATATTCCATGCATGTATGATTATGTCAGAATGAACCCCACTATTATGTATAATACACTAATAAAAACATTAAAAAAGAAAGAAAGAAGCAATGACTCAAAGGAATAGTCCCTCAGCATCCTTAAACAGAAATCATACAAAAATAAAGGAAGTTCCAAGTGGCAGTTCTATTCTGTTGAGCGATATTAAGGTAAAATAAATAAATAAGTAAATAAATAAAATATAAAGTCTGACACATTGAAAATCTCACCTGAATCATTAGAGTGAATTATTGTGGTTACATAATTGGTCATTACATGTATATATCCATGAAGAGTGTCAAGTCTTATCTGATACTGTCTTCTATTATTACTTTTTGGTTTATGATGCCAAGAATAACAATAACCCCAAACACTTATTAAATTCTTATCATCTGTGACAGTGTATATGTGCTTTCATCTTTAATACAATAGTCCTGTGATGTAGTTATTATAACATATCTATTTTATATATTAAAAAATTGAAACAAAAGGGGTACTTTAGTTTTTATAAGGACACATAAATGGTACAAAGCTTGACTTTTAATACATGCAATTTAACTTCCTACTTTAAATATGAAAGCCATGAATTTTTTCCAAAGTCTGCAGTCTGGTTTAGGGAGATTTGTGGACTTCAGAGTTGGCCCAAATATGACCAGGTGGCTATACATGCAACCTGGGAGTAATGTCTCTGGATATTTTCCCTAGTAACTGTTATTCCATAGAACCCTTAATTCTTACTCATTGAGATACACAAAATGTGCTATTACACAAAGTTTATCACTGCAATGAAGAGTGCCAAGTCTTATCTGATACTATCAATGCTTAATATATTTAAAGTGTCACAGAATAAAAATTGTGTTATATTTTTATCTTTCTTTTTAGTTATTGTTATGGTTTGGATGTGAGGTGTCCCCAAAAAACTCACATGTGAAACAATGCAAGAACCTTAACCCAATCAATGAATTAATCCCCTGATATGGATTAATTGAGTGGTAACTGAAGGTGGGTAGAGTGTGGCTGGAGGAGGTGGGCATTGGGGAAATTGTATGGGGTATATATTTCCTATCTGGAGATTGGAATCTCTCTACTTTCTGATCATTATGTGAACCACTTCCCTCTGCCATACTCTTCCACCATGATGTTCAGCCTCACCTTGGGCCCAAGGAATGGAGCCAGTTATCTATGGACCAAGACTTCTGAAACTTTGAGCCCCCAAATAAACATTTCCTCCTCTACAATTGTGCTGGTCAGGCCCTTTAGTCACACTAACAAAAAAAGATTACTAACACACTTATATGCAACACCAAGATACACCCTGACGTTGCCAATTTGAGAGATGCAACGGAACCCTATTGGCTATAATATCTTCAGAGCCAAGCCTCATACTATTCAATCTTATGAGAAATAAAAACTTATTGATGTTGTTTTCCACAGTTCCTTAAATTCAGGTATAAGCTTGTAGTAATGTTCTGGAATACATCAACAAAGTAGTTATTAAATTTACTAAAATTGATCAGGTATGGTAGCAAACACCTATAATCCCAACATCTCAGGAGGCTGAGGCATGAGGATCACAAATTCAAAGGCAGCCTCATAAATTTAGTGAGGCACTCAGAAATTTAGTGAAACCTTATCTCAAAATTTAAAAAATAAAAATGGCTGGGGTATGGCTTAATTGCCCCTGGGTTCAAACCCTGGTACTCCCCCAGAATTACTAAAATTGCTATGACATTAAATAAGAGATGAAAGGGGTAAAGAGGAAAAATCAGAATAAAAAGAGAGAAAGAAAAGGAAACAGAAAAGAATAATTCATAACAAAGCGGAAAGGAGGAATAGATGGATGTTGGGTAATTGAGGTACTGGGTGAGTAGGGAATAAGAGGAGCAGGTAAAAAATACAGCTAGGAAAACAAAGATAGGTAAATTGATTCCAATTAATGCTTTAAACCATTAGATGAAATACATTCAACAGGGTTAAATGTACAATTTTGACTATTAGAGTAATCACTATTATTCAAATGAAAGTCATGGATATGTTCAAAGTTAACATTAGAGTTATTTATAGTAAACCATGCTGAGGTGAAGAAAATTCTTGTTGGACTTTGGTTTGGATTTCATTGGGGTTTGGGCACTTACCAAATGTCCATCATTCTTTGGCTTTGGATCCCCCCAGAGTTGCTGGGGTGCAAGATCCACTTCCCTAGTTTCTATGGCCCTCCCACCAGCTAATCCTGGTTTTTCAGATCAGGGACCTGACTGCTGGGAGGGTCCAGTATTGTGGCTTGGATGATTCTGTTGTGTGCAGGATTTCAGAATGCAGGTTCTGGAATGATCCCATGAGTGCTGTGGGTAACTGTGTACCTGTTCCCCTCTACTTTTGTCATGGTGGTGTCACCCCTGGTGGCTGTCTGTGAGTACAGGATTGCTGGGTATAGATTTTACATGAGTGTTCTGTGGGCAGACCTCCTCCGGTCAACGCTTCTTTCTGGGTTATTGTGGTAAAGAACTCAAGTGGTTCACCTAGGTTCTACTTTCCACTGTCCCCAGTTGTGAATGGTGGGCCTCTATCCCCTCTGTTAGCTATGACTGATGCAAGGTCCAGCCAGTGTCCAAACAATGCACTTTCACTGACTAGATGTGCCCAAAGGTGAGGTTGGGAGCCAGTTAAGGCTTGGGAGCAGCCAGTTTTTGATGCCTTGGATCAGGCAATTTTCCACCTTAACTGTTTGCAGGTGCCTACTACTTTGTTTCCTTTTGCTTGTAGCTGCCATCATCCAGGAACCAGATCTCTGTGTCACTGACTATTTTGACAGCTTCCCTCCAGTGCATGATGATCCAAAGGACAGTCCCTAGGCTTTCCAGGGTACTTCCCCCAATGTCTCTGGTCTGGGCTGTGTAGTCCTGATGGATCCATTTTCCTCTGCTATGAAGCAAGTCTGCTTTGCAGCCCTATAACTGTCTGGGTTGGACACTGCAGAAAGCTTTTTGCCCTTGCCTGGCTCGCAGAGACTGAGCCAAGCATTGGTTAGGTGCACTTCCCAGCAAAGATCCACTTTACCATCCTTCTTGTTTGTGGTGAGGGGACAGGGGAGGGGTTTCAGCACTTTTTGATTAGTTATGGTTCCTCTAGAATCTCTTTGGGGCCAGATTCTTAAGAGGTTCTACTGCAGGGGACTTCCCTCTGGTTGAATTTGCAGCTATCTGGGTGTAGGAAGACACCATGTTGAATTAAGGGGGTGACTGGTCAGTTGAGGTCTCCACATAATAGCTGCAGAATCCTGGCTCAGTTTTTCATTATTTGGTTGTAAGTTGTTTCATTGTTTTAAGGACACTGCTGTTCCCATCACACCTTAAATATTATCTGCCTTCCCAGATGTTTTTAAGTGAGTAAGCATAAGAGATTTTCCATTCCTTCTCTCTTTTTCTCCCTCTTTTGCCTCTCCCCCACCCTGGTTCAGGTTCAGGGTTATGAAATTTTGCACGTATTTTCTACAAACTGATACAAAATGGTGGCAACTGATCTTCAAGTCTCTCTAGGGTCTCAGATTGTATTCTGTTGAGTCTTGGAGCATTTAACTCACCTCTCAATTCTGCATTTTCCTTCACTGTCTCCTTTCTGTGTTGTAATGAGATCAGAAATCACTGCCTAGTTCCCTTCTGTCATCATGTAAGCCCATTGTGTTGTGTTTTAATGAAGAAAGGAAAGAAAACCTCATCTAAATCTTTTTTATTTTTTTAAAGTACCCTGGTCACTATACTACTGAGCTACACCCCCTTCCTTCCTTCCTTCCTTCCTTCCTTCCTTCCTTCCTTCCTTCCTT
>NW_026000249.1:15445388-15450587 GCF_001458135.2 Marmota marmota marmota | reverse complement strand
TCCTTCCTTCCTTTCTTTCTTTCTTTCTTTCTTTCTTTCTTTCTTTCTTTCTTTCGAGATGGGGTTTCACTAAGTTGCTTAGGGCTTGCTAAATTGCTGAGGCTGGCCTCTGACTTGGGATCCTCCTGCCTTAGCCTCCTGAGTTGCTGGTATTACAGGCATGTATCACTATGCCTGGATTAATCTACAATCTTAATGAAGATATGACGGGGGCTTCTCTGTCTGGGCCCTTGTAGTTATCCATGATAACTATTGTCTCATACTTGAGAATATTAACTGGTAACTCTTTTAGGATAGCTGCCACTTAAACTATTCCTGTAGAGAGTTATCAAGTTCTTTGTTCCTAAAGCTAGGACTTGAACTCCTGCCCTTGACCCAAATAACTATATCTGTTTATAAAGCAAGACTTTCACATAATTCAGGCTTCTACTTTATCTCGAAGGGCTGGTATATATCTTTTTTAAAATAACTTTTTAGTTTTTGATGGACCTTCATTTTTTATTTATTTACATGCAGTACTGAAAATCAAGCCCAGTTCCTCACACCTGCTAGGCAAGCACTCTATCATTGAGCCACAACCCCCAGCCCATGAGGTATGTCTTAATATGCTTTTTGTCGCTATAACAAAATATTACAGACTGCGAATGATACTATATTTATTATTGGCTTCTGAAGGCAATTAATTTTATTTTGCTATCCTTATCTCTGTTTCTCTCTCCAGGAATGATTCAGACTTAAGTTCAAATTATGAAAATTTTCAGAGAAAATAATTGCTAATGTTTGTGGGTACATATTTTTCTAACTGGAATTTTAAACAAAAAATGAAAATTACTGCAATGGTTGATAGGGTTTCTGTTCTCACCCTCCTTTCAACATGGCAGGAAGGAGCAATATCAATATTTCAGATGTTAAGAAGTACAGATAGACTTTGGCCACTGTGAATAACCTCCTTTGAAAATTCTTCTCCCTGTTTCTATTACCTCATTCTTTCCTTGGATTCTTTTCAGTTCCCTCTTTCTCATCCTCCTTTGTTGGTTCATCTTTCCTCTCCCTATTCCTGTACAAAATGTGTCCCAACTTATGTTTCTCACAAATACGTCTTCATGGCCAGATGTGATAAGGAGAGGCTTCTTTAGACACATTTGCATAAATGTATTTCCCAACCTGGATTTTTACAGCTATTAAAAATGGCACTGAGTTTAAAGTAACTTACAAAATAGCTGTGGTCTACTCTTTTTTTGTCAGTGAGGTGCAGAACTTTGTACTTTAAGACTCTGCATTGCTGAGAGAAGGCAATATATTCTCAGGTAAAAATTAAAGCACCTATCAAGAGCATGTCCCTGAATGAAAACTCATTTTATCTGATCCTAGAAGAATTCCAAAACGGAGGAATAAGATTTTCCTAGTATTATTTTGGAAATTATTTTTTAGTATGATTTTCCTAGCAGTATCAAGTAAACAGTGGCTCTCATTGCTTGTCAGTGGTTGATTTTATTTACCAAAGAGAAAATAGACTAGTGGAACTAAATACAAGTTATAATTTTTAATTTTTTTTCTTTTTTTTCTTAAATTTGTTCTAATTAGTTGTACATGACAGTAGAATGAATATTGACATACCATACATAAATGGAATATAATTTCTCATTCTTTTGGTTGTACATGATGTAGAATCATACCAGTCATGTAGTCATATATGTAGGGTAATAATGTCAGATTCATTCCACTATCCTTTCTTCCCTCATATCCATCCCCTCCCTTGACTCCCCTATACCTAATCCAGGGTAACTATTCTTTCCTAGTACCACCTCCTCTTGTGAATTACCATCCGTATATCAGAGAAAACATTCGGCCTTTGGTTTTAGAGATTGGCTTGTTTCTATTAACATGGTATTCTCCAACTCCTCTATTTACTGGCAAATGCCATCATTTCATTCTTCTTTAAGGCTGAATAATAGTCCATCGTGTATATATACATTTTCTTTATCCATTCATTTGTTGGAGGACTCCTAGGTTCTATAGTTTAGCTATTGTGCTTTGAGCTGCTATAAACATTGATATGGCTGTGTCACTATAGTATGCTGATTTTAAGTTCTTTGGGTATAAACTGAGGAGTCGGATAAATGGATCAAATGGTGGTTCCATTCCAAGATTTCTGAGGAATCTCTATACTGCTTTCCATGCTCCTGGATAGTCAGAATTAATATTGTCAAAATGGCCATACTACTAAAAGCGTTATACAGATTTAATGCAATTCCTATTAAAATCCCAATGATATTCTTCATAGAAATAGAAATGTAAATCAATCATGAAATTCATTTGGAAAAATAAGAGACCCAGAATAGCCAAAGCAATCCTTAGGAAGAAGAGTGAAGCAGGAAGCATCATAATACAGACTTTAAACTACAGAGCCACAGCAACAAAAAACACCATGGTATTGGCACATAAACAGACACATAGACCAATGTTATAGAATACAAGGCACAGAGACAAACCCACATAAATACAGTTATCTCATACTAGATAAAGGCACCAAAACATTCACTGGAGAAAAGATAGCCTTTTCAATAAATAGTCCTGGGAAAATTGGAAATCCATTATTTAATGCAATGCAATTAAACCCATGTCTCTCACCCTACACAAAAATCAACTCAAATTGGATCAAAAACTTAGGCACTAAAACAAAGACACTGCACCTAATAGAACAAAAAGTATACCCAAATCTTCACCATGTTGGTCAAGGATTTGACTTCCTTAACAGATTCCTAAAGCACAAGAAGTAAGATCAATAATCAAGAGGGTCTGGGGTTGTGGCTCAGTGACAGAGCATTTGCTTCACACATGTGAGACACTGGGTTTTATCCTTAGCACCACATAAAAATAAACAAAGATATTGTGTCCATGTATAACTAAAAAATTTTTTTTAAAAAGAATCAATAAATGGAATGAATTCAAACTAAAAAACTTCTTCTCAGCAAAGAAAACAATCAAGAACATGAAGAGAGAGCCTACAGAATGGGAGTAAATCTTTACCATACACACCTTAGAACACAAATTTCCAGGATATATAAAGAACTAAAAAAACTCAACACTGAAAAAACAAATAACCCAATCAATAAATGGGCTAAGGAACTTCCCAGAAGAAGAAATACAATTGATCAACAAATACATGAAAAAATGTTTAACATATCTAGCAATTAGAAAAAATGCAAATCACAACCACTTTAGGATTTCAGTCTCACTCCAGCCAGAATGCCAATTATCAAGAACACAAGCAACAATAAACGTTGCCAAGGACATGGGGGAAAGGGTACACTCATACATTGCTGGTGGAACTGCAAAATGTTGGAACCAAGTTATAAACTTTTAAATGATACCTACAAGTAAACAAAAAGCAAAATAAAACCCCACTGATAATCTACTTTTCTAACAGGAAACTTTAACATGTAACATATAAAATGGAATCTATCTGTGAAATGTCATTAATAACTTGATGAAGTCTTTAGTATTCACTTCCTACCTTTATAGATGATTACACAAATAGTACTATGTACCATTTACATACCATTTAATACAATTTTCAAATATTGGAATATATTTTTTGATAATATGTGTTATGAAATTTTAATAAAATATATTCTCTGTTTCCTGCCATTTATTTTTACTCAACTTTCCCCCATATTCCTACATTATCTTTCAGCTCCAAACTGAATCACTGTAATTTAAGACAATGTCAAAGTCTCATCAGTATAGGTTTGTCTGCTTAAGATCCAGTGCCAAATAGCCTTGGAAAATTGGCAGAGTTTAAGGTGAAATCTATAGATGTTGACAGAGATTAATCAAGGTAGTCTCTAAGAAGTAGATGGCTGTCTTGCTCAAAGTCATTTTTTTTTTAACTTCTGAAGTGCAAGATACTACCATTTACTCGTATAATAAACTGTCTTTGTAAGTAATGCAACCATGGGAACTTGAGCAGGTACAAATGAGCCAGTCCAGTTTTGTTTTTTACCTGGAATATTATATGACCTCTCCAAATATCCTTAAATGCCATCGGTATTACCATAATTCCCTCCCAAAAAAAGGAAACATGAAAGAAACATTAGTAAGCCAAAAAAGGTTCCAAAAATTCTACTTATTTTTTTTTATTTGACTTCACATAATTATAAGAATTATCCTGCCAATTGAAGGTTTATACTTTCATATACACAGAGAATTAGGAGAAAGTTATCTTGGGTTAGAGAGGCCATGGGGGTGAGAAGAAAAAAAACTTAGTGGCTTGACTTTGGAATCATGGAATAGATGTAGTATTTTTTTATCATATTTTCATTGCTTTATCTGACACTTTCAGTAGATAAACTCTTTAAAAAATGCTACATGGTGTCTTAAAGTGAAAAACTATGTTTTTCTTGCAAAATTTTGAACCCATGTTTTGTTCAATAGATTGTATTTAAAAGAAATAACTTTAGAAGGTATGATTTATTTGAATTATTCCCATGTTTTTATATTTATCCAACTTAGATGTCCATACACATTTAAAGAATTTGGGGAAACTGTTTATTCATCAATACATGATGTTGACAGACTTAATAGGGTTCCACATGGCTAACTCACTCTCTCCTTATGTATTTGTAAGTTTATTCACCTATCCATACTTGTGTATTCTATTTTGGGGCTAATATATATATACACAGATTAAATATGTAATTGCTGGAGGAGAGAAGATAGATAAACCAAAATATTTTAATATTTGGTAAGCATATACATTAGGAGAGGTGAAAGAGAGCATTAATTAGAAAACAAGTTCTAAATTGCACAGACTAAGGAGTCAGAGGTTTGTTAGAAGACAACATTCTAGTTTTTCAGAAGGAATGAAATTGGTGTGCCAAAGCATTTTGAAAGTTCTTCCTTAACATTTCTTTTTTAGATTAATACAATTATAATCTAACCTATAATTTCAGACACCAACTGATTCTCCCAAAAGCTAATGGAATAATTTTTCAAAAATCAAATTTTATAATATCATATCAAGGTTACAAATTTGTAATAGTTTCTTATAAAAATTTGAAGAAAATAAAGTCTTTATTAGTCCTATTATGATCTTGACTTTTGTTCTAGTAAACACTTTAGTAGGTAGTTTTTATAGATTTCAAATTTCATATAAAGACATTAACATATATTGATGGACTTCTTATAAATATTCCT
>NW_026000249.1:15417569-15444800 GCF_001458135.2 Marmota marmota marmota | reverse complement strand
CTATATATATATATATATATATATATATATATATATATATATATATATATATCATATGATTTGAAAATTACATTCAATCTTCTAAAATATATCAAAGAAAAAGGAAGGGAAGGCTTGGCTTAGATCAATGGAAGGCGAAGGAAACAAAAGGAGAAAGTACATAGTCTTCCCAACTTCATACCATTTTATTAATTTTTATTGATGCATTATAATTAGGTATAAAATATCAGTATTCATTGTGATATATCTGTATATGCATGTAACTTTTAAAGAACAGAAGGGAGAATAATCCAACTATTGTTCTGTACTCAAAAACATTCTAGGCTTCTCCTTTCTGTTTCTGAAATCTTTTTTTAAATATTTTGTTGTAGTTAAACACAATACCTTTATTTTATTTTTATGTGGTGCTGAGGATTGAACCCAGCACCCCACACGTGCTAGGTGATCACTCTACAGCTGAGCCACAACCCTAGCTCCTGAAATAAATCTTTTATGAGACAACTTTTAAAGAATACAAACATACCTTAACCTGGCAGTTTAGCTGACAGAAATGTTTTGTCTGTTGAGAATTAACTGGGGAGACAGGAACTTCCCATTCTCTGCCCAGGTGATGCAAGAGTTGTTCATCCAACCCCAAGAATCAGGGAAGGTCTCCTAGTTTGATCTCAGTGAATTAGAGCATCCCAACTCCCCCACCCCCCGCCAAAAAAAAATGACTGCTTTGGAAATAGACTTATGACCTAAAGCTACAAAATCAGAGGCATTTTGTAAGATTTTTGATGGAACTAGTAGTATAAATAAGAAGGAGAGGAGCATAGAGTTGCTGATAGTTCTTCTGTTTCCATTTATAGAAGCCTTAGAATTAGACCACCACTGAAGAATGAAGGGCTGAATACAGTAATAGAAATAAAGTTAACCTAATGCAATTAGACCTCTGAGTTATATAAACCAAATATTTTATTTTTAAAAAAATATTTACTTTTTAGTTGTAGTTGGACACAACATCTTTATTTCACTTGTTTATATTTGTATGTGGTGCTGAAGATTGAACCCTGGGTCTCACATGTGCAAGGCCAAGCCACAACCCCAGCCCAAACCAAATATTTTCTTTATCATTTAAAATAGTTTGAGTTGGGTCTCTGCCATTTGCAAACTAGTCACAATAACAAAACAAATGTATAGGTCATTGATTCAAGCAGAAAAAAGAGATTTTAGAATTTCGTGATACCCAATATTTAGAAGTTTTTCTCTTCCCTCTGTTCAATGAACACACTATCTTTCACATCCCTGATATATGAGAATGAACATGTAATTTTGACAATCAGTAAAATAAAATATTTAAATATTATTTTGGATATAATTCTGAGATCCTTTACTCATGTATCTAGTTCATCAAAGATACATATAACATATTGTGTTTTGAAGTATATACAATATATTTGTTTGAAATACTAATAAGACTGACATTACACCAAAAGATGAGGTAGCCAACTCTCAAAAGGAGAAATGAACAGAAATTAGATGTCCCACTGTTATTTCAATAGTGGAACCAAAATTATTTTATTAAAATGTTCAGCTGGGCACGGTGGCACACACCTGTAATCCCAGCAACTCAGGAGGCTGAAGCAGGAGGATCACGAGTTCAAAGCCAGCCTCAGCAAAAGCAAGGCACTAAGCAACTCGGACCTTGCATCTAAATAAAATACAAAATAGAGCTGGGGATGGGGCTCAGTGGTTGAAAGCCCTGAGTTAAGTCCCTGGTAACCACCCCCCCCCCAAAAAAAAAAAACATGTTCTGGAGTTTTGAACTATACGTGTGCCTGTTTTATGGCATCTCTCTATATATGTCTCTGATTCCATTTTCCAAATCTAAGATCTGCCTTAAGATGGCAGTCATATATTCATATATTATCTATCTTTATAATTTTACTCAAGGGTCATGGTCAGTGACAAAATCACAGAATCTTGAAATTAATTTTGAGAATCCTACCTCCATTTTCTAGGTATTATATATTAAATGAAATAAATGGAAAGTATATCTAGGTAATAAACACATGTTTTTCTAATGTCCTGTATTTTCTCTCTGGCTTGATTTTAAAATATACAGAGTCTATTTCTTATCTAGGTAAACAGAAGACAAAGAGCAAAAATAAGCCTTTAGTAAATAATAAGTTTCTTCTCTACCTAATAAGATTACCAAGAAGACAAAATACATGTGTACAAAATATTAGTGAAGCTATATTTTCATTTTATTCAATTAGTAAGAAAATTAACTTATTCTTTCCTATTTAACTCATCTACCTTCTTTCCTATAATCATAACAGTAAATCTTTCAAAATGAAATAAAAAGGTATAAAATAGTTGACCATTTCAAGTGCTGTGGAGTTAAATGAGTAATTTAGAACTCAGAAATCCCACTGAGATAAGGCATCTGTAAAGTTTTGTACTCATGGGTGAGGTTCAAGGTCATATTGAGTTGCTCCCTGACATTTGCCATAATATGTCCATGTCCATTTCTCCTCAAATCCACATAACCTATGAACCTGAACACCTCCTTTTTAACATCGCAGTTTTATAGATGTAGACTCTTCTGTTTAAGCCCTGTTTTATTTTTCATCTGTGCCACTTATGTGCTTTGAAAATCCTTTAATCCTACTCCCCATTTATCTTATTGTATAATTAGGCCCTTGAACTAGATACTACTTAATATGGCATAGTAATATACTCATCTACAGTTTCTCTTCTCAGGTGTGGCATTTATATTACAACAAAGGATTTAATTATTAAATCAGACTCACTCTAATAATAGTTCTTCCCCAGCACCAAGCTATACTAATGATTCAAAGAATACATGTAAGGATCAAGAAGAAATGGAAGACTACTTCTCTGGTGCAGCCCCAAATTACCAGTTGTTCATTTTCTGCTGAATTGTGATAAATCTTGTTTTGGTTAAACAAATATTTTAGAGTTTTGGGATTCCTACATTTTAGATACAGTTAAATACATGCACACACACAACAAACACAGAAAACCTCTCATTTGACTACCCTCCAGCCAGCCATACTTTTTGTTTATTTATAAAATCAATCTAGGTCAGAAACAAGTTGATATGATAAATATGTAGATGGTAGAAATAATTCATTATTCATCCATGTGGGAAGGAATAGGCTAAAGGCCTCTGGTTAACCCTAAGCATCTAACTTGAAGCCTAGAAGATATTTTCAGATTACTAACAGTAGCATAAGGAGCACCAATACTTTGTCAAGCATTGTCACACAAATTCAGGCTCACTGACAGACTGAGTATCCTTATAGATCTCAATTAGTAGAAATAATATCTAAATAATCAATAAAATGCATTTTGAAAGAGCTGAAATGGATACGAAATAATTAAGGTAATAAAGATGAGGGACAATTAAATTCTGTCAAGAAATTCTAAGTACTATCTTGAAGAGAAGGTACTTGTGGTGAGTGTCAAAGAATAATGAAACCTTAGCTAAGGAGACAAGGGGAAGTAGTCATTTCAGAATCATAAGATAATAAGCCAAGCAATTTATGGTACAAATACTTTGTTATGAAGAGAATAAGCCAGAATTCATGAGTGTGGTGAGAGGGGAAACCCGTGAAGGGGGATGGGTCTAGATCTAATTTTGTATTTCCATTTTTTAACTCGGGGGGAAACTGGTGCAGAATTTTAATGTCAGAAGGGATATACATTTTTATTCTTTCTACAAATACTTATTGAGAGCCAAACACCATCATAGGGCTGATTTTACATTGTAGACAGGTGAATAATACACATTGTTATAAAATATGACATTTGTGGCAGGCACAAACAAGGATCACTAAGAATAAATCTAGTAGGTTGGTGTTTCTTAGGAAAATTTGTCAGTGAAGCCTTGTCTATGAAATTAAAATTCAAACTGACGAATGAAAGAAGAGGAAACCAATGTTTGGTCACTTCAAGACAGACCTCCATGAACTTCTAATGAAGGAAATAATAGGCATGTTTAAGTAACATCTGGAAACTAAGAGCAGAGTTAGGAACAAGTTAAAAATTTTATAAAAAGTTAGAAATAAGGACATTTATAAGAAAAGTTCATCTTTATAAGGTGCATAATTGGTTTGAACCACATAAAATTACTACTGTACAACTACGATCTACTAAAATGGTAGTTGTAAATATATTAGATGTTATCCCAAGCACTTTAATATACAATCTCACGTAATATTCATGGAAGTCATATGAACAAGAAAGTATTACTTGTATTTTAGTAATAAAGAAATTGAAGCCTATTGAACTTACATAACTTGCCCAGAGACATACGACTAGTAAAAGATTACTTAGGTTCCAACAGGGAGCAGGCAGAATACTCAAACAGAATAATGTTAGAAAATATTAACATTATTTACAAAGCCTTTGGCATGGTTTACAGAATCCCAAAAGGAGAGTGTGAAAACACAGAAGCTGTGCCAGCTCCCAGCTGTGACCAGTATAAGGTATTAAGGGGCAAGAAAAGTAAGTTTTCTTCGAAGAAGATGCTAAATGGAATTAATTACTTGACAGGAACTATGGTCTTGGTGAAGATGCAAAGGCAATCTTTGGAAACTCGGGAGAGAAATGAGTTAATTAATACCCCAGAGCTGATTCTCACAATACTCCAGTCTCCTTCCTGAGTGTCCTATTGGCAGAAGTCATCTAGAGGACAAGGAATCCTGTGGTTTAGTTCATAAAGGCCCATCTCTTAGTACACAGAGTAAAATAGAACAGGTAGTAGTGGATCTGGCAGAGGTCCGCAAACAGAAGATAACCAGCGTTGCCATAGGATCAAGTATTGAATTGACCTTATGATAAGATGCACATTTCAGTTGACTGCTTGTTAGAATGGAATACATTTGCAGACATATAGGCTGTAGGGATGAAGCAATGGGAAAAAAAAAAAAAAAAACAGAGGAACAAAGAGCAGTAATTTGTAGAAGATGGGCAAAAAAGGAGAAACCTAGGGTGAGTCCAAGGCTTTTGGCTTGAGTGAGTGGGATAATAGTGATGGCATTAGTTTTTAAAAAAGGACAAATGGAGGAGAATAGTTCAGTTGGATAATGCTTAATTATCATGTGTATTGATTGCAAAAACCTAGTGGTCAGGTGATTGGGTGGGTCAAATAATGGATAGATGGTTGGATAGATAGATATAGGCAGGGAGATAAAATTTGGGAAATAGTTTTGAATTAGGGGTTAAAATTTGGAAGTAACTAAAATGAACATGTTAAGATTTTTGATTTTATGAAAGTTACTCATGATAAATACATAGAAATTTACAGAGCATCTAGGTAGTAGAATTAGTTTCACTGGTTCTTAGCAGGAAGAAAATCCACTGAAGATCTACTAAAAATAATTGTTCAACTGAGTGATTTTTTTTTAAATCAGTAAGTAGGTTAAAATAGTATTGCCAAAAAAAAGGAGGAATGGAGAGAATTGATGAATGATGTTCAATTTTTTAAAACTTCTAGAAACAAATGACTGTAGTAAGGAAAATCAGTTAAATATTCTATATACATCTAATACAAACAACAGCAAATTGCATGTTATTTGATCCTGCTACACCAACACTGAAGTGGAAATTATAGGCCAACCTGGTAGGGTAAATGTGGAGCCAACTATGCAGATTGATAAGTGACTTACTATATTATGAGTGAAAAAAATAAGGAGGATACCAAAGTTAAAAGTGTAGGGTTAGATTGTGGACAAAACTTGCAAGATAAGTGTGTACATGTAGAATTCAGTAAATAAGTAAAGCTATGTAATGTGAAAATAATTTGTTAAATTCCTTAAACATTAGTATAGTGGAAGTTACACATTTTCTTGATTTAATTTTCATATTTAAGGGTAAAGATTAGAGCAAGTAAATGAGCTAGATATTAAACTAAAATTTTCATATTAACTCATGAGAATATATGTCTCATTAGGTAATATTTAATTTTATATTGCTTAAGGGGAAAGTATCTTATTTAAAAGTGATATAACAAATCTAAACTTAGAGGACACTTTATAAGGTAATAAACTCTGAATTTATTTGATAAAATACAATAGAAAAAATAATAAAATTATATTGTTATGGTCTCTTTACCAAGGATGCAATAAAAATTAAAACATTGAATATTGTTATATATTGTCTTTGGATAAGATCCCAGAGAGTGATACATAATGCTTATTATTACTGATGAGCAACACCATTATTATTTCCAATTAGCTGGATAGCATTATGAAACAGAGTGGCCAATTTTAGACTATAGAGAACATTTCTGTGGAATCTAAGATATATTCAAAAACACTAAACATAAGTTCTTAAAATAGATCCATTGGGTACCTATATAGAAAATAAACTATTTGATAAATTCCAACAAAACTCTACAGTTCAAAGAAAAAATTAAGACCTCCCCTTTTCTTTTTTTTATTATTAGTTGTTCAAAACATTACATAGCTCTTGACACATGATATTTCATACATTTGATTCAAGTGGGTTATGAACTCCCATTTTTTTCCCCCGTATACACATTGCAGGATCACATCGGTTACATATCTACATTTTTACATACTGCCATACTAGTGTCTGTTGTATTCTGCTGCCTTTCCTATCCTCTACTATCCCCCCTCCCCTTCCCTCCCCTCCCATCTTCTCTCTCCACCCCATCTACTGTAATTAAGACCTCCCCTTTTCTATTGAAGTATAATTGGCCATTATACTGAATTCTCAGAAAGCTGTTTTAAAACCAGTTTTTCAAAAAATATATATGTATTTCACGTCCAAGTCTAATTTCTCATTTTCATATTTCTAATTGTAATTCTGGTTGTGTTTTTTTGCCTTTTTTAAAAAGAGAAAGGCATAGCCATCCTATGATACAAATATAAATGCATATTCCCATTTCATTTATAATAGTTTTTCCCATGCCAATAAAGTACATTGTATACTTTTCTTAGGGTCTTAAGTTCAATTTTGAATAAAAATAACAAGATATGAAAATTTGGCTTAACTCATTATAGAATTCAAATTCTATAGTTCTATGGTTGAAAAAACAATTGTCACAAGATAATTAAATGATAGAATAATTAATATCAGTGCTTGAAGAAGTACAAAAATAATCTTACTTTAGCTGAAAAAAATTTTTATTCATTATGGATGTTATAAATTATATAATTGTTCAGCTAATATTTATTCTCTCTCCTTATTTCCAAGGAATGAGTATTGTTCCCTGTTCACTAATTTTAAGCATGACCTGATGACTCTCTTTGGACAGTGGAAAGTACAAAGTAATCATGATGTGAATTCCACGTCAAGAGCTAAAGAGGCCTCACAAATTTCTGCTTACCAATCTGGGAATTTACAGCTAAAACCATGAGACAAATATTCCCTAGATAGCCACTGCCCCTTTATCGTGAGCTCAGAATGACACTCATGAAAAAACCTGAACTTATCTGGGACTCTGAAAAGGAGATGAACCACAGACCTGCAGCCCGAAATCAAACTGAATGTACCAATACTTAGATATAATAATGAGGAACAATATGTTGTTATAAGTAACAGAATCTTAGGAATCATTATGGAACATTATTAGAATATTGCTGAGGCAGTAGAGGAAAACAATTTATAGTTATTATAGTACACAGTATTTAATGAAATTCTCTAATATATTGAGTAAAAATTAAACTTCTGAGAATATTTAAAAGAATACATTGCCCATTGTGTATGTCACTCAACTTTTAGACTATAAGCAAATAATATTTATGTCTTATTTCTCAATTACAGTTTTGGCAGGCTGTTAGAGTCTCCTCTATATGTAAATATTGTGCCAATTATGTAAAAAAGCAAAACATTTTTACTAGTATAAAATACCCTACTTTTTTGTAAGACAACATTAAATTTCAAAGTGTGTCCTTGAATACTTTTGGGTTTTTTGTTCTTCTCTTTTAGGATGATGTATAAACATTTTAATTTTTTATCACATAGCAATTGTACATATTTATAGGGTGAAGTTTGATATTTTGCTTCATGTATACATTGTGTATAATCAAATCAGGATAATAAGTATATTCATCACTTTAATTTTTTTATCATTTCTCCTTTGTGTGTACATTTGAAATCCTGTCTTCATGTATTTTGAAATATATAATGTATTATTCTTAACTATATTCACTGCACTCTGCCACAGAAAACCAGAAATTATTCTTTCTAGCCAACTGTAACATTGTACTTATTTTCAAACCACTCCTAATCTCCTATCCATCCTATTTTCCCCAGTCTCTGGTAATGATAATTCTCACAACTTTTATGAGACAAACTTTTTTCTCTTCTACATATGAATGAACTCTTGTGGTGTTTGTCTTTCTATACCTGGCACTATTCACAATAGCCAAAATATGGAATGAAACTAAATTTTCATTATAGATGAATGTATAAAGAAAATGTGGAATATACCAAATAAAATACTACCCAGACCTAAAAAGGGGAAAAAAATCCTATCATTTGTAATATATAATATATAACTGCTTCTCTAACATTCCTACAACCTAAGAGCTTAAAGCAACATTATTGTAGTATCTTTCAATTAAGTAGTTTAGAAATCTTAAATGTGTTTTACTGTGCTAAAATAGAAAGGAGGAATAGTCGAAATGTGGAATTTACACAGTAGAATAATATTTAGCCCTAAAAGGGTTAAATTCCTAAATATTGAGGCTTTTTAAAAAGAATATCTTTATCAGTTGTTGAGGGACCTTTATTTTATTTGTGTATTTTACGTGTGGTGCTGAGAATCAAACCCAGTGCCTCACACATGGTAGGCAATTGCTCTACCACTGAACCACAACCCCGGCCCTATAGTGAGTCTTACTGGGCTAAAACCAAAGTGTCAGCAGGATTGCATTCTTTTCTAGAGGTTCTAGGGAAAATACATTTCCTTGCCTTTTTCAGCTTCTAGAGATCACCCTCATTCCTTGGCTTATGACACTTTTACTCCATTTTCAAAGCCATAAGGATTTGCCCAAGACTATCTTACGTGATCATCTGTATGGTTCTCCCTCTCTCTCTTCCTCTTAGAAGGATTCTTTTAATTACATTGAATGCACTCAGATAATCCAGCATAATCTCCCCATGTCAAGGTTGGTAAATTCATTTGCAAATTTAACTACTTTTATAGCAGACCTAGCATACTCATAGATTCTGGGGATTAAGACAAGGTCGACTTTGTGGGTTCATGAGTTTGTCTATTATGGATGTGATAATTGCAAATTGAGATACTAGTAACATTTGGGCAAGATATTATTATACATACATATTGCTATAGTGTAATGTATAAAAAATACTGATGTATATGTATCTATATGCATATCTATGTATACCAATATATCAATTCACATCACGGACTCCACAGTGCAGTTCTTAGTATTGCATCATCTGTTTTCAAGCAGCAAATATTTTAAGCAACATAAAAATGCTCTCTAAACTTTAATTTTCTCATCTGTATAATTTGGGGTGATTATATAATTTACATCACCATTTTGTTGTGAGGATTGAATACAATTATATCTATAAAGTCTTAGCAAGTTTCCAATGTATTTAATATTTCACAAATATTTAACATTAATGACTATTTAATAAATAATCACTGTAATTATTATACTAAAATGTGTGGACCTTTATGTAGCTCTGAATTGGCTATTATATCTAGAGATAGTTTTTTCTTTGATATTTTATTTAATGCTGTTTCTTGAAGAATTGCAGACTATACATCAGGATGTATCATGAGAGTATATAAACCAATATATGAAGTCCATAATATTTATATGTTGAATCTACAATGGCTGAAGCCATTGTAGAATCAAGTCTGAATACATATTCATTTAGTAATAACAACACTATTTTCCAATTATATTTCTCTCTAATCTTGAAACAGATATCTAACATTAATGTGTTTATAAGCTGCAACCACATTTTATTGATTTGAAAACAGATACAAATACGATTTTTTGAGGTTCTGGTATTATTTGATAATAATGGCTCATTCTTTATAGGAGAACTAACTGAAATTCAATTCCAAATGAAACTATAATTATATCAATGGCATTATTAAGGTATCACTCTTGGTTAATGACTGCTTCCTTCAGATAAAATTTCAACCATTTATTTTCATAAGTTGTGTGATGCACAGAGATTACTTGTAGGACCCAAAGAAACTTGAATAAAACATATTCTTTCTAACAGCATAGAATTTCACAGTTAAATGACTCTATAGGGTGTTTTGTTTTCTTTATTTTCTTATTAAATCACACTGTAAATAGTGCAAATCCAATAGCATTAGGTAGTTCAGATTCTAAATTGATTGTTTTACAAAATTCTTAAAGAATTTGTAATAAGAGATACACGTTTTAGCCAACTTTTGCTTATAGAGATTGGAAATAAATATGATATATTTTTCTATCCTATAATTCAAAAAAGAAATTCTGCAAGCAATTTTAAGGGCTATTGAAAGTACAGGGTGTTAAAGATAGTAATAAAGGGGCCGAGTCGGTTACTCGCGGGGCTGGAGGTGGGGGCCGGTCCCACTGGGTTTGTGCGTTTTGCGCCCGCCGCAGCGGAGCCGAGCCCGCTGGCTTGTGATTGTCCTTTGCAGCTGCCCCGGTAGCTGCCTACTTGTCCCCGGGCTTCAGGGGCAAGAGCCAGCGCGTCTCCCTGAGACCACGGTTACCAGAGCAGCTTAATACAAGGAACAGGATTCTCATGTCTACCTCTGTATCCAATCTATTACAATTGGGTTGAAGTACATGAAGAAAATTCAGCCTCGGATAAAACTGCAGATGGAAAAGGGAAGAGTATTTTAATAGTCTTTTTGGATAACTGACGTAGTAACGAATGAGAAGATTTAATAAGTAACTTACTGAGGAGAAGGAAGATGGCGGCGAGGGGAGTGCATTGCCCCCGTGTGCTGCTTCACTGTGTGGGAGTATGACAAGTCAGGACGGCTAAAGGATATCTTGTTAGGAATTTCCAGCAATAGTGGGGTGCTCCGGAACCTGGAGGAAGGATTTCCATCGCACGAGGATCGGCTACGGGGACTCAAACGCGAGAGGTTTGTCGCACGGAGGGTAACACTGCTTATTCAGCAAATTGCCCCGCGGCTAGAGTCTGCAGCGCGCACTGGGATAGAGACGCAGGGTTACAGCGCTGCAGTTTCTGCCAGCCGTGCAAGCACCGTACTCAGGGCTGAATTCTGGGTTCGAGACGGGGGAAGGAAGCGGTCCATCTCGGTTCTCCACACCGGTCAGACCACAGAGGAGGCCAGCAGCCACCATGTTGGTAAACTGACGTCACCTTCCCTGTTTTCGACTGACCGCAGCTCATTCAGCCATAGATCAGGTAATTTCAGGCTGCAATTCGCCTGCGGCTTGCAGACAGATTGCTAGGGTTCAGTGCCTGGGTGCTTCTTAGAACCTGATCTTATCGGAGCGAACACCGAGCGCGGGGCGGCCGAGTTCCGGCTCCCGGAACCGTCCCGGAACCGCCCTGGCCCAGGGCCGCGGAGCCTGCGGAGGCTGCTTCTTGGACCCTGCTCCTATCAGAGCATACAACAAGCACTAAGCAGCCGAATTCCGGCTCCCGGAACTGAGCCCGCGGGGACTGCTTCTTGGAGCTTACACTTATAGGAGCTTACACCGAGCACGGAGCGGCCGAGTTCCGGCTCCCGGAACTTCCCTGGACCGGGGCTAGGAGCCCGCGGAAACTGCTTCTCGGTCCGGGTCCTGCTGAGGGCCGGTCAGGACTCACCCGTTGCTTTGGTTGCCCGGCAAGGGGAACGAAATGCTGCCATTCGCATAGGATACCAACATGGCAGAGATCTGATGTCAGCAGAAAGCGGCGGAGGAGAGAACTTCATCAATACCAGCGGTGACATAAGCAGTTGGTCTCCTGGTAGGGGGGGTGAGGCACAGTCACCCGAGTCTCCTCAATTTGTCGTTGAGCCAGAGGGGAGAAGCCGGGCCGCCGCCAGCGCCCGGAGCAGGCCCAGCGGCTCGCCAGCGTGGTGACCGCGTGACCCCAATTGGAGAGGGGGCGGAGCGGAGCCGCCACTCGCACCCGCAAGGTGGGCAGACCCGCGACCCAGTGGTACATGGGCGTGGTAGGAGGGGCAGGGCAGAGCCGCCGTTCGCGCTTGCAAGGTAAACAGACCTGTGACAGCCGGGCGGGTCAGGCCCAGTGGCCTGCCAGTGTGGTACACATGTCACCCCAACTGGAGTAGGGGCAGAGCAGATCCTTCTCCCACGCCCGGATCAGGCCCTGCCGGTGTGGTGGTCACGTGACCCCAATTGGAGTGGGGGCGGAGCGGAACCGCCACCCGTGCCCGCAGGGTGAGCAGACCAGTGATCAAACTGCAGATCAGACCCAGGGGTCCGCAGGCGTGGTAGGAGGGGCAGGGCAGATCCGCCGCCCGCGCCTCCAAGGTAGGCAGACCTACAACAGACCGGCGGATCAGGCCCAGGAGCCTGCCGGCGTGGTACAAACACCACCCTAATTGGAGTAGTGGCAGAGCAGAGTCGCCGCCCGTGCCAGGAACAGGCCCAGCGTCCTGCAGGCGGGGTAGTCACGACACCCCAATTGGAGTAGGGGCAGAGCAGAGCCTCCACCCGTGCCCGAAAGGTGGGCAGATCTGCGACCGACCAGCGGGACAGGCCCAGTGGCCTGCCGGTACGACAGACACGTCACCCCATTTGGAGTAGGGGCAGAGTAGAGCCGCCGCCCGCGCCTGCAGGGTAGGCAAACCTGCAACCGACCGGCGGATCAGGCCCGGTGGCCTGCCGGCGTGGTACACTCGTCACCCCAATTGGAGTAGGGGCAGAACAGAGCCGCCGCCAGCTCCCAGAACAGGCCCAGTGACCTGCCGGCGTGGTAGCCACGACACCCCAATTGGAATAAGGAGAGAGCAGAGCCGCCGCCCGCACCTGCAGGAAAGATACGCAAGCAGTATGAAAAGACAAGGAAAGAAAGGACCACAAGCAATGCAGGTCAACGCAACTTTAGAAGAGGTAACAGCTGCAGCAGATGGAATGTCAGATAAAGAATTCAGGATATACATGCTTCAGATGATCTGGAGTATCAAGGAAGACATTAAACAGCAAAATCAGACAATGAAAGATCACTTCGACAATGAATTACGCAAACAAATCCAGGAAGCAAAGGATCAACTATACAGGGAGATAGAGGTTATAAAAAACAAACAAACAGAAATCCTAGAAATGCAGGAAGCAATAAACCAACTTAAAAACTCAATGGAGAATACTACCAGCAGAGTAGAACACTTAGAAGATAGAACATCAGACAATGAAGACAAAGTATTTCAACTGGAAAAGAACATAGACAGCTCAGCAAGACTGTTAAGAAACCATGAGCAGAACATCCAAGAAATATGGGATAACATTAAGAGACCAAACTTAAGAGTCATTGGGATACAGGAAGGTACAGAGCTCCAAACCAAAGGAATGAGCAGTCTATTCAATGAAATAATACGAGAAAACTTCCCAGACTTGAAGAATGAGACAGAATCCCAAATCCTAGAAGCCTACAGGACGCCGAATGTGCAAAATCATAAGAGATCCACACCTAGACACATTATAATGAAGATGCCCAACATACAGAATAAGGAGAGAATTTTAAAAGCTACAAGAGAAAGGAAGCAGATTACATTTAGGGGTAAGCCAATCAGGATAACAGCTGATCTTTCAACACAGACTCTGAAAGCTAGAAGATCCTGGAATAACATATTTCAAACACTGAAAGAAAATGGGTTCCAACCAAGAATTGTGTATCCAGCGAAATTAAGCTTCAGGATGGAAGATGAAATTAAAACCTTCCACGATAAACAAAAGTTAAAAGAATTTGCAGCTAGAAAACCATCTCTTCAAAACATCCTCGGCAAAACATTACAGGAAGAGGAAATGGAAAATAACAATGAAAACCAACAGTGGGAGGTAGGACAGTAAAGGGGGGGGAAATAATCAAAGAGGAAAACAAACCATGTTTAGTAACAGAAATAAACAAATATGGCTGGAAGAACAACCCATATCTCAATAATAACCCTAAATGTTAATGGCTTAAACTCACCAATTAAGAGACACAGGCTAGTAGAATGGATCACAAAACAAGACCCAACAATATGCTGCCTACAGGAGACGCATTTGATAGGAAAAGACATACATAGGCTGAAGGTGAAAGGTTGGGAAAAATCATATCACTCATATGGACTTCGGAAACAAGCAGGAGTGTCCATACTCATATCAAATAAAATAGATTTCAAGCCAAAGTTAATCAAAAGGGATAAAGAGGGACACTACATACTGCTTAAGGGAACCATACACCAACAAGACATAACAATCATAAATATTTATGCCCCAAACAATGGTGCAGCTATGTTCGTCAAACAAACTCTTCTCAAGTTCAAGAGTCTAATAGACCACCATACCATAATCATGGGAGACTTCAACACACCTCTCTCGCCACTGGACAGATCTTCCAAACAAAAGTTGAATAAGGAAACTATAGAACTCAATAACACTATTAATAACCTAGACCTAATTGACATATATAGAGTATACCACCCAACATCAAGCAGTTACACTTTTTTCTCAGCAGCACATGGATCCTTCTCAAAAATAGATCATATATTATGTCACAGGGCAACTCTTAGACAATATAAAGGAGTAGAGATAATACCATGCATCTTATCTGATCATAATGGAATGAAACTGAAAATCAACGATAAAAGAAGGAAGGAAAAAGCATACATCACTTGGAGAATGAACAATAGGTTACTGAATGATCAATGGGTTATAGAAGACATCAAGGAGGAAATTAAAAAATTCTTAGAGATAAATGAAAACACAGACACAACATATCGGAATCTATGGGACACATTGAAAGCAGTTCTAAGAGGAAAATTCATTGCTTGGAGTTCATTCCTTAAAAAAAGAAAAAACCAACAAATAAATGATCTCATACTTCATCTCAAAATCCTAGAAAAAGAAGAGCAAAACAACAGCAAAAGAAGTAGAAGGCAAGAAATAATTAAAATCAGAGCTGAAATTAATGAAATCGAAACAAAAGAAACAATTGAAAAAATTGACAAAACTAAAAGTTGGTTCTTTGAAAAAATAAACAAAATCGACAGACCCTTAGCCATGCTAGCGAAGAGAAGAAGAGAGAGAACTCAAATTACTAGCATACGGGATGAAAAAGGCAATATCACAACAGACACTTCAGAAATACAGAAGATAATCAAAAACTATTTTGAATCCTTATACTCCAATAAATTAGAAGATAGTGAAGGCATAGATAAATTTCTTAAGTCATATGATCTGCCCAGATTGAGTCAGGAGGATATAGACAACCTAAACAGACCAATATCAATTGAGGAAATAGAAGAAACCATCAAAAGACTACCAACTAAGAAAAGCCCAGGACCGGATGGGTATACAGCAGAATTTTACAAAACCTTTAAAGAAGAACTAATACCAATACTTTTCAAGCTACTTCAGGAAATAGAAAAGGAGGGAGAACTTCCAAATTCATTCTATGAGGCCAACATCACCCTGATACCTAAACCAGACAAAGACACTTCAAAGAAAGAAAACTACAGACCAATATCTCTAATGAACCTAGATGCAAAAATCCTCAATAAAATTCTGGCGAATCGGATACAAAAACATATCAAAAAAATTGTGCACCATGATCAAGTAGGATTCATCCCTGGGATGCAAGGCTGGTTCAATATACGGAAATCAATAAATGTTATTCACCACATCAATAGACTTAAAAATAAGAACCATATGATCATCTCGATAGATGCGGAAAAAGCATTCGACAAAGTACAGCATCCCTTTATGTTCAAAACTCTAGAAAAACTAGGGATAACAGGAACATACCTCAATATTGTAAAAGCAATCTATGCTAAGCCTCAGGCTAGCATCATTCTGAATGGAGAAAAACTGAAGGCATTCCCTCTAAAATCTGGAACAAGACAGGGATGCCCTCTCTCTCCACTTCTGTTCAACATAGTTCTCGAAACACTGGCCAGAGCAATTAGACAGACGAAAGAAATTAAAGGCATCAAAATAGGAAAAGAAGAACTTAAATTATCACTATTTGCAGATGATATGATTCTATACCTAGCAGACCCAAAAGGCTCTACAAAGAAACTATTAGAGCTAATAAATGAATTCAGCAAAGTGGCAGGATATAAAATCAACACGCATAAATCAAAGGCATTCCTGTATATCAGCGACAAATCCTCTGAAATGGAAATGAGGACAACCACTCCATTCACAATATCTTCAAAAAAAATAAAATACTTGGGAATCAACCTAACAAAAGAGGTGAAAGACTTATACAATGAAAACTACAGAACCCTAAAGAGAGAAATAGAAGAAGATCTTAGAAGATGGAAAAATATACCCTGTTCATGGATAGGCAGAACTAACATCATCAAAATGGCGATATTACCAAAAGTTCTCTATAGGTTTAATGCAATGCCAATCAAAATCCCAACGGCATTTCTTGTAGAAATAGAGAAAGCAATCATGAAATTCATATGGAAAAATAAAAGACCCAGAATAGCAAAAACAATGCTAAGCAGGAAGTGTGAATCAGGCGGTATAGCGATACCAGACTTCAAACTATACTACAGAGCAATAGTAACAAAAACAGCATGGTACTGGTACCAAAACAGGCGGGTGGACCAATGGTACAGAATAGAGGACACAGAAACCAATCCACAAAACTACAACTATCTTATATTTGATAAAGGGGCTAAAAGCATGCAATGGAGGAAGGATAGCATCTTCAACAAATGGTGCTGGGAAAACTGGAAATCCATATGCAACAAAATGAAACTGAATCCCTTTCTCTCGCCATGCACAAAAGTGAATTCAAAATGGATCAAGGAGCTTGATATCAAATCAGAGACACGCCGTCTGATAGAAGAAAAAGTTGGCTACGATCTACATACTGTGGGGTCGGGCTCCAAATTCCTCAATAGGACACCCATAGCACAAAAGTTAATAACTAGAATCAACAAATGGGACTTACTCAAACTAAAAAGTTTTTTCTCAGCAAAAGAAACAATAAGAGAGGTAAATAGGGAGCCTACACCCTGGGAACAAATCTTTACTCCTCACACTTCAGATAGAGCCCTAATATCCAGAGTATACAAAGAACTCAAAAAATTAGACAATAAGAGAACAAACAACCCAATCAACAAATGGGCCAAGGACCTGAACAGACACTTCTCAGAGGAGGACATACAGTCAATCAACAAGTACATGAAAAAATGCTCACCATCTCTAGCTGTCAGAGAAATGCAAATCAAAACCACCCTAAGATACCATCTCACTCCAGTAAGATTGGCAGCCATTATGAAGTCAAACAACAACAAGTGCTGGCGAGGATGTGGGGAAAAGGGTACACTTGTACATTGCTGGTGGGACTGCAAATTGGTGCAGCCAATTTGGAAAGCAGTATGGAGATTTCTTGGAAAGCTGGGAATGGAGCCACCATTTGACCCAGCTATTCCCCTTCTTGGTCTATTCCCTAAAGACCTAAAAAGAGCATGCTACAGGGACACTGCTACATCGATGTTCATAGCAGCACAATTCACAATAGCAAGACTGTGGAACCAACCTAGATGCCCTTCAATAGACGAATGGATAAAAAAAATGTGGCATTTATACACAATGGAGTATTACTCTGCATTAAAAAATGACAAAATCATAGAATTTGCAGGGAAATGGATGGCATTAGAGCAGATTATGCTAAGTGAAGCTAGCCAATCCCTAAAAAACAAATGCCAAATGTCTTCTTTGATATAAGGAGAGTAACTAAGATCAGAGTAGGGACGAAGAGCAGGAGAAGAAGATTAACATTTAACAGGGATGAGAGGTGGGAGGGAAAGGGAGAGAGAAGGGAAATTGCATGGAAATGGAAGGAGACCCTCAGGGTTATACAGTGGAGGGGGTAGAGAGAGAGGAGGGGAGGGGAGGGGAGAGGTGGGGAGGGGGGAGGGTGGAGGATGGGAAAGGCAGCGGAGCACAACAGACACTAGTATGGCAATATGTAAATCAATGGATGCGTAACTGATGTGATTCTGCAATCTGTGTATGGGGTGAAGGTGGGAGTTCATAACCCACTTGAATCAAAGTGTGGAATATGATATATCAAGAAATTTGTAATGTTTTGAACAACCAACAATAAAAAATTAAAAAAAAAATAAGGGGAAATGGTAAAAAAAAAAATCTGCAAAGAAGGCAGATGGGTGGTGACCGATTTGTCAGAATGATTAAATCAAAGAACTCTTTTTTTTTTTTTTTTTCCCAACTGGGCTCAATGGCAGAGTGTTATCATTCAGGCAGAATACAGGAAGAGTCCTTTGGGGGAACTGACCAACTCAAAAGGAAAGATCTAAAAATATACCTATCATGATTTTTCCTAAGACACCCCTTTTCAGATCAACTTAAAACTTCAATTTGTTATGCTCCTCCCACTATTCAGAGTTTCAGTTTTCCAATTATAGGCAAATGCCCAGTATTTCCAGAAAAAAATTCTGGCCCAGGATATGAGGACAAGAAAAAAGACATAAGAAAGCCAAAGAATAACAATAAAAACAACATCAAATGATAAAAGAAAAAACTTGCAGGAGTAGACTATAAAGGGAGAAGAAAACTTCAATGTCTATGGATAAGAGAAAACAGTGCATCCATGACATAAAACCAGAATGCTATTTAAAAAGGAAATGTTCAGAAAATAATGAGTTGTTATTATTTCTCCTCTCCAAACCTTTCCTTTTATAATCTGTTCTGTGATGCTGAAACAGAGACTTTTTAAACCCAAATTTCTGCTTTGCCAGCTGCTCCCTGTAAAGAGGAAACTGTGAGGTTGGAACAAGGACAAAGAACTTACTTATTCCCATTTTCTTCCAACAATGTTTCTACATTCCAACAGCAGCACTTTCTTCTAATAGCAGCACTAATTGCAGTTTGTAGTTGTTTTTTTTTTTTTCCAACACTGACAAAAGGAGCTATCCCATGCCCTCCCTCATTGGAGACATCAATAGGAGTTCACTCATGTCCCCTCCTCAAAGATCTAGTTCACAGACCCATAGGTCCCCATCCTTTGAATTCAGAGACAGCCACACCAATTAAGTAGTGTCTCCTTCTCATAGAACAAAGTGTACCTTTCTGGTATATTTCTAGGCTTTATTTCAAACCTTTGTTCCTATAGCCCTAGTGGTAGTAGCCACTTCCTGCAGCTACTTTGTGAATTTTTAACTTTTAAGTCAACAACCTTAGTACTAGTTAACACTTTTTCTATTTAATTCTCTTTTTTTAAAAAAAATGAATGTACTTTCTGTCTCTCCAAAAATTGCCAGACATGAAGAACAATGGAATAGAATAGAAGACACAGACAAACCCACACACATACAGTTATGTCATACTTGACAAAGGGGCCAAAAACATGCATTGAAGAAAAGATAGCCTTTTTAACAAATGGTGCTGGGAAAATTGGCAATCCATATGTAGTAGAATGAAATTTAATCCCTATCTCTCATTCTGCACAAAACTCAAAGTGAATCAAATACCCAGGAATTAGGCCAGAACCCCTGAACCTACTAGAAAAAAATGTAGGCCTAACACTCTAACATATCGGCTCTGGAACTGACTTCCTGAACAAGACTCCTAAAGCACAAGAAGTAAAATAAAAAAATCAATAAATGGGATGGCATCAAACTAAGGGATGGCATTACAGCAAACAAAACAATCAAGAGTGTGCAGAGAGAGCCTAAAGAATGAGAGAAAATCTTTGCTATCAGCTCATCAGATAGGGCATTAATATCCACAGTATACAAAGAACTCAAAGAACTTAACAACAACAAAAATAACCCAATCAATAAATGGGCAAAGGAACTAAACAGACTTTTTCAAAAGAAAAAATATGAATGGTCAACAAACATATGAAAAAATGTTCAACATCTCTAGCAATTAGAGAAATGCAAATTAAAACTACACTGAGATTCCATCTCACTCCAGTCAGAATTGCAATTATCAAGAATACAAGCAATAATAAATGTTAGTGAGGATGTGAGGGAAAAGGCACACTCATATATTGCTGGTGGGACTGCAAATTGGTGTGACCACTCTGGAAAGCAGTATGGAGACTCCTCAGAAACCTAGGAATGAAACCAACATTTGACCCAGCTATCCCACTCCTTGATATATATCCAAAGGATTTAAAAACAGTATACTATAGTGACACAGCCACAATAGTGTTTATAGCAGCACAATTTGCACCTAAGCTAGGTGCCCTTCAACAGATGAATGAATAAAGAAAATGTGAGGGCTGGGGTTGTGGCTCAGTGGTAGAGTGCTTGCCTTGCATGTGTGAGGCACTGGGTTCCATCCTTAGCACCACATAAAAAAATAAAAATAAACTGTTTTTCAGCTGTACTTATACACAAACATCTCACATTTTCTTTTTTTTATGTATGTATAAAAACACACTTACACCCAAGAACACACAGAGAGAATGGATTATTACTCAGCTGTAAAGAAGAATGACTTTGACATTTGCTGGTAAATGGATGGATCTAGAGATCATCTTCCTAAGTGAAATAAACCAATCCCCCAAAATTAAAGGTCCAACGTTTTCTCTGATATGTGGAAGCTAATTCACAATAAAATAGGGAAGATAAAATAATAAAGGTTAGTGGAGTAGACAGGAATGAAGGGAAGGGAAGAAGGATGGGAAAGAAGAAAAGATAGTGGAATGAATCTGACATAAGTGCCCATATTCATATGTGAACATACTACAGTGAGTGTCACCATCATGTACATCATGTACACCATCATGTACAAGAAATTAATTTTAAAAAATAACTGTTGGTAAATGGCAGAAAGATTAGTAGAGAGAGAAGGGGACAGGTATTGGGGAAGGAGAAGGGAAGGAGAGGTCCTGGAGACTTAATTAGAACAACATATATTCCAGGATTTTATAACTATGTCAAAATGTATTCTGTCATGTATAACTAAAAAGAACCAATATATTAAAAAAACCTCTGCCTTATACTACGTGGTAGAAAATATGAAAATAAAATTGGATAAATCTCTAAGATTAATACAGTAAACAAAGAAAATGAAAATAGAAAGTTAGAAAATAGTTCTAAGAATCCTAATAGCTCAATAATAAGCATTGTAGAAAGAAAAAAGAGAAAATGTTTGAAAGGAAGATAAAAATTTTAAGAAAATTTCCCAGAACTGAAATACTTGATTTTTCAGATTAAATGGATTCAATGAGTACCCTGCATAATACATGATAATAAATTCATTCCAAATAATTCATCATGAAATGTCAGAATACCAGAGACAAAAAGAGTTTCCTATAAAATTCCCAAAAGAAAAATGAATGGTACATAAAATAGATCTGTAGTAAGAATGACTTTGGACATGTCAATAGTAATTCAGGAACAAAAAGAGACTTCAGAGCAATGTTTTAAAATGCAACTATTAAGTATGTGAGAGGAAAATAAAATTTCATACAATCGAAAGTCTCAAAAATATGCCTCTCATGTACCCTCTTAAAGTAATTTATCTAAGGATGCCCTCCAACAACAAAATCCAATAAGGGATTTTATTAGTCTGCTTTTCATTGATGTGACCAAAATAACTGATAGGAACAACTTAAGGGAGGAAAAAATATTTTGACTCAGTTTTAAAGCTTTAAGTCCATGGATGATTATAGGCATTGCTTTAGAACTGAAGTGAGAAAGAATATCATGGTGGAAGTATGTAGAAGAGGGAAGCTGTTTAGATCATGGCAGCCAGGAAGTAGAGAAAGAGAAGACAGGGTCACGGACAAAATAAAACTATAGCAGCACACAGAAAAGTACTTCCTACAACTAGGTTGAAATAAACACAGAATACACACACATGCATGGATGTTTTTCTTCTTTCAAATGCCCATTATTATCACACAAATTTTAGTTAAATCATTATTGAGTCAACATGGTTGATCTCTATAATTTTAGGAGCTATGGGAAGATTAAGAACTATAGGACCACTATGTTTCTGCAGATACTTGCTGGGACTGTGGAGATTATATATATCCAGATTAAATAGTTGAAAAATTCCAAAGTATTTGCCTCTTGGACAGAGGAATGAGGATATTGGGGAGAGGTAAACAGTGTGACTGTACTTTTGTTTCAAACTTCACAATTGCATTTAATCGGTTAAGTTATGTGTCAATGATAGAATAAAATTACTTTAAAATTAATGTCAATATTATTGGTTTAGTCAATTTATTTTATCATCCTATGAAACAATGTATGTACTCCTGCAAAAATCTTTGGGCCTTTTTATTCAGGTTTTCCATATGCCTGAGTTAAACAAACAAACAAACAAAAACTAACATGTTTTATCTGCATGAATAGGAATAGAAAGAAATATCTGAATATCCAAGAAATAAATACTAGAACTTGACTGGCACAGTATTTGGTGTAAAGTGTTACTTTATTAAAGGTTCAAATGAATGAACAAGTAATTCTACTTTTTATTCATAGCCTTTGTTACAGTATATTTATAATTTCATAATAGTTTGATTTAGTTCTAGAAGCTTCAAGAAAGTGGAAATAATGTTTATTGTGTGCCTAGCTACCAAACAATACTTTTTCTCAATGCAGTATTATTCATTGCATTTAAAAATGCAGATTTCTGAAGATATGAAATAGACACATTAAGATTCATTAATTTACTCATTTATCAAAGTGCATGGATTAAGTACCCTTGTAGAGTTATTCTGAGATGAAAGCTTGCAAAGAAAAGTAGGTCACAGTCCCTGCCTTCCATTGATTCATGATGCATTGTTTAGTGACAAAAAACTACATGACATTTTCTTTTATTTACAAAAAACAATTCCATTATCCTCACTTCACATGTGATAGAACACAGAGATTTAAAAACCTGTCACAAATAAAGTAATTTTATGTGACAGCATTGAGATTTAAATTTATATTTACCTTAGTATGCTTTTCACTACAGTAGACTACCTGTATTGTTCTCAGAAATAAGTGTTTCAAAGACATACTAAATGTTAACAGATGCTGTTTTTCTAAGTTTAACACTATATATGTTACCATTTAACATTTCAACGTAGTTAATACAATTAAGTGTATAGATAGAGGTTTGATTATCTCTGAATCCAAGACAACATTTTTATATATATGAATGAAGAAGGATGCTATTAATGTCAATGTTTGAAGCACACAGCAAATTCTGTACTCTACATATTTAAAACACTGTTAGGTAACTGTTTCATTTTCTAACTATTGTAAACAATTTAAATACATATTAATAAAATTTTTTTAAAAACTTTGAATTTGAGAATATAAAGCCATATGTTATAAAATCCAACTACAAATTTTATTACTAAAAGAAAAAACAAAGTCTAGAGTCATTAAGTGACTAATGAAAGATCAATGCTAATGTGAAAGCAATTTTGGGATTAAATCCACCCATGCTAATACTCAGTCCTGTGCTCTTTAGACCAGAGCATGTGAGAAGGAATGAAGATTCACATGCAGTTTTCAGTATATTTCTTTGGCAGCTTTTGTTTGTAATTATTTTCTTGTGAAATCTTTACATTTTAATAACTAGTGAAAGCCAAATATATTCTATTGTAAATTAGGTATGTTGCAATATTTGAGAAAATAGACATTCTAGAAAACTAAGACTTTAGTAATTTCACTTTATTTTCAATTCTAATAAATTGTAGATACCATGCAGAATTGAGAACAATTGATTAGCTATATGTAGAGCCTAAGATACAGCCATGTGAGGATATAACACATAATTGTGTATACCCATTGTGATGATGTGGTGATACATGGAAAAGAAGGTGAAAGTGGATATTGAGATAAATTGGTGCATATAAAAGAGTATTTTAAAATGGAATTAAACAAGAATGAGGCATTGCAGACCCTTCTAATCTGAGAAACGGGACTATTTCAGACCTCTTTGCATCTGAGTCCAAAAATCAAATAAATTCTTGTTGATATTTTTTGTTTTATAATGAAGCTATTAAAACATAATTTCAAATATGACTGATAAATGCAACCCCACATAAATTATAAATAGAATAAAAATCATTGGAGTGTTGCTATATTTAGAAAAATAATTTTATAAGAAACTTTATAAGTTTCTGAGCCAGGCACAGTGGTGCATGCCTGTAATCCCAGTGGCTGGGAAGGCTGAGGCAGGAGGATCACAAGTTCAAAGCCAGCCTCAGCAATGCGAGGCACTAAGCAACTTGGTGAGACCCTGTCTCTAAATAAAATACAAAATTGGGCTGGGGATGTGGCTTAGTGTTCCAGTGCCCTTGAGTTCAAGTCCAAGTACCAAAAATCAAACAAACAAGAAAGCCTATAGGATCCAACTAATTTTATGCCATTAAAATTTAAAATACCATACTAAATTTCCTTCAGTGAGACTGTTTCAAATATTTATATTTGATACTTTTATGATGTGATTGATCATATCACTGCTATTTTAAGGTTTACATTTATACTGCCATCTCTTTTTACATGATGCCAGTAAGTGAAATAAGCATCTTTAAATATGTTATATTCTATAACATTTACTATCATAGAATTAAATAATATCCATGCAAATAAAGATAGCATTGCTGATAAAATATGCTTTGTATTGGAAGACATATTGGTTTGTATGGATGTATGTATTACCTATTGGCTATAAGATAAATAAAAATCAATACTTTTACATTTGCTAGAATAGCTTTTGGATAAAAACAAGAGATCCTGATAATAACAGAAGAAGTAAAATTAAAATATTCTTTGAATATTTTGGTTATCTTGATAATATAGTTATCTCATATTTAGGGTAGCTCTGGCAAACCCTATATATTTGAGTAGATATACTCAAGTGTGTTTGTATCAACTAGGATGCTTTAGACCACATAAAAAGAAAGCAAAACTAATAGTGGCTAAATTCTTTATTAAATTTTTTCCACAATAGTGAATGATGTCAGGAATGAGCATTTGTAGCAAGTCACTTCGACTCTCATAGCCTCATTTGATTTTGTTGTTGTTATGTGGAAAATAGTGGTGCTACATTATACAAGCTCTTAAATTCAAATATGCTTTAAAATGACATGATCATAATTGCATTCTAATGGTGTTAGCAACTGATAGAAATTCTTTTCTGATTAATATTCACTGAAGCTGATTCAGGCAAAGCAGGACATACGCTTTTCTCAATTATCCTAAATGATGTGATTATGATTTGGTTGAGGTAGCATGGAATTAACTAACGACAAAAGAGCAACCTCCGCTGATATAACAGTCTTTGGTGAGAAAGAACAATTTTGTTTATAGGCAAATAGTAAGGAAGAATAGTGGAAACACAATACTGTGGTTTGAACTTGTCCCCCAGAAGTTCATGTATTGGAACCTTAATTACAAATGTGGTAGTATTGGGAGGTGGAACCTGATGGAAGATGTTTAGCTCATAAGGCCTCCTCCCTCATGAATGCACTGATGCCACTTTCATTGAAGTAGGTGGGTACTTATGGGAATGGGTTATAGATATGAAGGCAGGTTGTTATAAAGCAAGCCCAGCCCCTCATGCTTGTCCTTACTCCCGTACTTACCCTTCTCCTTTTTCACTATAAAATGAAGTAGCACAAGGTCCTGTCCACATATTGGTGCCATACTCTTGGACTCTTCAGCCTCCAGGACCATGGGTGTAAATAAACTTCTTTACAAAATACCCTGTCTTGGGTTTCTGTTATAGAAACAGAAAGCAAACTAAGACATATGAGAAGGTTGATTGCTCCTCTTCACTTTAGAAAATATATCTGGATACATCCTTATTATTTATATGAGGAGTTGCAACATTAAAACTTAATGACACTCCTCTTAAGAATATAATCATCAATAATGGAGTCAAAGAAGCAGCCATGTCCTTAGCCCAAAGAGGTCAGAATGATATAAAATCTATCAGTGTCAAGGAATAGATAGATTATGAACATCTTCTAAATTTAGCCCAGAAATAACAGAAATGTTACTCTACTCTTGTTATTACTCATTATCCTTTCCTTTTTTAATTGATTTTTTTAAAAAAATAAATGACAGTGGAATGCATTATAATTCTTATTACACTTATACAGCACAACTTTTCATATCTCTGGTTATATATAAAGTATGTTGACACCAATTTGTGTCTTCATACATGTACTTTGGATAATGATGTCTATCACATTCCACCATCCTTGCTAATCCCCTGCCCCCTCGCTTCCCCTCCCATCCCTCAGCCCCATCTAGAATTCATTTATTCCTCCCATGCTCCCCATCCCTACCCCACTATGAGTCAGCCTCCTTATATCAGAGAAAACATTTGGCATTTGTTTTTTTGGGATTGGCTAACTTCACTTAGCACTATCTTCTCCAACGCCAACCATTTACCTGCAAATGCCATGATTTTGTTCTCTTTTATTGCTGAGTAAAATTCTATTGTGTATATATGCCACATTTTTTATCCATTCATCCTCTGAAGGGCATCTAGGTTGGCTCCACAGTTTAGCTATATTGTGCTGCTATAAACATTGATGTGGCTGTGTCCCTGTAGTATGCTATTTTTAAGTCCTTTGTGTATAGACCCAGGAGAGGAATAGCTGGGTCAAATAGGGTTTCCATTCCCAGATTTCCAAGAAATCTCCATACTGCTTTCCATATTGGCTGCACCAATTTGTAGTCCCACCAGCAGTGTTTGAGTGTACCTTTTTCTCCACATCCTCGCCAACACTTATTGTTGTTTGTCTTCATAATTGCTGCCAGTCTGACTGGAATGAGATGATATCTTAGAGTAGTTTTGATTTGCATTCCTTTAATTGCTAGAGATGATGAAAATCTAGATACAAATACTTTTTCAGACTTTTTCTTAAAACATGGATAAATTCAATGATAGAAGCAAAGAAGAACCGAAATTAACTGAAACTGAACTCTGCAGGCAACTTTGGCTAAGATCAAAGCCATTCTGGAACTGTATATATAAATATGAATGTGTGTGTGTGTGTGTGTGTGTGTGTGTGTATATATATATATATACACACACACACACACACACACACACACAC
>NW_026000249.1:15413586-15417345 GCF_001458135.2 Marmota marmota marmota | reverse complement strand
GTGTGTGTGTGTGTGTGTGTGTGTGTGTGTATATATATATATATACACACACACACACACACACACACACACACTAGATATGTATATACATTTGAAGTATTTTTTATTTCAATGTATAGTTTGTGCAAAGAAAATATACACTATATGTTTTATTCTATTATTTTAGAATTGTTGAGATATCTAAAGCAGTTTTACTGCCCTCCACATAGATATGAGGGACATGTAATTGCCAAATAATAAATAACATTACTTGAGTGTTATTTAATAATAATTATTTTCTGAGACTTTTTCAAAATATTATTTTATATATCATATTTATTGATTTCAATCATTAATTAAAAAGCTTTTTAGAATTTATAAATAAATTGATGTTTTCTAGACTGAAATAAGAATATTCAAGATTTTTACAGGTTGACCGTTATGAAAAGTAAGGATAAATAAATTTACAAAGAAAGACATATTTCATGAAATTTTATATTGTTCTTGCTATTGATAGATGTTACTTTAATATGGTCTTTCAGTCTTAGTTAAAAGACAGAAAATTAGATGGGCATGGTGGCACATTCCTGTAATCTCAGTGGTCAGTAGGCTGAGGCAGGTGAATTGCAAGTTGGGGGGCCTAAGCAACTTAGTGAGACCCTGTCTCAAAATAAAATAAAAAGGGCTGGCGATATGGCTCAGTGGTAAGGCAACCCAGTCAATTCCCATTTTTTTTTAAAAAGGTTGGAAAATTGTAATTAATTTTAATCTTTTTTTTTTTTTTTTTTTTGCAGGATGCCAGTTAGAAGGTACTTTAAAATGACTAGTCTTAACAAATGTAATACACTTTAGATTCTGAGGGAAGCACATGCTCATCCACCCATATTATGTTACTTGAGTAGATGAAACTCGTAGGTCTTGAACCACATGCTGTGATGATGGATTTAACACTTCATAATGAGTGCTAAGTAATATTTACTGTGTATCCTCATTTGCATTAAGTTGCTTTATGTTAGAGAAATAAGAACCTTATGTTGAGTTTATTAGAATAGTATTAGGTTTAAGACCTCCAGACATTTCCCCATCTGTTAACTGAAATAACTTTTACCCATGAAAGCATACCAAAATAAATATACTTCAATTAAGCTACTTATTTCATAGCCATAGAATTTTACATTATACATTTTCAGTCTGTGTGGAAGTTGGAGACTACAAAGAGATAATGATGTCTTTATTAAAACGCTTGACTTCATTTAAGAAAAAAATATTTTTAATGAAAAGCGTTTTTTAAATTAAAGATAGGTAAGGCACAAAACTAGAAGAATTGCTCAAGTATATAATTAGCAAATCTTGTACTTTATCTACTTTTTACTTCTATGTAAAAAAAAATAAAAGATAAGGTCAGTACTTCTGCTTGGAACTCATTTTAGCCTTTTTTTTTTTTTTTTACTCATTTAATTCAGTTGTAGTTATGGATATTGCAGAGTCTAAGGATAGTACTGACAAGTAGCTAAATTGATGGTAACCTTCATTATTAAAGCATATATATCCAATTAGCAAATTAACTACATTTTATTACAATTAAATATATGTGATTTATTGATTACTAGTATTAATTACTCTAAAGGAGACATTCTGCTTCTTGGTTGATGTCCTATTTCTTTCACTTTATCATTCATATTTGCTGAAAAACACTTTTTTTGCAATAGCTACATAAAGCATATGGCAGACCTTTATTTGTATTTGATGTTTTACAAATGGACTTTGATTTTTTTTAGCTTCATTCCCTTTAATCTGGGGAGTACTTATAGTGTATGTATTTTGAGTATCAAAACTAACTAGGTGCTAAAGATTTTGTAAGCCTGGTGAAATGTGTATATTTCAATAATACTGATACTTTCTCTCACTTTTCTGCTCTCCAGAGCCACAATATCTTCTCTTACCTATAAGAAAATTATAATTAAATAACCTATAAACATATATATATATATATAGCCTTAATGTTCATATATTAGTTGTACTTTAAGCAGGAAGAGATATCTGTGATCTATGATTCTAATAGTGGAATTTCGGGACTGGTACTCTGATAAGTTATATGGTTTGGGGGTAGACTAGCTGGAGTTGGTAAACTAGCTGGAGTTTTTTATGTAGGTAGTTCTTTAACTCTTTTTGAAAGATACACTCACACACACATATTTATAAATGTATATTATATATATTTATGGTACTAGGGATTGAACCCAGTGGCACTTTACCACTGAGCCACATCCCCCAGATCTTTTTAATTTTTCTTTTGATACAGCATCTCACTAATTTGCTTAGGGCCTTGCTAATTTGCTGAGGCTGACCTCGATCTTGTGATCCTCCTGCCTCAGCCTCCCTGGTTTCTGGGTTTAAAGGCATGCACCATGATACCCTGCAGGAAGGTAAATTTTTAAATGGAAAAAAATAGTATAATTCTAGGGTGTGAAGTCATTATGTTTATAACTTTGCATTATTTGCAAAGAAAATTAATTTTTATCTCATTTATAAATGAGATGTTTACAGAATCATCATTAAAGAGAATTGCTTATATTAGACTGTGAGAGGTCCACTAAAATAATCCAATCATTCTGCTCATTTTGCATAATACTGTATCAATCAACTGTTTATTATATATCAACATCATATTTATAGACTGTATTAATAATTGTGCTATTGTTAGATTGCTTAAGAAGAAAGGAACCTGAAGAAAAGTTATTCACTTTTAAGTGAAAGATAAAAAATTGAATTAATTAAGGAAGATATGATCTACAGGGAATAGTTATGAAAATTTAACTATGATTTGAGGAAATTGTGGGTAAATGATAATTAAATGTGTTTATTTTAAGAAACAAGATTAGAGTAATTTACATGATAATAAGACTTTCACAAAGCTTAACTCTGGGAAAGTTTTTCTTTATTAATACTTCTAATATTCAGGTCATGTTTTAAAATGAATTTTAAAATGACTTCAACTTTGATGTTGTATGACATGTATTCTTTTCTAAATGTGCTTAATGCTCACTGAAGTTGTTTATGTTTACTTCATGTTAAAACTTAGAATTGCCACTGCTTCTATTCTTGTGAGTATAGCATCACAATTTTAACATAATCCCTGTACATTTGATGTGGGACTTAGATTTGCCCTGTTGGGGATATGTACTATTCTTTTTGCTGCCATACAATACATTCTAAAAACTCTCCAAGTATCTTTCTGAAGTAATTATCAGTTACCACTAACTGAGGAGCTTAGGAAAAATGCTGGTAATCAGAAGAAAATAAATTCAACTTCTCAACATTGTACCTTATATTTCTGCTTCTTATTGACCTAGAAGAGAAGAATCCAAAATTATGTTACTATGCCTGGCACTCTATAAATACTTATAAACTTCATTGCTTGAGAAAATAACTGTATTTTGCTCAAAAGTGTCCAAATGAGTTGGGTGGGTGGGGAAGAAATATATTTAGAGCCGGGAGGGGTAGCAATTCAGGTGGCTGAGGCAGGAGGATTGCAGCCTCAGCAATTTAGCAAGTCCATAAGCAACTTAGAGACACCCTATCACAAAATAAATAAAAAGGAGGGGTGGCCCAGGCTTATAATCCTAGATACTTGGGAGTCTGAGACAGGAGAATTGCATGTCCAAGGCCATAAGCAACTTAGACCTTCGCAAAATTAAAAATTAAAAAGGGCTTGGGATGGAACTCAGTTGTAAAGTGCCTCTGGGTAACCCCAGTACAAAAAAAAAAAAAAAAAAAAGT